>NC_066529.1:14020862-14163362 GCF_024679095.1 Eriocheir sinensis
AGGAAAAAAAAGAATCATTTGATCGGCAAACAAGGAAAGGTGTCGTTGCGTTGATTAAAAAAAAGAATAAATAAATAAAAAAATAAATCGTTAGCGTGTTTGAGCGTGTAAAAAAATAAATAAAGGGGGCATTTGTTGATTTCCTGTTGTCGTTAATTAAAGGTGAGAGAGAGAGAGAGAGAGAGAGAGAGAGAGAGAGAGAGAGAGAGAGAGAGAGAGAGAGAGAGAGAGAGAGAGAGAGAGAGACGTAGTTACTTCCGTCTCCTGCACCTTTACACAAACGACTATCTTCAAGGCGACACAAGATTACGTGTCTAGTGCTTAACAAACGAGCTTAATTAGGCCAGGCAAAGGGGGGGGAGGAGGAGGAAGAGGAAGAGGAGGAGGAGGAAGAGGGAGGAGGGAGGAGGGAATGAAAGCAAGAGGATGGAAAGCAGGACCGTAAGAGGGCAGGGAAGCATGTCTGAGTGGGATGAGAGTGGAAAAAAATGTAAAGTGTAGAATAGGTCGGAAATGATTTAGAGGATGAGATGGAAGGTGCGTAGATGGGAAGGAGGGATGACATGGGAGAAGAAGAAGAAAAAGAAGAAGAAGAAGAAGGGAAGAAAGATGTATGAATAGGTTGGAAAGGAAAAGGATGATCTGGAAGGTGCATGGAAGGGAAGCAGGGATGACATGGAAGAAGAAGAAGAAAAAGAAGAAGAAGAAGAAGAAGGGGAGAATGATGTATGAATAGGTTGGAAAGGAAAAGGATGATCTGGAAGGTGCATGGAAGGGAAGCAGGGATGACATGGAAGAAGAAGAAAAATAAAAAGAAGAAGGAATAGGAGAAGGGAAGAAAGATGAATAAATGGGTTGGAAATAATGGAAAAGGTGGGGTGAAAGGCGCGTGAAAGGGAAGCAGAGAATGACATAGTAAAAGAAAAAGAAGAAGAAAAAGTATGTATTATTTGAGGCCAATTTTTAGGACGGGAAGGGAAGGGAACCTGAGAATGGCATAGAAAACGAAGAAAAAAAAGGAGAAGAAAAAGAAGGATGCATGAATTGGGGTCAGCTTTGAGGACGGGAAGGGAAGGGAAGCTGGGAATGGCATAGAAGAAGAAAAAGAGCAAAGAACAGAAGAAGAAAAATAAGAAAAGTGCATAATTTGGAGTCAGGTTTGAGAACGGGAAGGCGGTGGCTGAGTGGTTAGCGTGACGGCGCCGCGTTTAACCGGACTCTTGATTCTCCCTCTAATGAAGAAGGTCATTGATAAGTCCCTGGGGGCAGCATATACCAAGCAAGACGGCGCCACTATAAACACTTGGCTGCGCCACAATGGGCTGGAGCCGACCATCAGACCCCACCTAGAAAATCCTACTGGCTCCATAGGCGTAAAGACAAAAAGAAAAAGAAAAAAAAAGATAATAAGGGAAAATGGAGCTTAAGTTCGATTTGTGACGGTCAACCCCTAGAAGTGTGATGGGGGAGGGAGCGTATAAGAGAGGGGAGAAAAGTCGTGTAGAGGGGGATTACAAACTTTGAAGTAGGGAGAGGCTAGGCAGTATGCGAGGGTGTGATGGGGAGGAAATCTGGGAAGGGAAACTGTGGGGAAGAAAACTGTGGAGAGGATAACTGAAAAAAAACTGTATAGTGAGGAAAACTAGGAAGGAAAACTATGGAAAAGAGAAATGTGAAGAGGAAAACTGGTGAGGAAAACTGTGGGGAGGAGAGCTGAGAAAAAAACCTGAAGAGGAAAGCTGCACAATCAAGAAGAATATATCACAAAGGGAGGAGGAGGAGATGCGGACCTAACATGAAAAGCTCAAGGGGAATGTAGGCACCAGGACAAGAGAGAAAGTGAGCCACCAGAAGACAGAAAGCGGGTGAGAACGAGGACGAAAACAAGAACGCGTAGGCTGATATTTAAGATTGACGAAGAAAGGAAAGTGGCAGGTGTTCGGGGTTCAAAGGTGAGTCATCATTAAGGAAACAGGAAGAAATAGAGGCACCGGATCGACAAGTGGGTCACAGGTGTGTCTTCCTTAATTGGCTGCTGTAGACGTGTTATGGTGCTGAACCTCCGACGATGAACAGGTAAAAAGAGACGACAGCAGAGATTGGGCAAAAGGAGATAAGTCAGAGAGGAGTGGGAGCAAGATGTGAAGAGATGAAGAGAGAAAAACGTTAAAAGATAGAGCGAAGGAGATGAGAGAGATGAAAACAAAGATGAGACGCTGGTAGACAAGAATGCGAGTAAAAGGAGCAGGAGGAGGAGGTGGAGTAGGAGAGAATGAATGATGTGAAGAGATGAAGAGAGAAAAACGTTAAAAGATAGAGCGAAGGAGATGAAACCGATGAAAACAAAGATGAGACGCTGGTAGACAAGAATGCGAGGAAAAGGAGCAGGAGAAGATGGAGTAGGAGAGATCTGGAGAAAGGCGTAAAAAGACAGAGCTTAAGTAGATATCAGAGGAGGAGAAAAGAGCAAAAACGGGAGCAAGAGGATAAGAGTCGGAGGAAGAGAGGAGGAAAAGGAGGATGTGGGAGAGTTGTGGAGAGAAAAAAAACATGATGAGATGAACGGAAAAGGAAACGAGCAAAGGATATGAGATAATCCTGAGGGAAAAAAGGGAGGATAAAAAAAAGATGGGAAGATAGAGAGACCAAGAAAAATAGTACAAGAGGAGAGCAAAAGAAGAAGAAAAATGTATATGTGGAGGAAAATATATCACAACTAGAAAGAGGAAGGATGAAAATAGAAGAAAAAAGTGAATGGGAGGGGAATGAGAAGGAAAAAAAGAGGAGGAGGAGGAGGAGGAAATGGTAGGCTGAGATGAATAAAATTTTAGGGAGATACGGAGAGATGGCGCGCATGAAGAGACATGGAACGTTAGAGAAGTGGAGACGCTCTGGCTTAAGGAGACGAAAGGAGATTTGACGTTTGCCTTCCGCTCCGTCGGTGAGGTAAGAGGATCAGAAGAGAGAGGGATAAAGATAGATAAGGATGGATAGACGAATAGATAGATAGACAGGTAAAGATGAATAGATAAATGAGCAGAAAGAAGCTTATGACTAACGTGAAAACCTGAAAATAGCCCCCCCCCCAATTTTTTTTTTTTTTGTAACAAGGAGATACATTTTAATATTCACACACACACACACACACACACACACACACACACACACACACACACACACACACACACACACACACACACACACACACACACACACACACACACACACACACACACACACACACACACACACACACACACACACACAGTTTCATCTAGTTTGTTTGCCTACCTCAGTGTTTCATTCGTCCATCAATGTACATATCTGTATCATTATAAGGTATCTATCCACCTACCTACCTACCTTCCTTCCTTCCTGTGTGTCGAGATGATAGTAACTGGGAATTTGAATCTCGTATCCAACCTGCAACGTGAAATTTTAATCTCTGAAACAATATCGCTTTCATCATTGTGTTTACCCAGAAGCACATCTCGCAAAGCCACGCCAGAGTAGCAAGGGGTGTCAGGAGGCGAAGGTTCGTATCCTTGTTACATTGATCGTATCACTGAAGGTTTTGTTAATTAGGAACATTAGACGCGACGGAGGGATGAATCAGTAAAAGTTTAATCCGAGAGATATTGGTGGAAAAAGAATGACCCTGAAATGTAATACAAGAAAGGAACTAATGAAGAGGCATACACTTACATTGGTAGGCTATAACTAGTCAGGTAAGAATAGCGGGTGTAACTAGAAAAAAAGAGGCGCTAATAAAATAAAATAATACTGCGAGAAGCCTTGATAGTGACGTGTTTAAGGAAACTGACAAGGTAACGCACATCAAGAGAGAGACATATGAAAAGAAATTGCAAAAGGGGAATGAAAGTGCAGAAGGGGAGACCGAGTTTATAAATGAGAGACTTGCGCCAAGAGATGGATAAAACTAACCAAAATGAAGCAAATGAAGCAAAAGACAATTTGAGAAATAAACGGATGTACAATTCAAGTACAATAATATACACAACTAACGAAAAAAATATCCACGCCTAAGTCACCTCTCCAACCATTAGAACTAGATTTGCACTTAATTTGAAAGGCGAAGGCTGCGTGGAGACCTGATTGAAGTCTATAAACGGCTGCAGGGCTTTAATAGGCATGATTTCACTAAGGTTTCATGGGGAGACCTGTATTTGGAGTTCGTTATATATATTCAGAGTTCATAATGACGTCGGTACATAATAGTATATTACTCATGCAGTGGACGGGTGAAACATATTTGGCAATAATATGCTTTTTAGATAAATGCAAGTATGAGGAAAAGAGGTGGTGTGTTAAGTGTACATACAGGAGCTGCCCGCTGCGGACCGACTGGAACCTGTGCTCTTACGTTCTTAAGTTCTTAGCGACGTACTCTACAACGAGAGAGAGAGAGAGAGAGAGAGAGAGAGAGAGAGAGAGAGAGAGAGAGAGAGAGAGAGAGAGAGAGAGAGAGAGAGAGAGAGAGACGTGTGTGTGGTGTGTGTGTGTGTATGTGTGTGTGTGTGTGTGTGTGTGTGGTAATAATGATAATAATAATAATAATAATAAGAATAATAGTAATAATGATGTGTGTGTATGTCTGTGTATCTGTCTGTCTGTCTCTGTGTGTGTGTATCTGTGTGTCTGTGTGTCAGTCACTGTTTACTTATCATTACGTCATCTGTTGTTGTCAGTCGTATCTCGGCAATTAGTAGTGTGTGTGTGTGTCTGTGTGTGTGTGCGTGTGTGTGTGTGTGTGTGTGTGTGTGTGTGTGTGTGTGTGTGTGTGTGTGTGTGTTGTAATTGTTCCTGCTCCTCCTTCTCTTCCTCCTCCCCTACTCCTCTCCTCCTCCTCCTCCTCTCCTCCTCCTTCTCCTCCTACTCCCCCCTCCTCCTACTTTCCCCTCCTCCTCCTACTCCCCCCTCCTCTCTTCCTCCTCCTCCTCCCCCTCCTCCATGTAAAATTTCATTGTAGTTTTCTATACTATATGGTATTCTTCCTTTTCGTGCCAGCCTCGGCTGGAGGGACTGGTGGGAGGGGAGAAGCCTTCATCTTTGATGTCCTGTGTCTCTGACTCGTAGATTAGAGCAGATGGTAGCAACAACATACAGCGTAGTTAGGACCAAGAGTCTGTTGCTGTTTGCTTTTCCTTTGTACTACTCTTCTTTGTACTCCTCCTCCTCCTCCTCCTCCTCCTCCTCCTCCTCCTCCTCCTGGGGGCTTCGTGGTGCAGTGGTTAGCACACTCGGCTCACAACCGAGAGAGCCCGGGTTTGCTTTCCGGGCGGAGTGGAAAAATTTGGGCGGCTTTTCCGATACCCTACGCCCCTGTCCACCCAGCAGTGAATGGGTACCAGGTATTAATCGGGGTATATAATATATATATATATATATATATATATATATATATATATATATATATATATATATATATATATATATATATATATATACGTACACGTTATGTATGTATGAGTGCATGTGTGTGTATCTATGTATATACATACGTATGTAAGATATGTTATTGCTATGAATGTTGTTATTATTTTTATTGATAGTAATAGTAGTACTGAGAGTAGTGGTAGGAGCAGCAATGATGATTGCAGCAGTAGTAGCAGTACCAGTGTTGTAGTAGCAGCAGCAGTAATTGACGCAATATTTTTCCGTAAGCAGCAATGTGTTGCGGCCTAAATAGAGTTAGTTATTTTCAGCAGCGAGTGTCGCAGCAAATGAAGGTTGTTCGTCGACCTCAAAAAACTTTTTCATTTTTTATACATTAATAAGCACTGGCGAGGGAATGAGTCAGAAAAAAATGCTAAATATATCACCCTGTAACTATTTGTAAAACACACGCACAAATTGGCCCAAACAGACAGATGTAAAGTACTCTACCTGCTTTTACACTTTTTGTATTTGGAGAAGGGAAACCTTTTTTCTATTATTTTTTTCTCTTTGATATATCGACAATAATGAAAACATAAACTTAATAAGCTGTATTAGATTAGCTACATATGAAAATTAGGCAGTTTACTAAAATCAAAAATGCATTTTCTTGTTTTTTACACTATTCATCATAGTCTTTCATAATCAAAATCAGTGCGTTAAGTAAATGATGACTTGAAAATATTTCCTCTAGGAGTCTAGGTAACAATGATGGCATGATATAATGGTAATGAATTTGAATATAATGATGAGAATGATAATGATTTTGGGGTTGATTGCTGCAGCAACGATCTGTTGATTCATGTAATGAACACGATAATTATAGTAACAAAAATAATAAGAACCAAAACAAGAACGAAACAACACAGCAACAACAACAATATCTTGCTTTTCCAACATTTGTGTTCCAGTACTGCCCTTTTTTTCTTCAGTATCTCTTTTACCTTTTACTTCCTCATCCGCTGTCTATTTTTTTCTCTTACCTATAGCGTTTTTTCACCCTCCTCCGCTCCTTCCAGTCACTTTCTCTGTCCTGTTTACTTCCTCCTCCTCCCGCCACCTTTCCTCCTCATCTTTCCTCTGCTCGTTCCTCTCGATATTGACCTGTTGTCCTCTTTCCCTCTCCTCTAGCTTCCCCTCTCTTTCCCTTTATCTTCACTCCCATCCTCTTCCCTACCCTCATCCCCCCATCCTGACCATCCCACCCCTACCTCGCCTTCAGCCTCGCAACATCAGTGTAACGGTGAAAATATTGCAACGGCCTAACCTCTGCTGGGAAGTGTGTGCGTGTGTGCGTGCGGGCGCCGCCTGCTACCTCCAAACGCGGGGTAAACAAACAAAAAATAAATGGATATATTCCCGCGAGGCCTTCAGATATTTTACATATAAAACACACACCTGGTTTATCGGCCAGCATTAATTTGGCTGCGATGGTGGAGCAGCAGGTAGTGAGGAAAGGTGGGGAGGGGATGGTAGGTGTGGTGGTGGTGATGTAATGAAAGTGGAGGCGTTGGGGGGGGGGGTTAGTGTTTTAGGAAAAGAGGAGGTGGCGGCAGCGTGAAAGTGGTGGTGGTGATGGTTTTGGTTGAGTTGATATTGGGTTAGTTAGTGGTGGTGGTGAGGTAATGAAAGTGGAGGCGTTGCGGGGGGGTGGGGGGGGGTAGTGTTTTAGGAAAAGAGGAGGTGGTGGCCGCGTGAAGGTGGTGGTGGTGATGATTTTGGTGGAGTTGATATTGGGTTAGTTAGTGGTGGTGGTGAGGTAACGAAAATGGCGACGTTGGCAGAGGTGGTGGTGGTGGTGGTGGTGGCGGCGGGGAAGGAAGTAACGGGATAGGTTGGAGCGAGTTATATGTTAGTGGTGGAGTAGTGATGATGAGGTGATGGAGGGGGTGGAGGAATTGCTGGGATGCAGTGGTCGTGGTTGTGGTAGTGATACTGGGGTAGCAAAAGATGAGAGGAAGAGGAAGGCAAGGAAACAACAGTGAGGAAAGGAAAATAAATGGACTGAGGAAGGAAAAAAAGTGCGATAGAGGAAATATTAATCCAAACTAAACTCACTCTCCGGTAAAGCCTCAAGCCAGTGGTGTGGTGAATGTCTTATGTTCGTGGGACGACAGACTATGAGAAGGAAGAGTGGGGTTAGCAAGGTGGTTAGTGAACAGGGATGGGATGCTGGAGGGGAGATTAGTAAAAGAGGTCGAAGGGAGTCAGAAGATGCAAGGCAGTGGATCTCTATTCTCCGACACCTTCAGCTCTCACAAAACTATAATAATTCCAAAAGCCACAACGGAAATTAGTCGAGTTCTCATAAGTGTTCTTTCAAGTCTATGGTGCAGAAACCTTGTCAAGCTATCCCTCGGCTCATAACACTACCCATGGAAATACTAACACATCATCTACGAAAGCCGTATCCACAGTGGGGGATGTAGCGGGTTTTTTTATAGCGTTTTTTTTTATTTTATAGCGGGCTTTCTTATAGCGGGCTTTTTTTTATAGCGGGCTTTTTTTTTTTACAGCGGGCTTTTTTATTGTTGTTTCCTTTTTTTGTGCCCTTGTGCTGTCTCCTTTGCTGTAAAAAAAAATGCCACGAAATATCTGGGATTATGGGCCTAGTTTCCTGTTATGCACTGGTCTCACAACCCATTCGCAATCCTGGAAATATACATCCCGCTGTCTGATACTTATGTGCACTCATGTTTACGAAGAAAATAATGACGTCATGAGAAGCTTATCACGAGCTGTTGCTGAGGAACGATCAGATATTTGAAGAAGCATGATCCAGGGGTATGGAGTAAGCAGGGAAGCAGCGGCAAGGAGAAAGGGAAGGGTATGTAGGGGTTAGAGGAGAGGTAAGGCAAGTCGTGAAGGTCAGGTGGACAGGTGTGTGTGACGGGCAACGGATAGATGGGTCAGGCTAAAGGTGAGAGGTCGGTGTTGCAGTACTGATTGGAGCCGTTCATCTGTGTGCGAGAGAGAGAGAGAGAGAGAGAGAGAGAGAGAGAGAGAGAGAGAGAGAGAGAGAGAGACAGACAGAGACAGACAGACAGACATGAATATTTCAGATGGTCTACAGATCAAAAGTTACCTGGCTCCTGTTTTGTTCCCTCGCCTGAATCGAGGAAGAGGAGGAGGAATTAATGAGGGAAACGTCTAGGAGGAAGAAGAGGAGGAGTGGAAGGAGGAAAAGGTGAAGAAGGAGAATAGAGAAGGTGGAGGAGGAGGAGGAGGAGAGAGAATAAAGAGGAGGAAAGGAAGAAAGACCGGACGAAATAATCTTTGGCATAATTATTTCTGAAGATTTACTTGTGTAGAATTATTAAAGAGTAGGAATGAATTAATGACCAGGATAGAACGATGAGTCAGGGATAAGGAGGAGGAGGAGGAGGGGGGGAAGGGGAAGGAGGAGGAGGAGGAGGAGGAGGAATTATTCGGAAGTTGTTAATAAAAAGGGGTTAAAGAAACAAGATAGTGACCAAAGAACAAAATTTCCAGTATTAAAATTCAATCTGATTCTTCCTAAGTTATTTATTCCTCCTAAACAATAAAACGACCTATAGGTTTCGTCAATATTATCTTCTCATTGTTTTGTATTTATAAAGACAGCTTCGACCCATCTATGCCTTTTTTAAATTCTATACCTCCTCGTCCTTCGTCTCCTCCTCCTCCTCCTCCTCCTCCTGCTGCTGCTGGTTGGAATGCATGACTCGTGTGTGTCGGTCGTTCAAGTGGATCTCTTGCAGGAAGTGCTGAAGGGACCCGACTCTCCTTCATATTTCATATCCTCCTCCTCCTCCTCCTCCTCCTCCTTTTCCTCTTCCTCTTCCTTCTCCTTCTTCTCCCCCCGTCTTCCTCCTTCCCCTTTTCCCCTCGTCCTCCTCCTTCCCCCCCCCTCCTCCTCCTCCTCCTCCTCTTCCTCTTCCTCCTCCTCCCCCTCCTCCTCCTCTTCCTCGTTCGACGTAACGCAGATAAAGAGGAAAGGGAGAGGTGGAGGAGGAAATGGAAAAGGAAAAGGAGAGGGAAGGAAGGATAAGGAGATGGGGGAATATTAAAGAGGAGAAAGGAGATGATGATGTTGGGCCTGTTGCACCGGTTGACTATTTTGATGGAGCCCGCTGGTTGGCCTAAGCTCGTTCGTGGTTCAGGCAAGTGTTTATAGTGGCGCCATCTTGTTTTATCTCATGCTGCCCGCTGGAGCTCATCTTTGCTCCACTGTTGAGAATTTTGCTAGAGTCCGGGTTGCTAGGTTGTCTTCAGGACAGCATGTATGTAGTTTTTAAGCCACTCGGCGATGATTGAAAATTGTCAGCATGTAGCGGCGGACGGGACTTGAACTCGGGTCCTCCAGGACACTGCGAACGCACGCTGACCACTCAGCCACCGCCTGTTCTTTTGTCTTTAGTTTTCAAAAGATTAAGAGAACGTCCGTAGCTGTGGGAAGATTAAGATAACGTCTCTAGTTGTGGAAATACTAGGATAACGTCCTTAGCTTTGGAAAGACTAGGATAAGATATTAGTTGTGGCAAGACTAAGATAGCGTTGTGGCAAGACTAGGATAACGTTGTGGCAGGACTAGGATAACGTTGTGGCAAGACTAGGGTAACGTTGTGGCAAGACTAGGATAACGTTGTGGAAAGACTAGGATAACGTTGTGGCAAGACTAGGATAACGTTGTGGAAATACTAGGATAACGTTGTGGCAAGACTAGGATAACGTTGTGGCAAGACTAGGATAACGTTGTGGCAAGACTAGGATAACGTTATGGAAAGACCAGGATAACGTTGTGGCAAGACCAGGATAACGTTGTGGCAAGACTAGGATAACGTTGTGGAAAGACCAGGATAACGTTGTGGCAAGACCAGGATAACGTTGTGGCAAGACTAGGGCAACGTTGTGAAAAGACTAGGGCAACGTTGTGAAAAGACTAGGATAACGTTGTGGCAAGACTAGGATAACGTTGTGGCAAGACTAGGATAACGTTGTGGCAAGACTAGGATAACGTTGTGGCAAGACTAGGATAACGTTGTGGCAAGACTAGGATAACGTTGTGGCAAGACTAGGATAACGTTGTGGCAAGACTAGGATAACGTTGTGGCAAGACTAGGATAACGGAAGCATTTTGGATTTTTTTAATTTTATTTCTCAGCCCTTACTGTCTCGCTCTTTATTCTCCTGAAGAGTTCTGGTGCCCAAGTTTTTAATATCAGTGGCGTCTGTCATGAATTTAAAAGTGTGTGTTGTTGTCTGCGATCCTGACTCCTTCCTTTTATTTTCTTCTCTGCAATCTTTCTTCTCTTCTTTCCCTCCTTTTTTTCATTTTCCTTGGTTTCTTATACATCACTTCTCATCCGTATTCATTTCCTCTCCTCGCCTCGCTTTATTTCTCTCATGCCTTGTTGTTTTCTTTCGCTTTTTTCTTCTCATTGTTTTACTTGGCTTATTTTTTTTTTTGTCGTGTTTATTTTCCTTTTACTTTGCTGCGATGCTGGTGTTTGCTTCTTTTCTTTGTCTTTCATTTTCCTTCGTCGTGTTTACATACTTACTTTTTCATTTTCCTTTCTCCTTTCAATTTGCAGTTATCCTTCCTTCATATTTGCTTTCCTCTTCAATGCTTATTTCCCTTCCTTCTTTTTTTTATAGTCTACCCTTCCATTCTTCATTTATATTTTTTCCTTTTCCTTCCTTTTCTTTTTCAATTATTTTTTTCTTTTTCCTTTCCTTTTCTCTCTCTCTCTCTCTCTCTCTCTCTCTCTCTCTCTCTCTCTCTCTCTCTCTCTCTCTCTCTCTCTCTCTCTCTCTCTCTCTCTTTTTTTCCCCCTTCCTCTCCCTCAACTTTTGATTGTACCTGTCTTCTCTGTCTATTTTCTCTCTACCTGTCTACCTGTCTTCTCTACCTGTTTTCTCCCTGATTTTCTTCTCTACTTGTCTCCACCTGTATCCTCTCGACCTGTTTTCGCTTTACCTGTCTTCTCTACCTGTCTGTTTTAGCTGCCTTCCTTATCTATCCCCTCTCCTCCTGTTTCTTCCTGTCTTTTCTCTACCTGTCTTCTCTATCTGTCTTCTCTTTGCCTGTCTCCTCCTGTCTCTGCCTGTCTTCTCTCTCCCTGCCTCCTCTTTACCTGTACCGCTTCGTCACCTGAGTCATTAGTGGGGAAACCTCGTCCTGTTACCTTTTGTCCTCATTATCAAGCTGCTGCCTCCTTCTCTCTCTCTCTCTCTCTCTCTCTCTCTCTCTCTCTCTCTCTCTCTCTCTCTCTCTCTCTCAAAAATTACTTTATTCACATGTTTTCGGTATAATTTTCTCCCCTTCATTGCCTTGTTGCATCTCCTTTATCTCTCCTACCCCCCTCCTTGTTTTTTATTTATTTCCCGTGTCCCTCCTCTATTCCCTCTCCCTCTAACCCCTTCTCTCTTCTAATCGCTTGTCCCGATCTATTTTTTTTCCTACATATGTATTTTTCCCTTCTTCTCTTCGTTCTATTTTTTTTGGGGGGGGTTACTTTCTCTCCCTCTCCGTTTTCAGCTCTGACCCACTCTCGTCCTTTTTATTTCGTTCTCCTCGTTTTCCTAAGTTCCCTTGTCTGGTCTGTTTTCTGTTTTGGCTTTGCTCTACCATTCTTCTTGATTCTCTCCGCATTCTCCTCTTTGTTTATTCTTCCTCTTGTAACGCGCATTCTCATAATATTTTTCTTCTTCCTTATTAAAAACGCATTTTCAACCGTGTTTCTTCTTCCTCCCGTAAACATGCATGCTCATTTCTGTTTCTTTCTCCTTTAGACTCCTTCCGCTTGTCTTTTCTTCTCCTATTTCTCTTTTCCTTTCTTCTTCCTTCTGTAAAATGCATTCTCATCACTGTCTCCTCTTTCTCCTGTAACTCCAATCCGCCTGTCATTTGTTTTCTTCAAGTTTTCTTCAATCTAACATTCCTTTTTTCTTTACCTCTCCTGTCCTTCTCTCCTCCTATTTATTTTCCCTTACCTCATCTCGCCTTCTTATATAATTCAATCACCAGTTATCCATTTTCTCTCTCCCTCCAGATGTTTCACCCTTCTCTCTTTCTCTTCTATGTCCTTCTCTTCACCCTATCTTTTTCCTAACCTCTCTTTCTCCTCTTCACATTCTAACATCTCATTTTCGGCTTCGTCATGCAACATTCATACGCCTCTCTCATTAATTTTCATTCGTGATTCATTTTCTTCTCTTTGTCCACTCCTGCTTTTCGTTTCCCATCCTCCCTTTCTTTCCTCCCCTTCCTTTCCTTCCCTTTACTGATCTTTTCATGTCATTCCATCACCTCCGTCACACATTCTCTTTCCCTCCCCCTTATTTCCATCCCCCCCCTCTCTCTTTCCCTTATTCCGCTCCTTATCTTACAGCTCCCATCCACCTCTTCTCTCCCCCCTCCCCTTCCCCCATTCACTTCTCCCCATCCTCTCCCCTTCCCCCATTAACCTCCCTCCCATCTCTTCCCCTCCCCCCCTTTAGTCACCAAGACATTCAATTAAAACTTTTCTTTCCTTCATGCTAGTTGTAGTCTGGTGTGTGTGTGTGTGTGTGTGTGTGTGTGTGTGTGTGAGAGAGATGATCCTAATGCGTCTTTTTCATTTCTTTGTGCTTGATGTTCATATTTTTGTTGTTGTTGCTACTAATTCTCAACTATTTAATCGTATTTGATCTCTCTCTCTCTCTCTCTCTCTCTCTCTCTCTCAACCATTAGCTCTTTTTATAAAGTTTCTATACAATTCTCTGTCATTAACTGTTTTGAGGTTCGTCGCTATATTCTTTTTCTGGGTCAAGGATTTATTTTGTGTCTCGTGAAATCCCAACCATAATATGTCCGAAGTTCCTTAATTAGCACTCACGCAACTCCTCCTCCTCCCCCTCCTCCTCCTCCTCCTCCTCCTCCTCGTCATTTTCATTTTTCCCTTGACTTTTTTTAATATCTTTTAATTTTCCTTTAACATAATTTCTTGTCCCTTCTCCCTTAAACTTGAATTTATAACCTGTTCCCGTTTCTTTATCAAACTATTTTTCCTCCATTTCACTGCACTTCGTTGTTGGTTCATTCCTTGTGACTTGCTCTCTCTTCTATCCTCTTCCTTCCCTCCTTACAATCCAATACCAACCACCACCACCACCACCACCCCATCAGCATCATCAGCACCATCATCAGCATCCCTTGGTCGCGTTGGCCAATGGACAGCCCTCCTCCCCCTTGCCGAATCTTCATGCAGGCCTTACTGTCGTTCAGAGCAAATATTGACATGATCGACCGACCGTATATAACTCCGATGCTTGTGGGCTTCACATTGGTCTCCGCTGTTATGACCCGGTGAGTTAAGTCGCCCTCCAGGAGGCGTGTCAAGCAGTCACTCTCTAAGATTTAAAGTTCACGGGGATGAGCAGGAAAGGTGCCTCCCTTGAGTCTCAGGGAGCATCGTGTGTGTAACTCAGCCACGTCAGTTTGGCGCTTCTAAAAGCACGAGTTACTAGTATTTTTAAGTAGCAACGTTTGCATGTCCATGGCCAGTAAGTCAAGGAGCACAAACTTGAAGATCTGAAAATTAATTCCGGACTGATGCCGACAACGTAATGTGTTATTTGAAAACCAGTCCATAACACGATGCGCTCTCGGATCTTGTGGTCATAATAGGCTTGAAATCCATGCTAGAACACTGCTCTACAAGACGAAGTACTTGAGCAAGGTCAGGCGTTTAGTAAACTCAGGATGCTCAAGTTTCTGAAACTTGACCGGCTAATCACGGATATGCATGCATAAGCAACAGGTGGGCGGCCATGTCTGCACGAAGTGCTGCAGCGGTTGTTGCAGACCTTCTGTTTAACTTTGCTTTTCAGACACAGACTACCACAACTTTTTCATGTCACGAGGAATAGTAATAAACTTAATCCATCCAGCGATTCATGTCCCCGCCTTCAGCTTGCAGCAACTCTACAAATGTTACAAACTCCAGCTTACCGCTCCACCTTAAAGGCTCCACGAGCCTCCCCACGTTTGAGGCGGGAGTGCGGCGAGACCGTCAACCGCAGCAACTCCTTCATTAGTACCCAGACCGGAGTCAGCCAGCCCAACGGTTTAGCCGCAAAACACGGCGGTCAAAACACTTTCTAGCGGCAGTGGTGGGCTGACCAGAAAGTATCCAGCGCTGGCCGTTAGTTTTGATTCGTATATATATATATATATATATATATATATATATATATATATATATATATATATATATATATATATATATATATATATATATATATATATATATATATATATATATATATATATATATATATATATATATATATATATATATATATTTGAAGTTGAAAAAATAGTTGTATGCGTTACTTCTAAAATGGCATTAAAATGTTGGATGAAGATTGTCTAATGAACAGCCGTATTTGCTGACCAGAATGAAGTATCAGTCACAGAGATTTTTAATGTTAGCGATGACATCATTATGATATGTTTGAAGTTTTTCAAACATCGAGAATGAATACATAGGAATACATAGGAAGAACAGACACCAGAAGACCTATCGGTCTATGGCGAGGGTGTCTGTTTACTACCGGTACTACTAGTAATCTACGTGTGGTAGGACAGGACAGAAAAGATGAAGGCTCCTCCCCACCCACCTCTCCCTCCGGCAACGTGCCGGCAGGAAATAGTTAGAAGAGAACACCATGCACCTTTAAGGAAGAAAGGGACATGGATGTTCATGCTCCTCATTTTTTCCTTCTTTTTAGACTCATTCCATTGTGATCAGTAGCTTTGCCCTGAAATTTCATCCATTCGTTCAGGCTCTGAATACAAGCTGTTTATATCATTCTCTCAACCACGGAGTTTTGGGCCATATATGTACAACATCTCGGCACCCAAACACACATATATGACAAGACTTGTAGGAGCCTTGGACAATTGAAGGGGTAGTTTTATGATTCTGGTGGTACTTTGATTATTCTTATGTAACGGGAACCTAAAGAAGCACTCATTAGAACCCGATTAATCTTCTTTTTGGACTTTGAAAATAGATAATGTGAGGCGGAAGCGTCTGAAAATACCGCCCAAATTTCTCCCCTCGTGTAGCAAACCCCTTACACGTATAGATAGATGAATGAGGGGAGTATCATGACCCCTCTTGATAAGTATTTATTTAGAAGCAAGGGGGGGGGGGGGTCTGGGTGTGATGCGACCGTGTTTTAAGTTTTAGATTGACTGCCCGCTATCTCTTTTACCTTTAGGAATAGAAACAGGCGACCTTCCACTGTTCCATTAGTGATCACCAGAGAGGTAAGCGTGGAGTGGCGCTTCCTCGAGAGTCCGTTATCATGCCGGAAGTGATTAGCATTGAAATGGCCTTTGACTGCCCAAGCGACTCTCCTGCTATGCTTCCGTGCTGCCTCGCTTTGGAAGATTTCTAGTCCTAAGTGATGGTTCGCGATTAGACCTACTGTCGCACCCTATCTCCCTCCCTCCCTCCATACTTATCTCCCCTCTGTCCAAGCCTGCTCTTCAACTACTCTTGGCTATTCTTGCCCTCCTCCCTTTCCCTTCCCTTTTTTTTCTTTTTTTACAGCAGAGGAGTCAGTTCAAGGGCATAAAAAAAGGTAACAAATGTGAAAAAAAGCCCGCTACTCACTGCTCCTAAAAAGAGTTAAAGGAGTGGCCGAAAGATAGGTCAATTTCGGGAGGAGAGGTGTCCTGATACCCTCCTCTTGAAAGAGTTCAAGTCGTAGGCAGGAGGAAATACAGATGAAGGAAGATTGTTTCTGAGTTTACCAGCGTGAGGGATGAAAGAGTGAAGATGCTGGTTAACTCTTGCGTAAGGGATTTGGACAGTAAAGGGATGAGCTTGAGTAGAAAGTCGTGTGTTGCGAGGCCGCGGGAGGGGGGGAGGCATGCAGTTAGCAAGTTCAGAAGAGCATTCACCATGAAAATATCGATAGAAGATAGAAAGATAGGCAACATGGCGGCGAAATTTAAGAGGTAGAAGACTATCAGTAAGAAGAGGAGAGCTGATGAGACGAAGAGCCTTAGACTCCACTCTGTCCAAGAGAGCTGTGTGCGTGGAGCCCCCCCACACATGAGATGCATACTCCATACGAGGGCGGACAAGGCCCTAGTAAATGGATAGCAACTGTGCGGGGGAGAAGAACTGGCGGAGACGGTACAGAACGCCCACCCTCGAGGAAGCTGATTTAGCGAGAGAAGAGATATGAAGTTTCCAGTTGAGATTTTGAGTTAAGGATAGACCGAGGATGTTTAGTGTTGAAGAAGGTGACAGCTGAATGTTGTCAAAGAATAGGGGATAGTTGTTTGGAAAATTGTGTCGAGTGGATAGGAGGAGAAACTGTTTTTTCTCCCGCAGTGCAGCTCTTAACTCACTTCCTCATTTTACCTCCTCCGCCTCAGCAATCTCAACTACCTTCCGTTTCCTTAATTAATGCCACAAACTTATGTAGGATAACGTGTGTGTGTGTGTGTGTGTGTGTGTGTGTGTGTGTGTGTGTGTGCGATTACTGATATCACAAACATTAAGAATATTTTAGGCACACACACACACACACACACACACACACACACACACACACACACACACACACACACACACACACACACACACACACACACACACACACATATAATCAGTCCTCACCTGAGCCTCTCAACGACACCTAATTGAACCTGACGACCGGGGATGAAGAGAGAGAGAGAGAGAGAGAGAGAGAGAGAGAGAGAGAGAGAGAGAGAGAGAGAGAGAGAGAGAGAGAGAGAGAGAGAGAGAGAGAGAGAGAGAGAGAGAGAGAGAGAGAGAGAGAGAGAGAGAGAGAGAGAGAGAGAGAGGGGGGGGGGGGGCAGACGTCCGAGTCCTTACTAGTGGAGGCATCAGTACCACAGAGCTCAATGCTGGGGCCAGTTCTGTGGAAGATATACGTGGACGGCCTTCTCCGGCAGGTGCCAGCAGTCTCAGCTTATGCTGAAGATTGCACTCTCTCCTGTACCTACCCCCAACAAGACAGTGAGCAAGCTGCTGACGAGATCAATCAGCAGCTGAGGGTGCTACAGGAGCGGGATACCTTTGCTCCAGAGAAGACCCAGCCAATGGTGGTCTTTTGATTCCCCACTGCCGGGCCAGCAGTGGAGGGGAAGCAACGCTTTGGTGGTATCCCCCTCCCACTCCAGGAATCCGTCAAGATTCTGGGAGTGGAAGTAGATCGAGGGCTACGGTTCGACAGCCACATCAAACACATTGCTCAAAAGGCCTCCCATAGAGTCTCCTGCCTGCGAAGGGTGGCCACCTTCCTCGACAGAAAAGGGAGGCTGTTGCTCTATAAGGCCCAGAGACGGCCCTACCTAGAGCATGCTGCCCTCTCTTGGATGTCGTGTGCTGCCTCGCACAGGGAGAGACTCGACTGGTGGATGCTGCAGATCCCCCAACCGGACCGGAGACTCTCAGCTCCGTCGACTCCCTGGAACATGGCAGGGACGTAGCTGCTCTTGTGGTGTTCCATAAGGCACAAATGCAGGAGTGCCACACCTGGCGGGTCTACGCCAACCTCCGAGAGTCACCACGCAAGACACGAGAACGGTGCTATCCCGTGGGGACGCAGTTGAGGTGCCGCGTTCCCGTACTAGCCAGCACCAACGCACTTTTGCGGTAAGAGTCTTCCAGATGTGGAACATGTTCTCGACCATTGTCCCAAACATCCGGCCCATGTCGGTCCACCACTGGGGGGGCTCACTCCTCACTCCACTGACATTCGTGGTGGAGCAGTGACACTTGGAGTGCAGCGTGTACATACATGTATACTGTAATGTATGTTTTTAATATATTTTAATAGTTTATGTAGTTTTTTTTATTTAGCTTTTATTATGTTCTTTGAATAGGCAGCACACGACAGTGCACCTTTGGGTCTGTACATATTATATTTGTATCTATGTATGTTTAGAGAGAGAGAGAGAGAGAGAGAGAGAGAGAGAGAGAGAGAAAAGAATTCAATCTCTCTCTCTCTCTCTCTCTCTCTCTCTCATACACACACACACACACACACACACACACACACACACACTAACGACGTATTTAGTTTATATGAAGGATTATTGAATATATCTACAACTATATATATCTATATGTACACTTTTTTGTATGTAAATTTTAGGCGGCGGCAGTATTTGAAGAGTATCTCCCTCCAAAATAAATCGTCTGTATATAGTCACTGCCGACCGTAGGACCGTAGCATAAATAAAGTTACGCCGCATAATGGATGTTTTAACTATCGTCAATATATAGATTCTACCGCAATCTGGAAGTGTTGTTATATTTCTTCCATACAAAACTGAGTGACTGAATTTTGGACCGTGTATATATAGTTCCACCGCCGTCAACATCTTTAAAAAATGTATTGCCATTTTAACTATCTGTATATATCTATATTTTTTCCCCAGTCTACCTTTATACCTATGCATTTATCTATCGATCTATCTATCAATGTGTGCGCGTGCGTGTGTTACAAGTCTCCTTTAATGTTAATGTAAAGACTTGAGTTACCACTTACGGAAGAGAAGCGTGTTCAAGGGTCACGCAACTCTCTCTCTCTCTCTCTCTCTCTCTCTCTCTTTTTTTTTTTTTTTTTTTTTATTTAAACGTATTCAGTACATTAGTACATGGCAGTATTATTTGTCTATGCTAAAGTTCCCTGACCGTTGGGGAGCTATTTAAAAGCTTCTGCCGATTATATTATACAATTATTATACAGTATATTAGACCATTATATATATACATATTTAGGGTGGGTGTAGAAGTAGCCACATCGTGGACGCAACCTTCATCTGCTGAGTGGACAGTTGTGTCACATCCACATCAGCAGTGAGGTTGTTCCACCACACCACCGCTGCGATGGAGAAGGCACGTTGGTGGGTGCTGGAGCGGGCCATTGGCACTTCCAGGAGGGAGGCGTTGCTCAGCACCGTTCTCGTGCTGCGCTCAGGCCTCCTCCAGGTAGCCCTCAGGTCCGTCAGGTGGGGCACTAGTCCCACATGTGTCTTGTAGCACCGTCAGGGCAGCGACGCGGCGACGGTGCTCCAGGCTATTCAGCTGGTTCGTGGCTGGTCTTGCCCTTCCTTCGTGTGGGTGTTGTTGTTGTTGTTGTTGTCGCTGTGTCTCCCACTGGCTCGGTCGGTGGTGCTGGGTGCCGTTGATGAGGCGTTCAGCCCTCCTCTGCACCTTGTCTAGCAGGTTGAGGTGGCAGCGGGCGCTGGCCATCCAGGTGAGCGGTGCATACCCATCACTGGACGGACTTGTGCCTTATAGAGGGTGTTCAGGCCTTCAGCATCGAGGAGGTTCTTCATGCGGCGCAGGAGGTTCACCTTCTGGGAGGCTTTTTGCGCCACCCTTTCAAGGTGACGGTCAAACCGCAGCTGGGAGTCCACCTCCACGCCCAGGATGTCGACGCTGGACTGCAGAGGGATGGTGTCATTCCCGAATCTCAGTCTGCCGTGGAGTTGCCTCGCGTCCTCCTGAGAACGTGATATTACCATGGCCTGTTTTGTCAGGGGCAAACCTGACTTGCCACCTCTTTCCCCAGGCCATTATGTCTGCTAACTGTCTGTTGACGGACTCTATCACGTCCTGGGCTTCTCCTCTTGTATGTTCTGGAGAGGGTGCAGTCGTCGGCGTAAGCGCTTGCTGCCGGGATGGTTTGCAGGAGGTCGTTAAAGTATATGTTCCACAGAATCGGTCCAAGGACGGACCCCTGTGGAACGGAGGCCTCCACCGGGAAGCTGGTCGAGGTGCTTCCGTTGACTGCTACGCGGAGGCTCCTGCCTAACAGGTAGTTTGAGAGCAGGCGCAGCAGGTCCCCCGTGATGCCTAGTTGCTGTAGCTTCGCCGTCAGACCGCGGTGCCAAACGGAGTCGAACGCGCCAGCTATATCCAGGGCAATCACGAGAGAGGGGTGGCCGTCATCAAGGGCGTCATGCCAGGACTTTGAGAGGAGAAGGAGGAGGTCTGAGGTAGAGCGGCCCTTCCGAAAACCAAACTGCTTCGGTGACTGCAGGTGGTTTTCCTCGAGGAAGGATGTCAATTGCTCCCCGATGATCCTCTCAAATATCTTGCTGATGATTGGGAGGAGTGATATTGGCCTCTCTCTCTCTCTCTCTCTCTCTCTCTCTCACACACACACACACACACGCAGTTTTATTCCACTTCTTTTATTTTTGTCCTCCCCATTGCCTTTATATTTGTTATCCGTACTTTATTAAACTTATGGAGGCGATAGAAAACCTGTGAAAAGAGATAAAATATTGAAAACCCGGGATCAAATTAAGAGAGCTCGACACGCAACAAGGAAAAGAAGGTTAAGGAAGATTAGGAAAGAACAGCCCAATTTACAATCCCTAGGAAAGAAAATGAATAAAAGGTGAGGAAAAAGGGAAGGAAGGACTGTTATGGCTGGAGAGGAGGTTAGGAATGGAGGGAGGAAGGAAGGTAGTTAGTGGGCCATTCATAACCCTTGGCACGGAAGGAGTAGGGAGGCAGGGGTGACCGAACATGGGGAGGAAAGAAGGGAGAGAGGGAGAAGGGCCATTACTAAGTGTCCGGGTAGTCAGGGGTGGACGGAGAGGGGAGGGAAGAAGGGGATGATGGGAGAGAGGGGTCAGGGTAGCACCGTTAAGTGACAAACAAATCAAATACATACACACGCCGGGGGTTTACAAATAAGATGCTCGATAAACAACAACTACTACATCAGTACAATTAACAAACCTACACCATACAAGAAAACACTCCTACTGTCCCCTTTCCCCAACTTTATACCTTCCCCACTAACCCCCAGTCTTTTAATTATATGCCCTTGATTAAAAAGAGTGGTCAGTTTCTTTTGATGAAGGAAGGAAGGAAGGTAAGAGAGGGAGAAGGATAAGATGGTGGGGTCCAAAAATGAGTGTTCGATCAGGTAGGGAAGGACGTAGAGGGTAGGAAAGAAGGGGGTGATGAGAGAGAGAGGGCGCTGAGTCAAGGGCATCGGCATTCTCTTTGAAGGAAGGAAGAAAGGAAGGGAAGAAAGTTGGTGCTTGGTAGGGGAAGAGGGAGAGGGATGGTGAAGGGGTGGTGTCTCAGGAAAGGGTTCGAGTAGTCTTTCATCCCGTCCTGTGTTCGTGACCGTGTGGCGTGCTCCTGTGCAAGAGAGGATTTTTATACGCGTCACAGACATGTAACGTACGGAAAAACGAAGGGTTAACACTGAAAGAAAGAAAGAAAGAGAGAGAGAGAGAGAGAGAGAGAGAGAGAGAGAGAGAGAGAGAGAGAGAGAGAGAGAGAGAGAGAGAGAGAGAGAGAGAGAGAGAGAATAAATATTTCAGGGAGACGCAATAAATCAATGAAAATTAAATCAGGAAAGTTAATGATAATGGTAAATGGGAAGAGTAGTAGGAGGAGGAATAAGAGGGATAAGGAGGAGGAGGAGGAAGAAGAGGTGGAAAAAAGAAGTAAGAGAATGAGAAGATATAGTATTTGCTCATTAATATGGACGGCTTTCTTTGCTGTCATACACACATAAATATAAAAAAACAGAGTATATATGTAAATTAGAGCAGAACAAAAGCAAACAAAAATTAAGCTAAAGCATTAGAGATTTGTTGATTCACTTATTTATCGAACCATTACATTCGGGGTTGCATCCCTCCCGGACGTTAGAAAAATATGCACGTCAGTTCTTGCTTTTTCAACTGATTGGCAACTCAAGACGAGGACACGGAGCTCTCTGATGTGAATAGCAGCCTGACGTTTTAATGAAGGCGGTGGAAAGTGAAAGCAGTAACACGGGCCATTTAAAGGAACTGCTGAGTAATTATCTGTTTACCTTCGTCCTATAGAGGAGGTGGGGTGCCGTGTCCAGTCCCACCCGAACCTGACCAAATCTAACAACCGCTACCTGCCTTCGTGGCTAATCATAGTTCAATCATAACATTCCATTCTATTCAGCACCCTACACATATCCCCGACCGTTTTGGAGACATGTCCAACATACTAGACCTCTTCCTTACTTATAACCCTTGTGCCCAACTCCGTTGGGCTCCTCCGTTCACAACCTTATTTCTGTATCCTCTCCTATCGCTCCTGTACATCCTCTGGACCCACCGAACAGGCGATGCTTCTGGCATTTTGCTTCAGCTCGGAGGGACGACCTGAGGATGTACTTTTCCGATTTCCCGTGAAATGAATGCTTCTTCCAGGAGAGAGACCCCTCTGTGTGTGCCCAGCGCATCACAGAGGTGATTGTCTCTGGAATGGAGGCATACATTCCACGTTCTTTCTCTACCCCTCATGTTAAAAAACCTTGGCTCTCTAAGAATCTCGTAAACCTTGTCGTTCTTTCATCTTTGCATACCTCTTTCTCTTTTGGCAGCTTTGTTTCGGCATGTTATTTTTAAAATGGGTGGTATCTTGCTGAGGCTACAGGAGTGCAGTCACCTGACCCTAATTCCCTATGTATAAACTTGTATGAACTTAAATGGTAGGAGTCTGTGCAGGAGGCGAGACGGCAACAGTGAGGATTCTGTCTCTCTGATTTTCTGATATTTAAATAAAAGAAAATCACGTAAATAAACAATATAAAAGACTACTTAATATAATGAATATGAATACAAAAATAATGAAAATATCAGGCGTAATATTTTAGCCTGAGTTATGTATTGCTGACACCTACTGGGCCCAAACGTCCTGGAAGTGACAGAAAGGGAGGTTTAACAGAGTGGCCCAAGGAATTTATACACCCATTTGTGAAAGATTGTTTCCCTTAAGCCCCGGTAACCTGGACACACGTTTTTTTTATTTTTTTATGGACTGATTGTATATGTCTTGTAGCAGCCATTGTCCTTTCCGTCCCCATCTTGTGTTTGTCTTGCGTGGAATGAGTTATATCGGTTTTCGTTCCACTTGTGTCGGTTTTCTTCGTCTTCTTCGTCTCAGTATCATATCTTTCTTTTCTTGTTTTCTACGTTTTTTTCCTTCTCGTTCTTGTTCTTGTTCTTTTTTCTTCGTCTTCTTCATCGTCTTATTATGCATCACGTTTCCATTTCATCTTTTTTCCTTGTATGCATCGCTTTTTTGTGTGTTTTTTGTTACGGTTGAATTATTCTTTTAGTTATCCTTGTTATTTGTCGCATAAGTCCACTTTGTCCCACTCTTCACGTCCTCGCAGACATATTTTTATCTTCGTGTTCCTATTTGTCTTTTGGGAGCATTGTTTTCGCTACTGTACTCTTCGTCCCCATGGTTTTTTTTTTCTTTTTTCTTTAACGGAGTTCGTTTCGAGATTTATTTTGTTGCGTCCTCCCGGGACATGTTTTCCCTGGTTGTCTCCTGTTCCGGCGAATATATATTTATTAACCATTTCTGTTTCCCTTTGAATTTGTTCCCTCGTCTCCGTCGATGTCTGTTATATTTAATTTTCATCGCTATTGTCTTTGTCCACATTCTACTCCTTCGTTTCTTCGTCTCACTATTCTCCAGTTTCCTCCTCCTCCTCCTCCTCGAATATATCAGCATGGCAACTGAAAACAAATTATTCGTATTCGCATGTTCAGTTAGGTGTGTGTGTGTGTGTGTGTGTGTGTGTGTGTGTCATGTTCATTTATTTTTCTTTTCTAGTTTTCCGGATCGTTGTAGTTACAGTAAACATTCGTAAGTCTGAGATCGTATCGTCCCCTTACTGTTTCTCGTCCTGACTCGCGCACAACCAACACTCTCAAAATTACCGTTGTTTCGTTACCGTTCTTTCGTTACCGTTGTTTTGTTACCGTTGTTTCGTTGCTGCCGGAATGTAGCGGACGACTATAGCGAACTTTGTGAACCCATTAAGGCGAAGGGGAACACGCTCACTTTGCCTTTAGATTCTCTCTCTCTCTCTCTCTGTTTTTGCCTGAGAGAGAGAGAGAGAGAGAGAGAGAGAGAGAGAGAGAGAGAGAGAGAGAGAGAGAGAGAGAGAGAGAATTACATTGATATCCAGATCACACAGACATTATGGACTTGACTAAATGATCTGCTCTTAAAAGCTTAATTACGCTGATTTTTTTTATATGTATGGCTTAGCAAATAGTAAGGTAACCATTCCCTTCATTCTTATAGCACTTCCGCTCGTAAACACTGGAATAGCCTCTCTTCGTCTGTTTTTCCTTCTGCTTACGACTTGATTTCTTTCAAGAGTAGTATCAAGACCCCTCTTCTCCCGAATCTGAACTCTCTTTTAGCCTCTCATTCTGTTTTGATTTGTTGGAGCAGCGGCTAGAGGACTTTTTTTGTTGCTTTTTTGCTTTATGCCCTTGAGCTGTATCCCTTGCTGCGAAAAAAAAAGTGGAGGAAGTGTCGATTTAGACGGACCATACATGACGCAACTAAAGGTGAGAGTTCATTCCATCCCGTGCAAAAACGCTGGTAAAAAAGAAAGCATTGATCATTCAGAATTCCATTGTTTCTCCTTATTTTTAGCTCTATTATTTCTCTTCCGCGATTACAACCACAATCGTGAAGTCATAAAATATTTTACGCATTCGGTTAGTGTCCCGTAAAAGCTTTGCGTCTGAGGGGAGAACATATTAAAACGTCTCAGCCTTTCCTCGCAGGGCTTGTTGTGCCAGGAAGATATCAGGATGCCTGCCCGAAGTTACCCACAGCTGAGCACAAAGTTACCTATAAAAGAGAGAGAGAGAGAGAGAGAGAGAGAGAGAGAGAGAGAGAGAGAGAGAGAGAGAGAGAGAGAGAGAGAGAGAGAGAGAGAGAGAGAGAGAGAGAGAGAGAGAGAGAGCACCTGTTCAAAAGGTGAGTGCAGTTCAAGGCACCTAGGGGCATTGACATCCCCCCCAGCTTTAGCAAGCGATTTCAGAGAATATCCAAGAACGGTCTAACCCACAAACTTTTCGCCCACAACATCTCAAATTACATAATGTCAAACAGTGTTGTGAAGTAAGTTAAACACGACGTCAGCCGCCGCGGGAGAAAGATGGTTATTATGCGGGAGTCCACTGATCCCCGCCAGTCTGCATGACGCTGGTGGCACTGCTGTGGCTTCACGGGAGATGCCTCGCCGAGTACTGAGCCTCTCCCCGATAACTAAGGTATCGTTGACATGGATCCCGTCTTTCAGAAGCAGGTCCAGGATGGCAGTTGAGTGTTCTGATGGCTACCTACCGTCTGGGGTGTCACATCTTCAGCGGCAAAGATGGGTTCAATCAGTTTAAAAAAATGTTCCGATGCTGACTGATCACACTCCCGTGCCTTTGAAGGTGAAGGTAGACGCCGAAAAGCTGATGGCCTCACTAAGCTCGAGGAAAGAAGTTTATTTGTTTGGGCGTACTCACCTACCTATACTGACCTGTATGGCTGCTCAGGCGCCGCGTGCTCAACACAGCCTTCAGGCTCACACAGCGCCAGCCCGCGCCATGGTTGCTTTGTTGCAGTGAACAGAGAAAATTAGGGGGTACTGCAAAAAAAATCTATGCATAAGTAACACAATTTTTTTTTATTAATTCTGTCTTGTCAAAACAATTTTGCATGCGTCGGGACTCTTAAACATATTTACTTACCTACCTACCTACATACATTCATGCATACATATATACATACATACATTTAAATACATATATAAATATATACATGCATGCATACAGACTTGCACAGAGAAACATCGATTATTCTCCTTTGTGAATTTTTTTTTTATCCCAGTAAGTATGGTCCAATCACGGTATCTCACGGGCGCGCGCGTGCACACACACACACACACACACACACACACACACACACAGTACACGGCCCGGTAGCTCAGGGGTAGAGCGTCTGGCACACAACCAGAAGGACCGGGGTTCAATTACCCGGCCGGGTGAAGATAAGTTGGGTTTATCTTCTTTCACGTGTAGCCCCTGTTCACCTGGCAGTGAGTAGGTACGCGACGTAAGGCAAGGTGTTGTGACCTCGTTGTCGCGGTGTGTTGTGTGTGAGTGGTCTCAGTCCTACCCAAATATCGGAACTACGAGCTCTGTGCTCTTCCGTAGGGGAACGGCTGGCTGTCTCGAGGGACCCGCAGCAGACCAAGAGGTGAATTACACAGACACACACACACACACACACACACACACACACACACACACTCGGGTGGAATAATAACAAGCAAGTGAGTCGAAGGAAACTCGCGAAGTTGAAAGTTTGCTTCCACGCGTCTGGAGATTTCATGAGTTTTTTGTTTTGATCGCCAAACCAGAAATAAAACCATTTGCTGCCAAAACAACAACACTGCCTGGCGATATTTTTTAATATAAGGGTCGTGGAGGAGGCAGAGGAGGAGAATGAAGAGGGAACAGGAGGAAATCAATAGCCCTGAGAGGAGAGCAGGAAGCCAAGGATGGGAACAACAAAGTTACGGAAGAGGAAGGCGAGTCAGAGCGAGGAATGGAAGAAAACTCCGTCAACACAGCATCAATCAAGTTCTCTTCCTGACGGGCCCGTTTACTTTACATAGCTCGCGTGCCTATGACAGGGTAAAAACAGTGATCTTCTTTAACATGTAAGTATTCTAGCGCCGCACGATTGTCTGTTTTTTTTTATTTACCAACTCTTGTATACCACTGACGACCACGTTTGGTTGTTAGGAGAAACACACCACACGCAAAGCATTTTACACCTCCTAATCTGCTGACTGGCTGGTAAATATATACTTACCGAGTATGATAAAAAAAAAAAAGGTGATGGAGCAATCAGTGTACGGAAGAGGTGGACGCGAGCCTCCACTTTCCATTTCATCTGGTTACAGACTATTACCGAGTCACGTCACCATGAGAGAGAGAGAGAGAGAGAGAGAGAGAGAGAGAGAGAGAGAGAGAGAGAGAGATTCCATTTCATAACATATACTGATTCTCTGAAACAATAATAATCATGTGTTGGGGTGGGGGTATGTGGGCGGGCGCGTGCGTGTGCAGATGTAAGCCGGGGTGTGTCAAATTGGTTTACATCTCTCTCTCTCTCTCTCTCTCTCTCTCTCTCTCTCTCTCTCAATTCTCCTCCTTTACTATGTCTCCTTAACTACCACTTAATTTTCGTCACTCAGCCGTTCTCCTTCTCCTCTGCCTCGTCTTTTACCTGCCAATCTCACGGTCTTTTCACTTCATTATCCATTTTCTATCTACTTCCATTTTTCTTGTCTCTTTTTTTATTTTACGGTGTGTGTGTTTGTGTGTGTGTGTGTGTGTGTGTGTGTGTGTGTGTGTGTGTGTGTGTGTGTTCTTAAAATAGATAAGTTCTTGGTTAAAAGTCATCTACATACCCATTCTCTCTCTCTCTCTCTCTCTCTCTCTCTCTCTCTCTCTCTCTCTCTCTCTCTTCATTCATACGCTATAATTTTCAAAAGTACCGTCATTTGTATCCTTCAGTGTTGTATTATTACGAAGGACAGTTAAAGAGGGAGAGAATGACAGAGGGGGGGTGGAGGAGGAAGGAGGGGAGGAAGTGAAGAAATGAGGTGAGAGGTGTGGGGGAGGAAGTGGATGAGGAAAAAGAGGAAGAGGAAGAACTTATACTGTGTTGCTTTAGTTTAGTTGAAGTATGAGGGAAGGAAGGGAAGGATGGTGGAGGGAGAGTGAAAGTGTGAAGGGGTGGAAGTATGAGTGGCAGGGAATAGGCTGAAGTGAAAGAAACAAAGAAAGAAGGAAGAAAGTTAGTAAGAAAGGAAAGAAGGGAGGAAGGAAAAAAGGAAGGGAGAGAGGGAGGGTTGAAATGAGAGGAGTGAAATAATTATACATAGGAATACGTACATAGGAAGAACAGACACCAGAAGACCTGTCGGTCTCTGGCGAGGGTGTCTGTCTACTACCGCTACTACTAGTATTCTACGTGTAGTGGTAGTACAGGATAGAATAGATGAAGGCTCCTCCCGACCCACCTCTCCCTCCGGCAACGTGCCGGCAGAAAATAGTTATAGAATAGAACATCATGTG
This sequence comes from Eriocheir sinensis, assembly GCF_024679095.1. NCBI lineage: Eukaryota > Metazoa > Arthropoda > Malacostraca > Decapoda > Varunidae > Eriocheir > Eriocheir sinensis. The sequence continues at coordinate 14,049,313 of NC_066529.1, forward strand.
TCTTTAAGGAAGGAAGGGACATGGAAATTTTACAGTAAAGAGAGAAATAAGAGGAAATTACTACCCTGAAATTACGCTACTGGTGACCTAAGCTGTGGGGGAAATTATTAACACAAAGTTTTCAGGTAGGAGCCGTGCTGCAGTGTGCCTGAAACATACGAAAAGGGTCAGTAAAATCCTGTATCCCTGAAGTACTTATCTTATAGAGACTTGAAGCTATTTATACTCTGTGAGCTAACTACAGACTGCGGGAGTCTCTTCCAGTGATCGACGACTCTATTATTGAAATAACTTCTGCGCGCTAATGTGTTACATCGGTTTCCCTTTAACTTCATACCGTTTGTGCGTGTTATTGTGTCGGGTTCTCTCTGAAATATACTATCTAGGTTAATGTTTTCGATTCTATTAAGGATGTTGAACACTTCGATCAAGTCCCCTCTTACCCTTCGCTTTTTTAAGGAAAAAACAACATATTCTGCTTGAAACGTTCTCTGCAGCAAGTACGGAAGAACGGAATTTGTTTGTTTTTACTTCCTCTGTATCTTGTATCTTAACTTGCTGTTTGATGTAATTGTAACCAGAACTGGAGGACGTACGGCGTATGTGGTCTATGTATTACAATGGAATATTGTTATAGCAGGATATCAATGTATTATTATTATATAATATCACCAATGAATTAATAACTGTTAAAAATGGAAAAACCCCACGACAGATAGAGATCACGCCACCTTAGGGGAATGTCGTCCGTCAGTTTACCGTCTCGGTTTTGTATACTTCTCCGATGATGGTGTGAAGGTCACTTTGACATACGTGACCAATTGTAATTAAATTTTTTCAACCTGTAACTCGCCACTCCTTCACGAGAGTCCGATCACATTGACACATCGCGCTCCGCGCTTCGTCTTTCTTGTACATAAAGGCTACGAATATATAATATAATCGCCTTAAGGAAGCTGCTTACACCACACAACACCCTTCCCCCGAGCCTCCCGTTAATAATAATATAATTATAATTTCGCATGGATTTATAAAGTAAAGTTTTTGAGATTAATCTAACATACATTTGGTTTTTTATTACTGCTGTGTACATTGATCGCTCATTTTAAGAGTGTTATAATGATAATAAAGACTTTTTTCTTGTTTTACTTTCGCTTCGCTCTGATCATGATCTTGAATCTTAGGCTCTTTTCTTCACTCTTTTCACCTATACATTTGCCACTTGTCGCTCCAGTAGGCAAGTCTTATTAAATCTGATTAAATTTTCTCGCAATTTTTACTGTTCGTTATCGTACCTCCTAATTTGGTGTCGTCGGCGAATTTGACAGCTTTTGATAGGATATCAGTCTCTAAGTCGTTCACGTTAATTATGAATAGTGTTGGCTCCAGGACCGATCCTTGGGGCACACCACTGATTACGGGTTGCTAATCGGATGCTTCACCATTGAGAACTACAGGCTGTTGTCTCTGTGAGCCAGTCATGAATCCACGCGCACAGATGGTCACCTATACCATGGGAACGCAGTTTTGAAATAAGCTTAACGTGGAGAACTTTTTCAAACGCGTTCTGAAAGTCTATGTAAATTATATCACATGGGGCTCGGGCGTTCCAGCTTGAGTATACGTCATTGAAGAAAGTTAATAAGTTGGTGAGGCAAGATCGGTTATTACGAAATCCGTGCTGATTATAATCAGTTATCAAATCATTCGTTTCGAGGAGAGTGATCACTTTATCCCTGATTATTTTTTCGAACAGTTTAATTAGGACAGACGTAAGGCTGATAGGACGATAATTACTGGCTTGTTTTTTATCTCCCTTTTTAAAAATCGGGATAACATTGGCTCTTTTCCACTCAAGGGGCACGTTTGCCTGTGCTAATGACCTGTTGAACATTAACGTTATTGATAATTTTAGCTGTTGGCTACATTCTCTTAATACGCGAGGAGATAAATTGTCGGGACCCGCAGATTTATTTGGATCTATTGTTTGCAGGTACGCACGCACTTCACTGATACCAGTTTCGGTCAACGCAAGCTTACGTTCTTCAGGGCCTTGAAAAATATTCCTCGGGGCGGGGATCGATGTCCTGTTCTCTTTTGTGAATACACTACTGAAGGTTGAGTCGAGTTTAGGACCGACGCCATACCTTTATCATCGCTAACCGTGTCGCCATTTTCTAATAGTGGGCCGATATTATTTTTTATATTTTTTTTGTTTCTTATGTAGCTGAAAAAATAACCTTGGAGTTTTCTTAGCCTCAGGTGATATTTTCATCTCATACTCGTGTTTCTGTTTTCTGATTTTCCTTTCGAACTCTCTCTTGATGTTGATATAATTAGTTAATTAGTATGATCCTGTGAATTGTGTGCCAGTTTATATTTTATATACAGTTTTCTTTTTTCGACGATGATTTTCTGTAGGAAATTAGTCATCCACAACGGCTTGTGGTTCTCTGCCCTTCGTGGCATAAGTGGGATGAATTTATTTACGCTCGCTGAGATTTGTGCAGTGAAACGGTTATAGTATACACTTCTTGAACGCTGACGTTATTGAGCAAATGGTTCCAATTTACTGATGCCAATTGTCTTCTTAGGTCCGTAAGATTCGCTTTATTATAGTTAGGTATTAAAAGTGAGTTTTCTCTTGCCTTTGTTTCAATATTTAAGACACATTTGATAATGTTGTGATCACTGCTTGCAAATGGCTCGCCGACCTCGCAGGCATTAATGAAGTAACTGTCGGTCATAAAGACTAAATCAAGAATGTTGTTTCCTCGTGTCGGCGTGGTAACTGTTTGATAAAGAAATGTGTCTTGCGCAAAGTATATTAATCTAGAGCCTTCTCTATCGCCAGAGAGGGCAGACCAGTTAACGGAGGGGTTATTGAAGTCACCGCATATTACCGCATTTCTATTTCTGATAACTTTTTTTATTTCTGCGTAGAGATTTCCATTAATGTCTTCATTTGATTTAGGAGGTCGGTAAGTTACGCCCAGAATATACTTTTCATTATTAATCGTCACTTGTACATACAATGAATCTATATGCCTCTGTCTCGGCTGTGTTAGGCTGAATGACTTCTAAATTACTTCTCGCATATATTATTACAAATATTAAGAATGTAGCAAGGAGGAAAGGAAGGAAGAAAAGAAGAAAGGAAGGAATGAAAGAAAGAAGGAAGGAAGGAACAAAATAATAAAAGAAAGGTGGGAAGGAAGAAAGGTGACAGGGTGTAATGGATAGTATTTTTACGGTGAAGGAGAGAGATCAGCAGATGCATAAAAGATAATGGAGGGAAGATAAAAGATGTAGTGAAGGAAAGGAGGGAGGGAGGGAGACGAGGGGGGGGGAGGGGGTAATTGCGAAGCGTTGCGTTGCAGAGTGAAAAATGATGATAAAATGGCGTTGCGTAAGGAGGTGGAAGGGAAGGGCGGCGGGAGGCAATACATCACCCGTTATGTAGAGCTTCAAGGCCTTGTGTGTGTGTGTGTGTGTGTGTGTGTGAATGTACAGGTGTATTACGTGCCTTTGTTCTTTATGTAAGGTGTTTTATTTCCTTGTTCTTTTTTTCTCCTTTTCTTTCTCTCTTTCTTTCTTTCTTTTTCTTTTTTTCTCTTTTTCTTCTTCTTCTCCTTATTCTTATTCTTATTCTTTTAATAATTTCCATTTACTAATCTTCATTTGATAATCTTTTTTTTTATTAGTTTGATTGGTGTTTGGTTTGGTTAATGATGACAATTATGTTTGCAGCATCGCCACTCTAACAAGAACAGCAATCGGAACAACAGTAAGATGACAGCAACAAAAACGATATGAAATTGACTAATACTAATAGTAATAATTACTACTACTACTACTACTACTATAGTCGATTTCATTTCATCTGTCCACCAACAAAGCGGGAAATTTGATAGATGTGGCACCTGCGCATTTCTAATTCGTTAATACGTGAAAATCAACTGTTGTGATAGACCTTCAAGCTTATTTTTCAATCATATATTTGAATGTTTATGTATACAAAAAACAACCCAGTCGTTTGCATCGATAATCTAACACACAAGCACACGAAAAGACAAGCTTGTATCAAATAACATAGTCACAACATGCTCGAACGATCTATGTTTTTTTCAAATTAATTTATTGATTGCTCATTTCGGGTATATTAATAGACATCTGGCTCTGCAAGTGCAAATAAAGGGTATCTTAATAATTTACTGCATGTAAATAACGATTAATAAACGAAATAACATGAAATAGTATATAATAACTGTTGTATGCGATGGTAGGCTATTTCGAAAATTAGGCTACCAATGTTATTTACATGCAACACATCAAAATTCCTTATGTATAGACACTTGCAGACCCAGATACCACTTTGTGTACATGCATGAGATGAAATATGGGTATCTGAAAGGCTTTAAGTTGTTCGAGTATGATCAGGCAATACTGTTTGATACACAAGTTGTTCTTTCGTGTGCTTCAATGGTAGATTATCGATGCAAATCGGCATGATTGCGGTTCATATATCAGGGCTTGAGTTTTTTTGTATACACAAACATTCAAATATATCACCGAAAATATAAAGTTGATCTTCACACAATCACGAACTGACAATGCGCAGGTGCCACATCTACGCTCGCGAGTGGACGGATGGAATGAAACGGACTATACTACTACTACTACTACTACTACTACTACTACTAATAATAATAATAATAATAATAATAATAATAATAATAATAATAATGATAATAATAATGATAGCAATACTGTCTACTATTACTACTATTACTGCTACTACCATAACTTTTACTGTAATTTTATGTCAGTTTTTATCATTGTCATTTTCATTGAACACACACACACACACACACACACACACACACACACACACACACACACACCTGTCATTTCCCAGCTGACAGGCGAGTGAGCACAACACACGCTCACACCTGACGCCCCAAAGAGACAGACAGACAGACACATACACGCTCCACGCCTCCGTTATTTATTAGATTCCTCGAGTCTCCATTTCCTTGTGATTACCGTCGTCTCCTGCGACTTCGTTCTCCTTGTCTTCGTAAGTGACAACCTGGAAAAAGGAAGAGAGAGGGAGAGACAGAGAGACGGACGGATAGAGTGAGGGTATGAAGGAGAGGAGAGGGAGTTGTCGTTCAGGGGAGTGTTAGATGGGAGGTGGAGGAAAGGGAGTAAGGGAGACAGGAGTGGATTATTGGTGAGAAGTGCAAATCGTAGAAATAGTGAATGTGGAAGGTAAAAGAGGAGAAAGCGAAGGAAGGGATGGAAAGGAGTTATGAGTGAGGGAGAGAAAGAGAAAGGGAGAAAATGAGAATGAAAAGGAATGACGGAGGACAGAATGGAACAAATTTTTGAGGGGAGGAAGAGAAAGGAGAAAAGGAGGAGCAAGATATGAAATGCGAAAGGGAGATAAAAGCAAAAGCCTGAGGGGTGACGGATAGTGGAAGGATAAAGAAGGAGAAAAGGGCCCAGAAGAAAAGAAAGGAGGGATAAAGGAAAGGAAGGAAGGAAGAGATGGGATAGGGGACGCAAGGAGGAGGAGAGAGAATGGGAAAAGACTGAGGGAAGAGAAGGAGAACGAGAGAGCTGGGAAGTCGGAAGAAAGAAGAAAGGAAGGAGTAAGAATTGACAAGTGAGAGGGAAGTACAGGAGAGAGACGTGGGACGTCTTAGGAAGGAAGAAAGGAAGAAAAGAGGAGTGAGAACAGGAAAAGGACAAGAAACATAATGTGAGTGAGAGAGGCGGGAAGAGGAGGGAAGAAAAGGAGGAAGAGGAGGAATAGGATAAAATGAGTGAAGGGAAGAAGAGATAGAGAGAAGTGAGATGTCGAAGAAAGGAAGAAAGAAAGATAAGAAGAAAGAAAGAAGGGAGGGAAGGAGGGAGGAAGGAAGGGGAGGTATGGAGGGAACACGTCAGACTTTTCAGAGCTGTTTTATCGTTTTTCCTCCCGTGATCGTCTGCCTGAATTGTCTCTTGCGTCCGTTCGTCCGTGTCGCCTGCAGGATCGAGGCAGGCAATAAGAGCTGCGAGAGAGGGAGGCGAAGAAAGGCACGGGGAGGAGAGGGAGGGTAGGAAGGACGTGTGAGATGAACTAGACAGAGAAGGAAAGCAAAATGAGTGAAAAGATGAGACAAAGATTTAAAGAGGGAATGTGGAAGGAAAGAAGGACGTGGAGAGAAGGGAGACGAAAGGGATGGAGAGGGGGAGAGGAGGGAAGGAGGGACGTGTGAGGTGAACTAAACTGAAGGGGAGGAAGAGGAAAGCAAAAGGAGTGAAAAAATGAAAGGAGTAGAAAGATATAAAGAGGGAATGTGGAGGTAACGAAGGACATGGAGAGATGGGAGACGAAATGGATGGAGAGGAGGAGAGGAGGAAAGGAAGGATGTGTGAGGTGAACTAGACAGAGGAGGAGGAGAAAAGCAAATGAAGTGAAGGAATGAAAAGTGTAGAAAGATATAAAGAGGAAATGTGAAGGGAAAGAATGACATGGAAAGGAGATGAAACGCACGTAGAGGAGGGGGAGAGGAGAGGAGGGAAGGAAAGACATGAAAGGTGAAGTGTACAGAGAAGGAAGAAAGCAGGTGGAGAAGTTTGCGAATGAAAGGAGTTGAAAGACATGAAGAGGAAATGTGGAGGGGAATAAGAAAGTGGAACGCAGTCACAATGAAGAGGAAAACAAAGAGAAGGAAGGAAGGAGTATAAAAGTGTCATAATTATGGTCAGGAGGAAAATGAGCAAAATAAAAAAAATGAGATAGAAACACAGACTCAGATATGAAAGAAAAAAAAAAAGAGGAAAACATATATTGATGGAAAGATGTGAATGAAAGATTTAAAGAAGAGAGTGTGAGAAAGCTAAAACAGGGAGAAAGAAATGCAGAAGGACGAGGTAAAACGAAGTGAATAGAGAAGGAAAAAAAGAGAAAGGAAGGAAAGAAAGAGCTCACTGTCTGGTCAACCCTTCATCACACGTCTCTCTGATAAGCCCCCTCCCCCCCCTCTTCTTTCCATTCATCCCTCCTCCTCCTCCTCCTCCTCCTCCTTCCTTTCTCCCCTCCGTCTCTTTACTGCCTGACTGAAATACTTCTTTCCTCCTCCACTCTTGTCATCTTCCTTTTGCTTCTTTCCTTTGTTTTTGTTTTTCTTTTTCTAGTCTTTTTTTCTCTCTCTTCATGATAGTGTTTGGTTGTCTTCTCTTTCGGCGTCTTTTACTTCGTTTCTTCTTCTACGTCTTCTTTTCTTTCTATGTTTCTTTTTTTTTCTTTTTCCTTCATCATGTTGTGTTGTCTCTTAACCGTGGCATTTTTTTTTTGCTATTTCGTTTATTTTTTGTTTTCGTTTCTTTTTTGTTTCCTTTTCCTTTTCGTAATTTACCTTCTCTTGCGATCTTTCTTCTCCTTCCTCCTCCTCCTCCTCCTCCTCCTCCTCCTCCTCCTCCTTGCAATATACGTCCTACGACCAGTCTTCTTTTTTCCTCTTCCTCTTCTTCATTTTCCCATTTCCGACTCTTGATCAATCTCTTTCCTCCTTGTTCTCGTTTTCTTCTCTTTAATTTGTGTACATATTTTCCTCCTCCTCCTCCTCCTCCTCCTCCTCCTCCTCTTAAATTTGTTTGTTTTCCTCATACCCTTCCTTCTTTTTGTGAATTTTGCTTTATATTATGTACGTGTTAAATTGTGTATAAAGTGGACTATGTACGTGTTAGTTCATCCATGTGTTTATTCATGTATACTTCCAGCCGTGTTCCTGTCAGACTATGTACGTGTAAAGCTGTGTACGTTTCATTCTGTGCAATTGTCCGTGTCTACATGATTTTTTCTGTTACTTCCGTTGTTTGTTTTCTTTTACTAGTGAACTGAAAAGAGAATAAATGCAAAATGGAGCAGAATATGGTAAAGGGAAGAGAGAGAGAGAGAGAGAGAGAGAGAGAGAGAGAGAGAGAGAGAGAGAGAGAGAGAGAGAGAGAGAGAGAGAGAGAGAGAGAGAGAGAGAGAGAGATGGTTTGCCATTGAATAACGATAGCAATGCAAAATTAAATAAAAAGAGTAAAAAGAAAATATATCATATACCCGAAATGCTTGTGAAAGGATTGTGACAAGAACGGTGATAAGGGAAGGAAGATAAGAAACGAAGGTAGAGGCAGGTAAATGAAAGAAAATAAAAGAAAGAAAAGGATAAGCGTAAAACCGGATAAAGGGAGTTGAAAGAGAAAGTTGAGAGAAAAACGAGGGAATGAAGAGAAGAATCGAAGACTGAATGAGAAACGAATGAACGAATAGGAGAATGTGAAGAAATAGAAATGGAGATCGACGAAACAAAAGGAACTGAGAGAACGAGGGAATGGAGGAAACAGATCAAGCTTGAAGGGGGAAAACAAATGACTAACCAGAATTGGAAAATAATATAATGAAAGAAAATGTCATTGATAGAAAAAAAAAGGGAAAGGAGTAAGAGTAAGTAGGAATAGAAAAGAGGATCTAGGAGACAAAGAAACAAAACTTAATAGTAAAAAAAAATGAAAGGGGAAGAGGAAGGAAGCAATAAAAGGAAAAACCTGTTCGCCTGCCATTTTTTTGTTTTGTTTTTTTTCCTCACCATTTTTTTCCTCTCATCTCATAACATTGAACTTGAGCTATGTTTTACCCATCACAGTTTCCTTCATATTACATCATATAATATTCCTTTTCATGTCCTTCCTGCTGCCCTTTCTTGTTTCTTTACCTTTCTTTTCCTTCCTCTCTTTCCCTGATTTCCTGGTCGTGATTTCTTTCCTCCCTTCTTTATCTTTTCCCTTCTAAATTTTCCCTTCATTCCTCTGGCGGTTTCTTCTTTCCTCCTTTTCTCTCTCCTCGCTCTCGTCTGTAAAGAGATGAATAAAGTTAATAAAGATGTAAAGTGAAGGATAGTGGAATGACGATGCAAAGGATGTCGAATAAAAGAAGAGAAGAGGCAAAAGAGGAAGAAGGAAAAAAAGAAGAGGCGAAAAAGCAGATGAATTACAGGGAGAAAGATGCGAATGAGTACAAGAGGAAGAAGGAGGAGGAGGAGGAGGAGGAGGAGGAGGGGAGGAGGAGGTGGATGAGGAGGAGAAGTAGAGGAGGAGGAGGAGGAGGAGGAGGAGGAGGAGGAGGAGGAGGAGCAGGCGGAGGAGGAGGAGGAGGAGGAGGAGGAGGAGGAGTATTGGTAATGATATTGAAATTAGGAATATGGAAGCAGCACTGGAGAGAGAGAGAGAGAGAGAGAGAGAGAGAGAGAGAGAGAGAGAGAGAGAGAGAGAGAGAGAGAGAGAGAGAGAGAGAGAGAATAATCCATCACGTGTTCGTTACAGCACGTTTGTTTGTTTGTGCGTTCCAGTAATGTCTCTAAATCTATATTCCACCTCCTCCCCTTCCTGTCCTCCTCCTCCTCCTCCTCCTTCTCTTCCTCCGCCTCACTCCTCCAATACTTCTTATCTTTCCTCCTTCCTTCCTATCCTCTCCCCCCTTTCGTACCTCATCGTTCTTTCTTTCCTCCCTGTCACTTTTTCCTTTACCTCACATCTCACTTTCTCTCCCTTTTTCTCCTCCACCTCTCGTTCTCTCGTTCTTTTTCCTCCACCTCTCCTTCGCTCGTGGTCTCTCTTTCTCCTCCGCTGTTCCCTCTTTTTCCTTCCTGATTCCTACTCCTCCCAACCCTCTCTTTCTTTCTCCTCCTCCTCTTCTTTTCTTTGCCTCCTCTCTTTTCTCTCTAACCTCTTCCTCTCTCTCCTCCCCCCAACTTGGAAGCCCTTCTCTCTCTCTCTCTCTCTCTCTCTCTCTCTCTCTCTCTCTCTCTCTCTCTCTCTCTCTCTCTCTCTCTCTCTCTCTCTCTCTCTCTCTCTCTCTCTCTCTCTCTCTCTCTCCCCTTCACACACACACACACACACACACACACACACACACACTGGTTTAGATTTTTTCCTTTTATTTTTTTCTCCACCCTGCTGTCTGTCCATCTCTTCCGGTGTTTCCGTTCTTCCCTTCTTCTGTTTACCTCTTCTGTTCCCCCACTTCGTTTCCCGTTTTTTATTGCTCTTCCAATATTCTCTTTCCATTTGCCTTCCCGGGTTTCACCTCCTGTTTTTTGTGTCTTCGTTCCTCGGCATATCTCTCTTTTATTCTTTCTTTCTTTTCCAAAACGATTTACATATATATTTTCTTTACGCGCGATTAAAACAAAGAGAACAAAAAATGTTGTATGCATACTACCACTACTTTTTTTACGTATGGCCTATAGCGCCAGCGCCGGTAGGCTATTTCTTAGGGGCCTGATGGCCAGCCCGATCCTGTCATGGCGCAGGCAATTGTTTATAGAGGCGCCATTATTCTTGGCTTATGCCGCCCCCCGGAGCTCATTCTTGATTTCACTTGCACAGCTTCTTCTAGAGTCCGGGCTGATGGGTGGTCTTTAGAACAGCAAGTGGGGCCACTCGGAGGTGACTAAAAAATCCCAGGTGGTTGCGGCGGATCCGAACCCGCATCATCCACAACGCCGGCAAGCTAACCACTCAGCCACCGCCTACTAGTACTACTGTTACTATTACTCCTCCTCCTCCTCCTCCTCCTCCTCCTACTACTACTACTACTACTACTACTAATAATAATAATAATAATAATAATAATAATAACAATAATAATAATATACTACTACTACTACTACTACTACTACTTTTATTACTACTCAAACTCCTACTTCCACAACTCTTTCTACTACTACTACTCCTATTCCTAATATTTATACCACTACAACTACTACTACTACTACTACTACTACTACTACCAGTACTACTACTACTACTACTACTACTACTATCCTACTACTGTTACTACTACTACTACTACTACTACTACTACTACTACTACTACTACTTCTACTACTACTACTACTACTACTAATAATAATAATAATAATAATAATAATAATGAAAAAAAAGTCGGTATAAAGTAATTTTTGTATCTTATTAAGCTTCACATTTTACCCTGACAGGCTCTCCGTGTCACATTTCTGCTTTCCAGTTCGTTTAAGCATTTCGTTATTTATTCTTTCCTTATTTATCAAGTGTGTGTTTTATTTAGTGTCCTCAGTGCACATTTTCATCGCATTCTTTCATCCTTTTCTCTGCTCCTCGTTACGTCTGTATGTTTTACTCTTACTTTAGTCTTTCCTCACCTTTCACTACATTCACATTTCCTGGTAAATTCAACTTTTTCTCTTCTTTTTTCTCCTCCTCCTCCTCCTCCTCCTCCTATCATCATCTTTCTTAGCCCTGCATACACGTTGCCTCTCAGTCACGTAACGAACTCAATATTTTTTACTAGAGCTCATTTTTATTTTTATTTTTTGTTTACCTGTATGAAGACCTTTTACGGTGTCACGTCACCTTGGGGAGAGAGAGAGAGAGAGAGAGAGAGAGAGAGAGAGAGAGAGAGAGATTCTGTTAGCTGATAAAAATTTCGTTCGTTTACTTCTGAATGGAATCAATTTGTGTGTTTGGATGTTTGCTCTCTCTCTCTCTCTCTCTCTCTCTCTCTTTTTCGTTGATTTGATCTCTCCGTCATTTTGATACGTATCTCGTTTCGGTCTTTTCCTGCTTTCCTTTCATCTCCCTTTCACGGAACTCTTCTCGTCTGGCCCAGCTTCCCGTCGCGCACTTATACCATTACTCTATTGAGCTGGGCCGTTGCATCTGTTGGTGGGTCAGAGGATTTGCCATATTCTTTTTTTAGATAGATAAATAAACACGGGCATACGGACAGATAGACAGACAGGCAGACAGATAGATAAATACATGTATTGATTTCGTTCGATTCGTTTGTTTGTGTCATAACTTGTTCTTTTTAGACAGATAGATAAACACAGACAAACAGACAGACAGACAGGCTGGCGAAATGATTAAAAGACAGATAGAGAGTTTGATTTGATCCGCTCCATGTGTTTGTTTGTCAGAGAACATGTAATACATTTTTATAGATAAAATTATAAAGAGACGGATACAGATAGATAAACAGGCAGACGCAGATATATAGCTAGAAATATTATAGATACTAGATAGATTGATAGATAGATAGATTGAAGGGCAGAGATGTAATAGATTGGGTAGGCGGTGGCTGAGTGGTTACGTGCTGGGCCCACATTCACCGCGTGATGAACGTCGCGGGTTCGAATCCCCACGCTACCAACTCGGATTTTTCAGTCACCGCCGAGTGGCTTAAAACTACCCACATGCTGTCCTGAAGACCACCCATCGACCCGGACTCTAGAGGAAACAGTCAAAGTGAATCAAAAACGAGTTCCGGGGGGTAGCATGAGCCAAGAGAAGATGGCGCCACTATAAACACTTGCCTGCGCCATGACGGGCTCGGGCCGACTACCGTCCAGGCCCCTCAAGAAAGCCTACCGGCGCTGTAGGCGTTGACGTAAAAAAAAAAAAAAGAATATACATAGATATACGTAGATTTAAATACACATATCACATACTCCTTATCCTAAACTCCATTTGACGTTGGTTGTTTTCCTTAAATCTTAAACTGAATGCAATCAAAGGAAACTCATTAAGGTAAAGGTAATGGAGAGTTAATGGAGTCAAAACAATCTCTCTCTCTCTCTCTCTCTCTCTCTCTCTCATTAGAGTGAAAATATAAATAATAATAATAAAAAGGCTCATATTTTCTTCCCTCTACTACACTTTTATAACTTTTCCCCCAATATTTTGCTACCAAACTTTTTTTTATTTATTTCGCTTCTTACAATTTTTCACACTTTCCTCGTGTTTTATGTCACCAGGCCCCCATTCATCACCCCTCTACGCTATTTTTCCGCAATAAGGGTTAGTGACTCTCTCTCTCTCTCTCTCTCTCTCTCTCTCTCTCTCTCTCTCTCTCTCTCTCTCTCTCTCTCTCTCTCTCTCTCTCTCTCTCTCTCTCTCTCTCTCTCTCTCTCACACAACACTCTGTACCCTGAGGCTCTATTGCGAGAAGAGGGAGAGAGAAGGAAAAAGGAGTAGAGAGAGGTATGGGAGAGAGGAGGAGGAAAAGAGGAAGGAGAAGGAAGAAGAGAGGAAGGAGGGACGGACAGTCGAAGGTTGCGAGTCAGACTGGAAGGGCAAATGCATGGGAGTTTGAGCCAGCTGGAACGAGGAGGAGAAGGAGGAGGAGAAGGAGGAGGAGGAGGAAACATGGAAACATGGACGAGCAGGCAGCAGAAAGCCTGTTGGCTCATTAAAAGGCTGCTTGCTCTCAGTGATTTAATCAATCCGTCAGCCATTGTAGTGGCTTGAGAGAAGGATTAAAGCCCTTGTGTACCTACTCTTGGATACATTCATTTCGCTCCCAATGCAGCAAAGTGTCGATCAATGCGTTTCTTGAAGGATTTGATTGTCTATGCGCTAACAACTTCTGCAGGAAGGCTGTTCCAGTGGCGAACAACTCGATTCGGGAAATAACTCCGGCCGAGTCGGTATTGCATCGCTTTGCTTGAATTGTTTTTCCACTGTTTTTTGTCCTCGGCTGAGTTTGTAGAGTGAAGATTTTGGAGTGCTCAACATTGCTGAGCTTGTTCAGGTACTTAAATACTTTTATCATGTCTCCCCGCAGTTTCTACCCACATGCTGTCCAGAAAACCACCTATCAACCCGGACTCTAGATTCTAGGATTAAAGATGAGCTCCGGGAGGGCACCTTGAGCCAATGGAAGATGGCGCCACTATAAACACTCGCCTGCGCCAGAACGGGCTGGGCCGACCATCAGGCCCCACCAGGAAAGAAGCCTTGGGCCGACCATCAGGCCCCACCGGGAAGAAGCCTACCAGCGCAATAGGCCGCGACGTAAAAAAAAAATAAAGTCGTCTCTTTTCCAACGTGAAGAGGTAGAGTTGCTCGAGTCACTCTTCGTAAGGTTTCGTCTTCAATGATGGTATCATCTTCGTGGCGCGTCTCTGTACTCTCAAGTATGTCTTTCCTGTAATTTGGAGACCAGAATTGCACAGCGTAGGAGGAGGAGGAGGAGGAGGAGGAAGAGGAGGTGGCTGTGGTGGAGGTGGTGGTGGCGGTGGTGGTGATGGTCTTGGCGGTGGACGAAAGAAGGAAAGGAAAATGAATAAGGAAGAAGAAAAAAGAAAGAATAAGAAGAAAGGAGAGTATAAAAGAGGGGAACTTGTACTGAGAAATGGAGGAAAGAATAAGGAAAACGCGTATAATGTAAAAGGGTGGAGAAGGCTAAGAAGAAAAATTGATAATGAAATGTTTAATTAAGGAAGGGGAGAAAAAAGAGACATACTGTTGCATGGAAACAATAGTGGAGCGAAAGAGGATAGGAAGAGATGGCGGGAAGAGGAGGAACTGACGAAGAAAAGAGATGAAAGGGAAAGTAGAAGGAGTAAGATGGAAGCTGATGGTTATATGGATTGGTGGAGCAAAATAGAATCGGGGTAGTTTGCGGGAAGAAGAGAAACTGGTGGCTAAAAAATGAGGTGCTAGGTAAAAAGTAAAGGGAAGAGGAGGAAAGCTGAAGTTAAGAAACACTGGAAGAGAGGAGTTTGATAGGGAAAAATGGAAGAATGATAAGAAGGATAAGAAGACAGGTCTGAAAACTGAACTACTAGGGAAAGGAAGGTCGGATTGAAAGATGAATAACGGAGTAAATGGAAGGGAAAATAGGATAAAAGAGGAAGCGGAGAATAGACGCATAAAAGTATCACTGAAGGAAAGATTTGAGGTGAGGCAAAGGTAGAGAGAGAACAAGAATTGGCAACAGTACTGGTAACGGGAGGGGGGAAGAAGTAAGGGGAGGAAGGGAGAGGGGAAAAGATTGACTCGTGGTGATGAGGGATTGGAGATGGAGGATAAAGGGATGAGGAAAGAGACGGAAGAAGACAGGAAGAATGGCGCTGATTGACGGGATAGGATGAATGGACGGAGGAAGCGAGGGAGGGAGGAACGAAGAGAGGTATTTGGAGAGACTTAGCTTTCGGGGTGGATGAAAGAAAGGAATTTGAGAGAGAGAGAGAGAGAGAGAGAGAGAGAGAGAGAGAGAGAGAGAGAGAGAGAGAGATTAGAAAAGGATCATCTTGAGGAATATTTATGTAAAGATATCCCGTTGTTGAAAGAAATAGTCTATGTGTGTATGTATGTATGTATGTATGTATGAATTTATGTATGAATGTGTGTTTTCTATGCTTAGGAGTAGTATAAATAAAGGAAAATCACTATGAGCCTGGAGGCAAAAGAATATAAAAATGTAGAGAAATAAAGGTTCAGTGAGAAATAATGGAGAAAAAAAGAAAAAGAGAAAAGAAACATAAAATAAAACAAAATGAGATAATTGAAAGAGAACCTAGAAAAAAAAAACTGATATAAAAAAAGCGGAAAAAATAGGGAGAGGCACAAAATTATATAGAAAAGGACAGAAGACAAGAGAAAAAAAAGAGTAATAACAAGTACTCTTCGCCTCATCACACCATTTGTTGTTGTTTTCTTCGTTGCTTTTCTTAATTAACTCTGATATTTTCTCTTCGCAGTAAGCGTCGCAGAAAAAAAAATAATGATGCCGAAGAAATATGTGATTAATAAAGACGAAGAAGAAAGTAAGGAGACAAAGTGCTAATGAGAACCAGTCTTACTTAACGTTTATTTATTTTCTTCCCTTCAATAACAATTCATTTTCAACACGCAATATTTTTTTACCCTTTAATAATTATCTCTTCAACACACCATATTTCACCCTAGCACAACGTCCTCCTGTCATTTTTCATCTTTTATCTTATTTTCATTTTCCCTTTTTCACCCTCTTTTTGTTTCACTATTAACACACTATTTTTATTCAACTCCTCTCTCTAAATAATACTTAGTGTCATTTATTTAACTTTTTCAAACATGCTCAGTATCATTCATCTTGTATTCTTTCGTTTTCTTTTTAATCTATCACTTTTTAACTCGATTTATACAATACTTTTCTCCTTTTTCTTTTTATATAGATTTCCTCCCATTTGACGCCATATTGTCTTATTTTCTTGTCTTTTTCTTTTTCTATTCTAACATCTTGAACGTGATTCTTCCCGTGCATTTCTTTTATCTTTCTTTTTTTCTTTTGTTTTTTAAATTTTGTCGCATTTTTGTCGTCATTTTCCTTCCCATATATAATTTTTCGTTCTCTCTCCTTTCAGCATCCCCAGCTAGAGACAGCTCCCGAGGCGTCTCCGTCGTCTCCTAAGGTATGTTTTTATTTTCATATCAATTGGGAGAGAGAGAGAGAGAGAGAATTACATAGAATTACATAGAAAATCAGACCACACAGACCCCATGGTCCAGACTAGGTGATCTGTTCTTAAACCTAAGTGATTCTACATTAATCAGATGGCTCCAAAACGTTGCTTTTCTACTCTAGTTAATATTAAGTTCAAGGAAGTGACGGTCGAGCTTGTTTTTAAAGGAGTCAAACGTGTTACACTGGGCCACTGACGGTGGGAGCTTATTCCATTCTCGCACTACAACGTTGGTGAAGAAAAATTTGGTGCAGTCTGAGTTTACTTGTCTACATTTGAGTTTTATGCCATTGCTCCTCGTTCGCAAAGTGTCATCGATCATAAACAATTTTGTTCTGTCTAAATTCGTGAAACCATTAAGTATTTTAAAACATTCGATCAGTTTTCCTCGGAGGCGACGTTTCTCAAGAGAGAACATGTTAAGGGTGGAAAGCCTTTCTTCGTAGGATTTGTTGCGCAAGGAAGGGATCATTTTTGTTGCCCGACGCTGAACACCTTCTAATTTAGCAATGTCCTTTGCATGGTGGGGAGACCAAAACTGTACTGCATATTCCAAGTGGGGTCTGACTAAACTATTGTAGAGCGGAAGTATTACATCTTCATTCTTGAATAAAAAGTTTCTTTTAATGAAGCCCAACATTCTGTTCGCCTTATTTGCTGCATCGATGCACTGATGTGAGAATTTGAGGTTTGACGCGATTTTGACCCCCAGGTCCTTAACGCATTGAACGCTTGTGAGTTTTACGCCGCGGATTTCGTAATCGAACTTCTTATTTTTTGTTCCAACTTGAAGTACCTGGGACTTGTCTACGTTAAAGGGCATCTCCCATTTATCCGACCAAGCTGAAATTCTGTGCAAATCCTCTTGGAGGCTTTGCCTGTCTTCGTCAGTGAGAACCGAGTTACCAGAGAGAGAGAGAGAGAGAGAGAGAGAGAGAGAGAGAGAGAGAGAGAGAGAGAGAGAGAGAGAGAGAGAGAGAGAGAGAGAGAGAGAGAGAGAGAGAGAGAGAGAGAGAGAGAGAGAGAGAGAGAGAGAGAGAGAGAGAGAGAGGAGAGAGAGAGAGAGAGAGAGAGAGAGAGAGAGGAGAGAGAGAGAGAGAGAGAGAGAGAGAGAGAGAGAGAGAGAGAGAGAGAGAGAGAGAGAGAGAGAGAGAGAGAGAGAGAGAGAGAGAGAGAGAGAGAGAGAGAGAGAGAGAGAGAGAGAGACGTCGCTGGCTTGGGTGAAATAATGAATGGAAGAAGTGAGGGTGAGGGGAAGAGAGTGGGAAGAAGGGAAAAAAGGGGAAGGAAGAGGAAAATGGATGTAAGGGAATGATGGAGTACTAATTAATGCAATGCCTGAGAAAGATAGATAGATAGGTAGATAGATACAAGTAAAGTCGAGCGGCCGACCCTGCAATACAGTGGGATTAAGGTCGTATGAAAAAGAAAAAGAAGAAATAGAAAGAAATAAAGGAGATGGTGTCAAATGAGGGGTGCGAGGGGAAGAGATACTGGGGAAGGGGAGGAAAGTATTCAAAGTTACGTATCCACTGGAGAGGTGAAGAGGAAATGGAAGGGGATTAATTGAGGGGGTGGAGGAGGGAGACATTACGTATAATCTGAAACAAAGTTGTATGAAAAGAAAATTAAGGGAACAGAAAGAGTGTTCAAAGTTACGTGTCTACTGGAGAGGTGAAGAGAAAATGGAAGGGGATTAATTGAGGGGGTGGAGGAGGGAGACATTACGTATAATCTGAAAAAAAGTTGTATGAAAAGAAAATTAAGGGAACAGAAAGAGTGTTCAAAGTTACGTGTCTACTGGAGAGGTGAAGAGGGAATGGAAGGGGATTAATAGAGGGGATGGAGGAGGGAGACGTTAAATAATCTGAAAGGAAGATGTATGAAGAGAAAATCAAAGGGACTGAAAACAGAGGTGAGGAGAATACAATAAGAGAAGGCAAGAAACATTTTCTTTAAGTAAGGAAGAGAGAAGAGGAAAGAAGAATGAAAGGATGGGAGGGAGGAGGGAGGGAAGGAGGGACGCCTATAGGAAGGAAGGTCGATGGAGGAAATAGAGGTGGTAACGGAGTGAAAGGGTCGCTAATGGGTGACTTTCCTCAGCTACGGCCAAAAATATGTTCCCGGGGCTTGATGGTGTCCCGCAACTACAGTTACTTTATATATATATATATATGTGAGGCAAGACGATGCAAAGAAAGCTAGAACTCTCATTAATGACATTTATCTATTTGTCTTGTGATATATTTACAAAGGAAGGATAAATGTTTTTTTAAAGAATTGCATCATTTTAATTTAATACAGATGTAAGAACTTCTAGCACGTCCTTTATTTGTATTGTCCTGCTTCAAAATGTATGTAAGTTTCGCTTTTGAACACTGAAGGTTACTTAATCAAGGCTCACTATCTCAACCTTTTCGAAGCTTACACATCTACAATTCACAAGGCTTTCCTAAGAGTCACGGGCATATCCGAGGGTAGCTGTATGACCCTGGTGGTAGTTTGACAATGTTTCTGCACCATAAACGTGAAAAATACGCTCATTAGAAGCTTATTAATGTCCTTTTCGACCTTTGGAAATAGATGAGCTGAGAGGCGGATGCGTTTGATAATACTGAGCTAAGCTACATAGCTTGATCTGGGTCGTGCTCTTGGCGTAATTATATTTGCATTAACATTACTGTACAGCACCTGAATAGATCTTCTTCATCTGTGTCGTGCCTTCTGTCGTAACGCGCCGGGACTGGGGCTCGAACCGCCTCACCCTGGCATTTACTTCCATGGTTTGACACTCTTACCAACTAGACCACCTCAATAGCATCATCGAACCCCGGGCCATTCAGACAGTCAGCCGCGACCCCGAGGCTTTCAGAGGCGAGCGTCAGGGTGTCAAGTCGATGAAAAGCTTCTTCCACATTCAAAGAGAGTTAGAGAAAACTTTAACGGAAGTATAGGACAAAATGACTGATATGAATAGATGAGTGCATGAAGGAGTACCATGCTGAGGTAAATCTGCGCTCACCCTTAGCTCTGTTCAGCCCGTGTTAGCGTCTTGGTGTCAGAGTGGCCTTAGGTGCCAGAAGGATGCCATTGATGTGCTGTACAGTACTTTTATTGAGCATAACTTCACGCCACAAGCCACCACTGACCCAACTCAAGCGCTTGGCAGTCACCGGTGTGCGCCATATTTGTTTTTGATCCCAATTTGCCGAACATATAAGGCAGGGCCATGCAAAGTGAGGAAAGCACACTATTACTAACCATTTATTCTTCTACTTTATATATGTTATTTTATCAGCGGTTTGGTTATTTTAGTGCCATGTGACATTCTTTTCTGCACACCTTAATTAGAGAAGTGGAGGTGCATCTAATCACGGGACCTTCCAAAGCCGTATTTTCATCTATTGACGTTGGCGAAAGGAAAGTTTGGAAAAATGTCGCCCATTAATTAAAGAAAAAAACTCTTAAACAATGGAGAAGAAAAATAGGGTTATTAAGAGGATAGACGCAGGAAATGGGAGGTAATATTGCGTAAGTAAATGTGTGTCGGGTGGGGGATGGGGGGGCGTGTGTGTGTGTGTGTGTGTGTGTGTGTGTGTGTGTGAGCTAATTAATCAGGAACACCACATATAAAAGATATACAAAAGTAAAAGAATACACAGTCAAGTAATACAAAAAACAAATATAATTAAAAATAAAGCAAGCGTCGCTACTCTTTCACCGCACAGTGACGCACCATTTTACTGCACTAATTAGCAGAAAGTATTTTTTAGTGTCACATTTTATTTGTTTTAACGAGGTGGAATAACGAAAAATGCTGCTGTTACCCTTTGTTTGTTGTTCGTTTGCTTGGCTTGTGTTTTTATTTGTGTGTGATTTTTTTGTGTGGTTGTGTCTCGAAATCTTTTGAGCTACTTTTCTCTCTTTTCTCCTTTTTTTGTCTATATTCCTTTCCTGTTTTTAGAAGTTTGTTTATTTTGTATCTGTGCCCTGCAAGTTATTTTTTTATGTTCTTTTCCTTTTCGTATATTTTCTTGCCAATTTATTCGCCAGCTGTGTCTTTTCTACCGATGTTCAGGAGCGTGAATAAAGGCAAACAGAATCATATGCAAACAAGGACACAGGAATGTACAGAGACAACCATGCAAATAGAGTGACGGAACAAAGAGGCTGGCAGATTGGCAGACTTACACACACAGACACGTACGCATAGCCCGTCATTTACACACACACACACACACACACACACACACACACACACACACACACAACAGAGAGAGAGAGAGAGAGAGAGAGAGAGAGAGAGAGAGAGAGAGAGAGAGAGAGAGAGAGAGAGAGAGAGAGAGAGAGAGAGAGAGAGAGAGAGAGAGAGAGAGAGAGAGAGAGAGAGAGAGAGAGAGAGAGAGAGAGAGAGAGAGAGAGAGAGAGAGAGAGAGAGAGAGAGAGAGAGAGAGAGATTCAGGATTTCTCGAAGGCGAAAGAAAAATTAGACGATTTTTCCTCCTCCACCAAAAAGTTATTTCTTTCTCGTACTAACATCCGCAGGCACTCTCCTCTTCTTCCTCCTCCTCATCTTATTCTTATTCTTCCTCCTCCTCCTCCTCCTCCTCCTCCTCCTTTGCCGGTAACATTTTCCTGCAGGTAATTACGCTTTCATTCCTTCCTCCTCCACTTGTCGAGAGAGAGAATTTTCGCAGGGTTATATGTTTTTACGTTTTTGTGTTAGTTTTATATTTGTTTCGTTTGTTTGTGTGTTTGCGAGGACGTTGATGCGTGTTTATTTGTATGTGGAGTCCATTTATCTGCCTGCCTGCGTCTGTCTGTTTAACCGTTACGTTCAGCTCATTCCCCACACAGGCTGGCAGCGCTTTAAACTTTCATCAGTGTCCTTAAAGTTGAATAATTCAATTTTTGTTTCACGCCGAATGCAGACAGCAACATGTTCGTGTACGCGCGGGAGTTTGTATGAGATAATTGTTTTCTTTGTTTTATTTACATGTGGGATTGGTCATTTCGGTCGTGAGGTTTTTTTTTTATCGTTGTTTTTTTTCCCATTTGCATTGCATTACGGTGACGGGAATGCAGAGTTAGTATGCAAACACACACACACACACTTCCATTTGTCAATTTACTTTTTACTTGTTCTTTTTTTATTATTATGTGGGATTTTGTTTCTTTTCTCCCATTAAAAGCCCCGTATTACCAAGAATCTTGCAGGATATCATTCGAATCTGTATTGGTTTGCTTCTAAAAACAGTTTCCATGGAACTAAAGTCAACGTATATATTCAGTCTCAAAAATATATTTATACACACATTGAATTCTTTTTCCACTCATCAGTCCATCCATCCATTCTACATACATACATACATACATTCATACATACATACATACATACATACATACATTGCATCCACCCATACATGCATACATACATTTTATACGCAGCCATACATACATATGTGCATTTATAATACACATTTAATACATACATGCATGAGAGCATAACCACACACAACTAAACTTGCACACAGGCAACATACATTTATCGATATACGTACGTTTGTTTTTTTTTACATCAAAGGATGCGGCTCAAGGGCAACAAAAATATTTGTACCTACCACGCGATATAGTGATTATTTTGCATGCATACATACATACATACTTACATACATACTTACACACACACACACACACACACACACACACACACACACACACACACACACACACACACACACACACACACGCACGCACACACACACACACACACACACACACACACACACACACACACACACACACACACACACACACACACACACACACACACACACACACACACACACACACACATTATTATTATTATCGTGATTATTATTATTATCTTCACTATAATTATTGCTATTATTGTTATTTCTATTTTCCTCTTTATTTTCAATCATACTACTTCGTTCATTTGTCTCATTCATTTCATTTCATCTTCCATTGATGTATATTTTCAGCTCTAGGGCTGCCTGGTACTTCATGAAATAAACCGTTTATTATTATTATTATTATTATAACACACACACACACAAACATACAACATGCATTGGGACATTCTTTTCAATATTCGGGTCATAAGCGCCGTCAATACTATGTTCATGGGCTGCAAACAAAAGTGTTACATCCCATTGAATGACCGTTTGTTGGCTCAGTGACGCGTGGTTATTAAGGTTAACTGTGCTGCTGTTTTGGGGGCGACGGCCACGTATTTACACTGAACTAATTGGCCTCGTCTTGATCTGACTGATGGAGCTTCGGGCCCGGGCGGCGGGCGGAGCAGCGGGGACCATCGGCTCGGGGTCCCTGTGTGTGTATACGGCATCACCTTGTCCTCATTATTTTATTATTATTATTACTATTATCATTATTATTTTATTATTATTATTATTATTATTATTATTATTATTATTATTATTATTATTATTATTATTATTATTATTATTATTATTATTATTATTATTATTATTATTATTATTATTATTATTATTATTATTATTATTATTATTATTATTATTATTATTATTATTATTATTATTATTATTATTATTATTATTATTATTATTATTATTATTATTATTATTATTATTATTATTATTATTATTATTATTATTATTATTATTATTATTATTATTATTATTATTATTATTATTATTATTATTATTATTATTATTATTATTATTATTATTATTATTATTATTATGATTATGATTATGATTATTATTATCATTATTATTATTATTATTATTATTATTATTATGATTATGATTATGATTATGATTATTATTATTATTATTATTATTATTATTATTATTATTATTATTATTATTATGATTATGATTATTATTATTATTATTATTATTATTATTATTATTATTATTATTATTATTATTATTATTATTATTTTTTTTTTTTTTTTGAAGATTATTGGTATTGTGTTTGTTGTTAATATTGTCGTTGTTAGCATTTTAATTAACTCTCTCTCTCTCTCTCTCTCTCTCTCTCTCTCTCTCTCTCTCTCTCTCTCTCTCTCTCTCTCTCTCTCTCTCTCTCTCTCTCTCTCTCTCTCTCTCTCTCTCTCTCTCTCTCTCTCTCTCTCTCTCTCTCTCTCTCTCTCTCTCTCTCTCTCTCTCTCTCTCTCTCTCTCTCTCTCTCTCTCTCTCTCTCTCTCTCTCTCTCTCTCTCTCTCTCTCTCTCTCTCTCTCTCTCTCTCTCTCTCTCTCTCTCTCTCTCTCTCTCTCTCTCTCTCTCTCTCTCTCTCATTTATCTCCTCAACTTCCATGACTTTCTTTGACGTTTCTTTCGCTTCAACTCACCTTTTCTCCCTTCCATCTGAATATTCCTAATTTTTATATATCTTTCCCCTCCCCTTATCGTTTATCCACAGATTTCTTGTCATTTCCTTTTTCTCTTTTGACACTTCGTCTTCACTCTTATTCATTTTTCCTCCAATCCTCACTCCCTCACTTTCTCTCCTTTCCTCCTCCGTCTTTTCATTTTATCCCAACTTTCCCTTGCATTTCTTTTTACATTCTCACCGAAAATTCCTCTCAAAACGCATTCACTTGTGACTCTCAATTCCTCCTCCTCTCTCAATTTTATTTCCCTGTCGACTTCCCGTGTCTTCCACTTCTTCTTCCTTTCTTCACCCCCTCAGAGCTAACCTTCATTTCCATTCCCCTGTCCTTGAAAAATCCTCCTCCCGGTCTATCTCTTCCTCTCCGTCTTCTTCCCTTAACACACACACACACACACACACACACACACACACACAAACCTTTCTTCTTTTCTCTCTCTACACCTTTCTCTTCCGCAGCACTTTTCTATTAGCTTCATCCATCCGTTTCAATATATATTCACTCACTCATTTCATTCTTTCTTTTCTTCTTTTCAGTCGCACTCACCTCTTTATCAATACTCAAGCTCCTTTTGCACAGCTTCTATTCTCCCTGTTACTCTATTTTTATTTCTCGATAAGCTTCTTCCTCTCTCCCAAAGCACTTTACCTCTCTCCCCAACGCACTCTCATCCTTCCCCTTGTTATCCCTCCTTTTCCTCTGCTCTTATTTTGCTTCCCCTTACTATTTTCCGACTTCTCTTTCTTATCCATGTCTTCTCATCCCCTTACATTTTTTTTTATTCTCTCCCCTCCTCTCTCCTTTCTCTCCCTACAATCCCTTTCCTTTCCCTTCCCTTAATAAACTGGAAAAAAGTAATATTAAAACTGTATAATTCGCTGGTTCGACCCCATCTAGAGCACTGTGTACAGTTTTGCTCTCTCTATTACAGAAAAGACGTAGTAAAGTGAGAACGGGTTCAACGGAGACTAACAAAGATGATTCCTAGATTGAGTAATTTATCTTATGAAGAAAGGCTTTAAGAAGTAAATTTATTCAGCCTATCAAAACGAAGAATGCGAGGCGATCTAATAGAACTGTTTAAAATGTTCAATGGATCCAGTGATATCAGTGCGTAAGATTACAATTGATAGATCAAATAAAGCATAAAGAAATAACAATTTCAAGATAAGTGGTAAAAGATTCTCGTCGCACGAAGCCAAACACTTCTTCTTCAATCGAGTCGTTAACGTTTGAAACTCTCTACTCTGTGATATCGTTGATGGTACAATTGTTACGGCATTCAAGAATAGATTAGACAAGTATTTTGAATCCAACCAGCAACAAAGATATTACTCATTGTCGCAATAATGTTAAGTTCTTTCGAATACTGGTGTCCTTGTCCGTTTTTATTGCCCGGTTAGTGGTAGCTGTAATGGTAGTTCTTTCCTCTTTCCTACATAATTTCCATGCAGTTTTTCCATGCTGCATGGTTCTTTTTCCTTTCCTGCCAGCTTAGGCTGGAGGGATAGGGGGGTGGGGAGGAGCCTTCGCCTTTGCTGTCCTTCATCTTCCACCTTTGATAGATAGTTAGTGTTGCTTGTCACAAGCAGCCTGGTAAGGACCGTCAGGTCTGTTGTTGTTTGTTCTTCCTTTGTGTTTCATTGTGTTCTTCCTATCGTCCCTTCTATTCTCCTTCCCTCCCACTTTTTAGGGCTAGTTTTGTTGAGAGAGAGAGAGAGAGAGAGAGAGAGAGAGAGAGAGAGTGTGTGTGTGTGTGTGTGTGTTGTGTTTGTGGGGCCTCGTGAGCGTGTGTGTCAGAACCTGCATCAAAAAGCTCACCAAAGTAAAAAATAATAAAACACTAACCGATCAAAACTCACTTTAAATTCCGCTCCGCCCATTTCCATAAACACACACACACACACACACACACACACACACACACACACACACACACACACACACACACACACACACATACACACATTTATTTTCCTTTCATCATCTCCACCACCACTAAGTACAACAACAACAACAACAACAACAACAACAACAACAGCAATAACAACATCATCAACGACAGAGTGCCATTACTACTGCCACATAATTTATTCTTAATCACCGGACAATACCCACCTCAACCAACCCACTGCAAACGTTTCTCTGGAGCACATTGGCCAATCACACGCATCGATTTTATTTTTATTTTTGTCGTTGTCACTGTCCTTTATTTTTTTTGTATCCACGTCTGCTCATCGATGGGATAGTCAAGGTCTATTATCTTTTTTTTTTGCAACTGATGCCCTTTCATGGATCTCAATACTACCAATACTACTACTGCAACTACTACTGCAACTACTGCTACTACTACTACTGCTACTACTACTACTACTACTACAGCTGCTGTTACTATCTACTACTACTACTACTACTACTACTACTACTACTACTACTACTACTACTACTACTACTACTACTACTACTACTACTACTACTACTACTACTACTACTACTACTACTACTACTACTACTACTACTACTACTACTACTAGTACCACTACTACTACTACTACTACTACTACTACTACTACTATGCTACTACTGGTATTATTACTGGTAATGATAATAATGGTAATAATGATAATAATAATAACAATAATAATAATAATAATAATAATAATAATAATAATAATAATAATAATAATAATAATAATAATAATAATAATAATAAAGTCCAGGCAATTTCAGAACAGGAATAATATCGTATTTCGTTCACGTGCTCAGGATGCTCTTGCGGAAGTTTAGTGTTCTTAGTATGGTTGGTGAATTTGCGTTACCAGTAAGCAGGAATATGTAGGGACCGAACATTATGAGTAAACTTTAATGTCCCCGTTCTCGTGAAATGAGCGTAAGTCCGAGAACACTGAAATAGGATACGAAAATAATGATAATGTGTATGTTGCATAATATATACGTCGAGAGAAAACGTGGTGAAATGAGAGAGAGAGAGAGAGAGAGAGAGAGAGAGAGAGAGAGAGAGAGAGAGAGAGAGAGAGAGAGAGAGAGAGAGAGAGAGAGAGAGAGAGAGAGAGAGAGAGAGAGAGAGAGAGAGAGAGAGAGAGAGAGAGAGAGAGAGAGAGAGAGAGAATTTATCACGCACACAAATACAGAAGAAGCAGTTTTAAGATTCCAAGTATTTTCCTATACGACAAACTCAATTCATGCATCACTGAACAGGAGGAGGAGGAGGAGGAGGAGGAGGAGGAGGAAACATTGAAATGCAGGCAACAAAAAGCCTATTGGCTCATTACGAGGTTGCCCGCTTTGGTGATTTAACTGCTCGACGGCCACTTAGAGCCCGGGGAGCAGATGGAAGCACCTCGGTATTCAGTTTACTCCCGACGCAACGAAATGACGGTTGATTCGATTTTTGAAGGAGTTGATGGTATTCGCATTTTCTACTTCTGAGGGAAGATTGTTCCAGTGGCGGATGACTCGGTTTGAAAAGAAACTCCATCCAAAGTCTGTGCTACATCGACTCGACTGAATGGGTGAATCGTTATTTCTAGTTCTTGAGTTGGTTTGCAGTTCAAAGAATTTGGAGTAATCGACGTTATTGAACTTTTTTCAGGTACTTGAAGAATTGAATCATATCCCCTCGTAGGCGTTTTTTCTCCATTGTAAAGAGATTGAGACGCTTAAGTCATTCCTCGTACGGTTGAGCCCTTAAGGTTGGCATCATTTTCGTGGCGCGTCGTTGAATTTTTTCTCGTAAATCAATGTCCTTTCTGTAATTAGGAAACCAGAACTGTTCAGCATATTCGAGATGCAGTCTTACCATGGAATTATACAAGGATAGCATCACGTCCGGCGCTTAAAATTCGAAGTTCCTCGCTATGAACCCGAGCATAGTGTTGGCTTTGTTATATGCTTCTTTTTTTTTTACAGTGATTCGCGTGTTTCAGGTCACTGCTGATAGTGACCCCAAGATCCTTTTCCTCCTGCATCGCCTGCAGAGATTTCATATTCAAGATGTATGTGTGGTTACTATTTCTGGACCCAATGTGCATGCCTTTGCATTTGTCAACATTAAAGAGGAGGAGGAAACATAGAAACATGGACTAGCAGGCAGCAGAAAGCCTGTTGGCTCGTTACTAGGCTGCCTGCGTTCAGTGATTCAATCAATCCGTTTGCCACAGGAGTGGCTTGCAGGGAAGGATTAAAGCACTTGTGTACCTACTCTTGGGAACGTTCAGTTCACTCCTGTTGCAGCAAAGTGGCGATCAATGCGTTTCTTGAAGGAGTTGATGGTCTCTGCGCTAACCACTTCTGCAGGAAGGCTGTTCCAGTGGCGAACAACTCTATTCGAGAAATAACTCCTGCCGATGTCGGTATTGGATCGCTTTGCTTGAATTGTTTTTCCGTTGTTTCTTGTTCTCAGGTTAGTTTGTAGCGTGAAGAGTTTGGAGTGATCAACGTTGCTGAGCTTGTTCAGGTACTTAAAGACTTGTATCATGTCTCCCCGCAGTCGTCTCTTTTCCAACGTGAAGAGGTTGAGTAACTCGAGTCGCTCTTCATAAGTTGCGTCATCAATGATGGTATCATCTTCATAGCGCGTCGCTGTACTCACTCAAGTAATTAAAAGTCTTTCCTGTAATCAGGGGACCAGAATTGCACGGTGATTTCCAGGTGAGGCCTTACCAGCGAACTATACAAGGATAACATAACTCCTGGCGTCTTGTATTCGATGTTCTTCGCTATGAACCCGAGCATAGTATTGTCTTTCTTACAGGCGGACTTGCAGTGTTTTGTTTGTTTCAAGTCACTGCTGATGGTGACCCCGAGGTCTCTTTCCTCTTGAAAACATGTAGTGGTTCGCCACCCATGTGGTATATGTGGTTGCTGTTTCTGGATCCGATATGCATTACTTTACATTTGGTAGTGTTGAAGGACATCTGCCATTTTTCTGACCACCGAGTGATCTGGTCCAGGTCTCTCTGGATAATTTCGCAGTCTGCCGTCGTGAGGGCCTTCCCACCCACCTTTGTGTCGTCGGCAAATTTTGAAAGATTGGATTTTAATCCTAGTTCTAGGTCGTTGATATATATCAGTATGTATATATATATATATATATATATATATATATATATATATATATATATATATATATATATATATATATATATATATATATATATATATTTATTTATTTATTTATTTATTCCTCCTCCTCCTCCTCCTCCTCCTCCTCCAGTCCACCTCCACTCGCACTCTGCCAGCCGTACCTACACTCACACTCTGCCAGCCGTACTCACACTCGCACTCTGCCAGCCGTACTGAGAGGACGTTTGGTAGCTTTTCTCTTCCGATCCCTTCGCAGAGTCAGGGCAAATGCCGCCAGCAGCTAGATTTCCGTGTTTGACTTGCAGGAGGGAGTTCACGAAGGACTTCCTCAACCAGGAAAATGGTAAATACACTGTATGTTTTTTCTGTGAAACTGAACACAAGGTAAGTGTTAAGTTAGAGTCGATAGAGAGCAAGGTACAGTTTCTGGAGGGTGTGTTAGGTTTGGATGTAGCTAGTGTCGGGGAGTGAGTTTAAGGTAGTTGAAAAGGTAGAGAGGTTGGAAGATAGAGTAGGTGAGGGAGAAAAGAAGGTAGGTACCTTAGATTCCTTCCAGCAGGTTAGAAAAGGGAGTAAGGCTGTAGCAGCAGATGCTAGTTACAGTGGTGTCGTGACGAGGAACAGGCTCCAGGTGTTAGGATACCAAGCTGAGAGCGATCCTAGCATCGTTCTTGTCGGTGATAGTTTATTTATACAGCAGGACCAGGAGTTTTGTAGGAAGGGAGCGAGGCGGAGGCTTGTAGTTTTTCCTGGACGTAGAATTGAGCATGAAGCTGAGAAGGTTGACGACCTGTGAGGTCGGCGAGCCATTTGCAAGCAGTGACCACAACATAATCAGATGCGTTTTAAATATTGAAACAAAAGCACGAGCAAACTCACTCTTAATACCTAGTTATAGTAAAGCAAATTTTATGGACCTAAAAAGAGAACTGGCTTCAGTAAATTAGAATCATTTGCTCAACAACGTCAGCGTTCAAGAAATGTATAATCGTTTTACTGCACAAACCACTGCGAGTGTAAGTAAATTCATTCCAATCAAGCCACGAAGGACTGATAATCAAAAACCGTTGTGGATGAATAATTACCTACAAAAAATCATCGTCGAAAAAAGAAAACTGTATAAGCAATGTCACATAATTCACAGGATTATACTAATTACATCAATGTCAAGAGAGAGTGCGAAAGGAAAATCAGAAAACAGAAACGCGAATATGTGATGAAAATATCGCTCGATGCTAAGAAAAATCCCTGGTTATTTTTCAGTTACATAAGAAACAAAAAAACTGTTAAAAATAATATCGGCCCGCTACTATTAAGTGGCAATACGATTAGTGATGATAAAGGCATGGCGTCGGTCCTAAATTCAACCTTTAGTAGCGTATTTTCAAAAGAGAACATGACATCGATTCCAGCCCCGATGAAAAATTTTCTTGGCCCTGAAGAACATAAGCTTGCATTGACCGTAATTGATATCAGCGAAGTGCGTGCGTACCTGCAGAAAATAGATCCAAATAAATCTCCGGGCCCCGACAATTTATCTCCTCGCGTGTTGAGACAATGTAGTCAACAGCTAGAATTACCCATATCATTAATATTCAGCAAGTCATTAGCACAGGCCAGTGTGCCTCTCGAGTGGAAAAAGGCCAATATTACCCCGATCTTTAAAAAAGGAGATAAAAAACATGCCAGTAATTATCGTCCCATCAGCCTTACGTCTGTCCTAATTAAACTATTCGAAAAAATAATCAGGGATAAAATGATCACTTTCCTTGAAACAAATGATTTGATAACTGATAGTCAGCATGGATTTCGTAGTAATCGGTCTTGCCTTACCAACCTATTAACCTTTTTCAACGATGTTTATACATGTTGGGACGCCCGAAGCCCATATGACGTAATTTACTTAGATTTTCAGAAAGTTCCTCACGTTAGGCTTATTTCTAAACTGCGTTCCCACGGTATTAACGACCATCTATGTGCGTGGATTCATGACTGGCTCACCAACAGAGAACAACGTGTAGTTCTTAATGGTGAAGCATCGGATTGGCAACCCGTCACCAGTGGCGTGCCCCAAGGTTCGGTCCTGGGGCCAACACTATTCATAATTTACGTGAACGACTTAAAAACTGATATCCTATCAAAAGTAGCCAAATTCGCCGATGACACCAAATTAGGAGGTACGGTAATGAACAGTCAAAGTTGCGAGAATATTCAATCAGACTTAATAAGACTTGCCGACTGGAGCGAAAAATGGCAAATGAGTTTTAACGTAGATAAATGTAAAGTAATGCACATAGGTGAAAAAAATCCCAACTTTAAATATCAGATTCAAGGACATGAGCTCAGCGAAGTAAAACAAGAAAAAGATCTTGATGTCTTTATCAGTAACACTCTTAAAATGAGTGATCAATGTTCTGCAGCGAGTAAAAAAGCCAATATGATGTTGGGATTAATCTCAAGAAATTTTGAATATTAATCACCCGAACTTATGAAGAGATTATATTCAGCATTTGTAAGACCACACCTAGAATACGCCGTTCAGTTCTGGTCACCGAACTTTATCAAAGATCAAGTTTTGCTAAAAAAGATACAGCGACGAGCAACCAAACAAATTCCAGCGCTCCGAAACTTGCCATATGACGAGTGTTTAAAGTTTTCCCTAAAAAAGGGAAGGATAAGAGGGGACTTAATTAAAGTGTTCAAAATCCTTAATGGATTCGACAACATTAACCCAGATAGTCTATTTCAGAGAGACATCAACACAATAACACGCAGCAGGCCACTCTCTTCAAGTCTCCCTGTGTTTCTATGTTCTTATGTTCTTATGTAATGAAGTCATTTTCCCTCCCACAGCTTAGGTTACCAGTAGTGTAAGTTAAGGGTAGTAATTTCCTCTTATTTCTCTCTTTACTGTAAAATTTCCATGTCCCTTTCTTCCTTAAAGGTACATGGTGTTCTCTTCTAACTATTTCCTGCCGGCACGTTGCCGGAGGGAGAGGTGGGTGGGGAGGAGCCTTCATCTATTCTGTCCTGTTCCACCACACGTAGATTACTGTTAGTAGCGGTAGTAAACAGACACCCTCGCCATAGACCGACAGGTCTTCTGGTGTCTGTTCTTCCTATGTATTCCTATGTATTCCTCCTCCTCCTCCTCCTCCTTCTCTCTCATGGTGTGTCCAGACTTGAATGCTCGATCAAAAACTCATGAATAAAAATAGATTGTGTTTCGCATCACTGTTTTGTGTGTGTGTGTGTGTGTGTGGGTGTGTGTGTGTGTGTGTGTGTGTGTGTGTGTTGTCGTTTTTGTTGTTATATCTCTCTTTCACTCGTTCACTCGTCCATGCGCATTAATATAAAACCAATAAACTGAAAACGATGTGAACCTTTCCCTCAAATTCAGCAGTAAGAGAGGGAGGGGTTGGAAGAGAGAGAGAGAGAGAGAGAGAGAGAGAGAGAGAGAGAGAGAGAGAGAGAGAGAGAGCGAGAGCGAGAGCGAGAGCGAGAGAGAGAGAGGGAGGTCAAAAGTATATATAATTCCATAATAATATTAGAGTCCAGGGATAAAGAGGATCATCTCATTTATGGAATCACAGGTAGAGAGTCTTTTCGGGTGAGTGAGTCAGGTGGGAAGAGATTTTACACTGGGGTGGAGTGGAGATTAATAAAGGTGTTGATGGTAGTGGTGGTGGGAGGGAGGGTGAGGGTGGTTGTGGTGATAGTGGTTGTAGTAATAGTGATGGTTATTGGTGGTGGTGGTGGTTGTATTTCTGGTTGTGATGCTTCTGACGGGGCAAACTTGTGGTGGTTGTTTTGGATACTGCTTGGTTGTGGGGAGATTAATAATTTTCCGTAATAATTATAGTGGTTGTGGCAATAATGATAGTGATACAAATTGTCGGAATGATGGTAGAGGTAATGATTGTGGTAAAAGGCAAGAATATTTCGTGGTTGTGTTAGTGGTAGTGATGGTGGTGGTAGAGGTAGTGGTTGTGGTGGTGGCAGGATGTGGGAGAGTAGGGCTGGGTAGTGGTGGTGCTGATGGTGGTTGTGGTGGTGGTGGTGACGGTAGTGGTGGTGGTGGTGGTGATGAGGCCATGGAAGTGTTTGTGAGATGGTGAAGATTTTTTAGCTCTTGTGCTTACGTCATTTTCATTTCGTTGTTTTTATATGCTTTTATCATCATTCTATTATTATTATTGTTGTTTTCGTTCTTGATCTTGTTTTTTTTCTTCTGTCTTATGCTCTTCTTATCTTCTTATTCTTTTTTCTTGTTTTCTGTATTTTTTTTTATGTAAAGGAAACAGTTTAAGGGCAAAAAAAAAAAAAAAAGGAAATAATAGTGAAAAAAACCCCGCTACTGACTGCTCCTACAAAAGGTCAAGAGGAGTAGCTGAAAGATAGGTCAATTTCGGGAGGAGAGATGTCCTGATTCCCTTCTCTTGAAAGAGTTCAAGTCGTAGGCAGGAGGAAATACAGATGAAGGAAGATTGTTCCAGAGTTTACCAGCGTGAGGGATGAAAGAGTGAAAATGCTGGTTAACTCGTTCGTAAGGGATTTGGACAGTAAAGGGATGAGCTTGAGTTGAAAGTCGTGTGCGGCGAGGCCGCGGGAGGGGGGAAGGCATGCAGTTTGCAAGTTCAGAAGAGCAGTCAGCGTAAAAATATCGATAGAAGATAGAAAGAGAGGCAACATAGCGGCGGAGTTTAAGAGGTAGAAGGCTATCAGTAAGAGGAGGAGAGCTGATGAGACGAAGAGCCTTAGACTACACTCTGTCCAACAGAGCTGTGTGAGTGGAGCCCCCCTACACGTGAGATGCATACTCCATACGAGGGCAGACAAGGCCCCTGTATAGGATAGCAACTGTGCGGGGGAGAAGAACTGGCGGAGACGATACAGAACGCCCAACCTCGAGAAAGCTGATTTAGTGAGAGAGGAGATGTGAAGTTTCCAGTTAAGATTTTGAGTTAAGGATAGAGGGAGTCATTTAATTTCTGTTGAGAGGGTTTTTTGTTGAAAGAAGTTGAAATAATGCAGAGTGGAGTCGTCAGCCTATGAAAGGATAGGACAGTTTGTTATGGAAAGAAGATCACTGATGAATAACAGAAAGAGTGGGTGATAGGACAGGGCCCTGCAGAACACCACTGTTGATAGTTTTAGGGGAAGAACAGTGACCGTCAGCCACAGCAGAGATAGAACGGCTGGGAAGGAAACTGGAGATAAAGGAACAAAGAGAAGGATAGAATCCGAAAGAAGGCCAGATTAGAAAGCAAAGAGTTGTGCCAGACTTTATCGAAGGCTTTCGATATGTCTAGCGCAACTGAGAAAGTTTCACCGAAACGGCTAAGAGAGGATGACCAAGAATCAGTTCAGAGAGTAAGAAGATCGCCAGTAGAACGCCCCTTGTGGAACCCATACCGGCGATCAGATAGAATATCAGAAGTGGAAAGGTGCTTCTGAATCTTCCGGTAAGGATTGATTCAAAACCTTTAGATAGACAGGAAAGTAAAGCTATAGGGCGGTAGTTTGAGGGATTGGAACGGTCACCCTTCTTAGGCACAGGCTGTATGAAGGCGTACTTCCAGCAGGAAGGAAAAGTAGATGTTGATAGGCAGAGACGAAAGAGCTTGACCAGGCAGGGTGTCAGTACGTAGGCACAGTTTTTTAAGGAGAATAGAAGGCACTCCATCAGGTCCATAAGTCTTCTGAGAGTTGATGCCAGAGAGGGCATAGACAACATTATTCTTAAGAATCTTAATAACAGGCATAAAGGAGTCAGAGGGGGGATGAGTAGGAGGAATATGCCCAGAATCGTCCAGAGTGGAGTTGTTACAGAAAGTTTGAGCAAAGAGTTCAGCCTTAGAGATAGATGAGACGGCGGTGCTGCCGTCAGGCTTAAGGAGAGGAGGGAAAGAAGAAGTGAAGTTGGTGGAGATATTTTTGGCTAGGTGCCAGAAGTCTCAGGAAGAATTAGAGAAAGCAAGGTTTTGACATTACTATTGATGAAAGAGCTTTTGGTAAGTCGAAGAATATATTTGGCACGATTCCGGGCGGAAATGTAAAGATCATAATTAGCAGGAGTTCGAAGGCTCTGGTATCACCTTTAACTACTTCTTACAATTTTTCTCATTCCTGTTACTGGTTCAGACTCTTCTCATGATCGTCCCGAGAGAACCAAATCACCTCAGTGATTTATAGAGAGCGAGTTTACAAATAAGTGGAAGGGAACACTTCATCGCTATATTAATTTAAGTGTTAAATTAATTTCTGTATGCTAAGTATTGTGATAATTTATTTGTGTTCCTTTGTTGTAGTTTCTCTCTATCTCTCTATCTATCTCTATATATCTATCCATTTATGTTTATATATCTTTTCCCATATGCAGTTTCGTTTAAATATTAATTTCACCTCGCTTCCTGCAACATCAGTATTATGTTTTATGCCCTCGACACTACCATAATAATAATTCCTTCTAGTGTGATATGTAATGGAATTGGTCAATTTTTATACATCACTTTTTTTTTCCTTTGTATATTATGTAGTTATATTAATTTTACTTTTATACCAACGAGAGCTTTTAACCTTCACCATTGGCATTTCCTTTACATTTCATTTCCTTAAAGGCTCTCACCTCTTCTATAATACCAGATTACTGCAGGAAATTGTAACGGCTCACTTTTACAGAATCATCCATGTCTGTATAGCGTAACATTATTTTTTTCTCTGTGTGCAGTTATGAGTAGCAAGTACCATATATCTTGTGTGCGTTTTCCTAAGATTTACACTCAATACACTTTCCTCCCTTTACTTGCCTTCCCGAGTGCAAAGATTCCTCTCCTCGAATCAGGTGTAAAAATGTGTCAGGTGTGGGCGCCAAGGAGGGGGGGAGTGTGGGCTTTGTGAACTCAAGTGTGAGGGAGGAGGAAGGAAGAGGACGACCAGGAAGACGACGAAAAGGAAGGATTAAGAGGAGAGGAAGGAGGATATACAGACGAAGTGGGGCGAAGGAAGTGTTATGAAAGATGGAGTTTTGGAAGAAATACGAGGCAGGAAGTAGAGGGGAAAGGGAAGGAATTGAGCCAGGAAGAAGTGAAGTAAAGTTGAAAGGAAAGATAAAAAATAGAGGAGAAAGGGGAACCGCGGAGGAATTCTGGACTATGTGTTGAGAAGGATGACTATACACAGTGAGTGATGGAAGTCTAATAAAAGGTCAAGTTTGAAGAGAAGAGGAAGAAGACGTTAAAGGGAATTAATAAAGCTTGAGAGACAGTGTAAAGAAATGACTGTACAGACTCAGTTGGACGAAAGAAATGCTAAGAAGGGTGGAGACTTAAAGGAAAGAGGAAGGAGGAAGCTTGGAAGGAGCTTGGAAGGAAGAAATTAAATGTAAAGAAAAATTATTATACTGATTGAGTTAGACGAAGGAAGAGATGAGAGGGGTGGAGTATTAAAGGAAAGAGGAAGAAGATGGAAGGAAAAGGGAAGGAACTGAGTTTGAGAGGAAGGAACTAAGTGTAAAGAAAAAATGACTATACTGATTGAGTTGAAAGAAGTGTTTTACGAGATAAGGAAGGAGGAGGAACAAGGGAAAGGGAAGGAATTGAACTTGGAAGGAAGGAACCAAGTATTAAGGAAAATTACTGCAGATTAAGTTGGTCCAAAAAAAATTGAGATAGGGGGAATTCTGAAGGGAAGAAGGAGTAAAGGGGAAGTGGATGTAAAGGTAATGCCCATGTGGAGTTGGAGTTGGAATAAGGTGGAGACATAATAGAAAAAGCCGGAGGAGGAAGAGGAAGGAGGACGAAGAGGAGGAAGCAGAGGAAGGAGGATAGGAAGAGGAGGACAAGGAGGAGGAGGAAAGAAGGGGAAAAAAAGAAGCATTCGACGGCGATAAGTATTATTTTACTCATTCCAGTTCAGTTTTTCGTAACAAGTGTAGCATAAAAAGCCTTCACACCTGCGATTTTTCTCTGGGAAATATGCGAGGCCTTTGGATTTCAGGAGAGCTTAAAATTTTGTCGGCCCAAATTTTTAAATTTTTTTTTTATTCTGTCGTTTATTCGTAAATTACAGTTACTTTTTATTTCAATCTGCTTGACTGTGTCCCTTTAATGCAATTTTGAATACTCTTTTACATATATTTTTTGGGGCAGATTTAAGTAACGTTTTATATCAGTTCCATGTTTATCTGATAGTGTCTTTCCTTTCCTTATTCTTTTCCTTCTCTACTTCTCTTTCCTTTTTACTTGTTATTAGTTCGCCTATTCGTCTGTTTCAATGGTCACAATAAGCGCACAAAAAACAGCGTCACGCCGTTAAAAAAATATTTCTAAGAATCATATGTGGAAGATTTGTTTTTTTCGTTTAGCCCTAAGGAGGTGTTTTCCGTCCCAATTCTCTATGCAAGATATATTTTATTCTGTCGTTCTTCACCCGTCAGTTGCAGCGGCTTTGTTGTATTCATGGTAATCAATATGTGTTGTTGTACTCATGGTAATCTATTTGTTGTTGTACTCATGGTAATCTATTTGTTGTTGTACTCATGGTAATCTATTTGTTGTTGTACTCATGGTAATCTAGTTGTTGTATTCATGGTAATCTATTTGTCATTGTTGTCATGATAATCTATTTGCTGTTGTACTCACGGTAATCTATTTGTTGGGGGACTCAGGATAATATATTGGTTGTTGTATTCGTGGTAATCTATTTGTTGATGTAGTCAGGGTAATCTATTTGTGTACCTGACGCGATTACATTTTATTGTCATCATTCTGAGCTTTTGTCGGTATTGATATTTGTAACTGTGCTTTTATACCATTAATTAATCATATATTAATTTTTCTGTAATCATGGCATCTTTTTGTGTGTGTTGATAGTTATATATAATCGTTTTTATTTTCTTTATATTACCTTTTTTTCATAATCGTTTTCACTTTTTTTATAATTATTGTGATGGTGTTTTATAGCTTCAATTTACCTTATATTACATTTTTCTCTCTCGTTGTATTAACTTTTTTATGTACTTATAGTTGTAATTGTTTTAATATCTTCATTTTTCCTGATATTTTTTGTCGCCTTATCTTTTTGTGCTCATAATTTCAAGTGTTGTCATACCTTTCAGTCTGCATTTTATTACAATTTTTACGACAAAACGTAACAAACACCTTCGCGCCTGTATTATTATTATTTTTTTAAATGTGACGCTTTTGACTGATATATTTCCCCCGAAGAGAGATATTCACCGGACCAGTTTCCTCCACATTTTTTAATTCCGATGTGATTATACGGAAATTACAGAATATTTCTCATCATTTTAATACTGCGTTCGTGTTCCGCTGACGTGATTTTATTTTCATTATACCTTTTTTCATTACTTTCAGACTCTAATATTTCTGTTAACGGAGTTTTAATGAATCGATATACTGCATATGTTTTTTCGTTTCCTCGTTTGTTTAGAGAGTCTGTGAGAGCGCTTCTGTTTCAGCTTTTCGTTTTTTATTTAACTTGAATTCTTAATATTAGTATCGCAGGTCATTTATTTTTAACTTTTTTTTCAGATGTATTTGTCTTCGTTGTTATACCGATCAATATGTTTGTTCTCTTTAGTCTTGTTCTTTTCTTCTGTTTGCCTGTTTGAATGTAGTCGTGTTGGGCTGAAAGTAAAGGTAAAGTTGACTACATACGCCATGGCTGCGCGTGGCTGCGGTGCTCATCTCCGTCGCATTGGCCTTAATTAAATAAAATGTAGAAGTCAAGGCACAAAGGTGAAGGTGAAGAGAAAATTTAGCAGAGCGGTGGAAGACATTATCATCATCATCATCGTCGTCGTCTTCGTCGTCGTCGTTGTCGTTGTCGTTGTCGTTGTTGTTGTTGTTGTTCTTCTTCTTCTTATTTTACTTCTTCTTCTTCTTCTTTGTCTTCGTCTTCTTCTTCTTCTTCTTATTATTATTATTATTATTATTATTATTATTTTCTTATTTATTTTTATTTTTATTTTTATTTTTATTTTTGTTATTATTATTATTATTATTATTATTATTATTATTATTATTATTATTATTATTATTATTATTATTATTATTATTATTATTATTATTATTATTATTATTATTATTATTATTATTATTGTTATTATTATTATTATTTTATTTTTATTATTATTATTATTATTATTATTATTATTATAAACCGAGAATGTCAGCCCCTCTGGAGAGTTCAAGGAAATATATATTGAGTCAGGGTCCCAAAAGGGGAAATACTTGTCTACTCTTAAGTAATTGCAGGTTTTTGGCCTTAATAACATCACTTGGAAGCAAGTTCCACAATATAGTTCAGCGGGAACAAAGCTTTTGGAGAACTGGATAGTATTAAAGCGTTTTAAGTAGTAGTATCCATAAAATATTATTATTGTTGTTGTTGTTGCTGGTGTTGCTGTACTTGTTGTTATCCATGAAAGGGCATGAATGAACAATTTAAATGAAATATATAAACCCAAACAGAGTCCCCTCGATGAGCAGACATGGATATGAAAAAAATGTGGCAACATAGTCGAAAAATTAGACTAAAAGAGAAGGGAGGACAAAAACAGGGCCTAATGTGTTGACAGGCGGGTGTTGGCCTTGGTTAAGCCTTAGTTCTACAGTGCATGTATCTTATAAGTACTAAAAATGATCGTTGCCGTTTTGTTTCTTTTTGTACCCATATTTTCACGTATGCATGAACATATTGATTAATTGTTTTCTTCCCTGACGTGATGAGAGAGGGAGACGATCTATTAATTATGATATTTTTCACTTTGGCCGTGAGTCTTAATTGATTGGCGGTGACGAGTCTTTCATTAGCGTGTAATTGATTAATGGCGCCAAGACACACCTGCCTCACACCTGTCCGTCCACACGCCACTCAGCCAACAAACCGCCGCCGCTAATCCAATATTTCAGTGCCTCTTTTTACCCACGTCGCCCAATCAATTCCCACCAAGTATTATCATCATCGCCTGCTTCGCTAATCGTAAGGAGGTGGATAATGTTTTCGTCGTTGTTCTTCCGTTCGTCCGTCTGTCTACTCAGCAATCGGACAGTTTGTTTATATGTCTATCCCTCACCTAAATACTTCGATAACGAATATTTTGGTAATTGGCAGACAAGCAGACAGATTAACGGTCACTTCCAGAGTCCAACAGAGTCATTGTAAACATCTAAACAACGTTAAACAATCCTGTACACTGCATAAAGGTCAGGGTTTCTACTCAGCACCAAATATTAAAGAGATGTCATGAAGTTTTCTCAAATTTCTGAATTTATACATTACACTGATATTTTCATGCTGACTGCTCTCCTGAACTTGCTAACTGCATGCCGCCGCCCCCTCCCACTGCTCCACTGCACAATACTTTCTACTCTTGCTCATCCCAGTTCTGTTCAAATTCCTTATTCAAGAGTTATTCACCATCTTCATTCCTTCATTCCTCCTGCCGGTAAATTCTGGAACAGCATTCCTTCGTCACTATTTCCTCATGCCTATGACTTGAACTCTTTCAAATGGAGTCTCAAGACACCTCTCTTTCCAAAATTGACCTCCCTTCTGGCCTCTCATTTTTTTTCCGTAGCAGCGCTTAGCGGGCTTTCTTTTGTTTGCTTCTTTGTTTTATTGCCCTTAACCTCTAAACATGGAAACATGGAAACATGAATATGCAGGCAACAGAAAGCTTGGCTCATCACAAGGTTGCCCGCTCTAGTAATTTAATCTGCTCGACAGTCGCTTCGTGGCCGTAGAGCAGATGAAAGCGCTTCGGTATTCAGTTCACTCCTGACGCAGCAAAATAGCGGTCAATTCGATTTTTAAAGGAGTTGATGGTATTCGCACTTACTACTTCTGAGGGAAGATTGTTCCAATGACGGATGACTCGGTTTGAGAAGAAACTCCTGCCAATGTCTGTGCTACATCGCCTGGCCTGAATTGGCAGACCGTTATTTCTAGTTCTTAGATTGTTTTGTTGCTCGAAAATCTTGCAGTGGTCGACGTTACTAAACTTCTTCAGGTACTTGAAGACCTGAATCATACCCCTCTTAGGCTTCTCTTTTCCAGCGTAAAGAGGTTGAGTCGCTTGAGTCGTTCCTCGTACGAGTGACCCGACCCACAGGCGGAAATTTTGGTGGGTTTTGTAAAAGGACGAGTGTCCGTTTTTTTTTCTATCTCTTGTTTCCTCGGGACCTTCGCTATTGTTCTTCATCTGAAATACACTAATCGACAAGCTTAGGTCTGAATACTAGCATACATAGGCCTAAAGACTCATTCACACGGCTAGTTTTATGTAATGGATAAAGGACACTCTCTTGGATATATCTAGTGAGTTTACCGTGTCCAGTGACAGTGAATGAGATGCGGACAACCCACAGATCTGATCGTCAGATTCCGATCTTTATGACGATGGTACTTTGCCTCCGGGATTCACTTCAACCCCCATCAAGCCACGAGCCCCTCGTGCAACTGCCCCACCTGCCCCAGCTGCCCCAGCTGCCCCGCCCAGTCATAAATTGTCCAGCTCCGATTATGACGACACCATAGTTCGTAGGACTCATCACACCACCTCAAAACAGGCACAAAAAGCTGCGGAAAGCTCCAAAGCCGCTGAAGTATGGGCGCGACCCGCCATATCGCGCCACTTCTGACCTGCCTTGATGTTGGTACAACTTGATTTTTTCGTCATATCTTAATTTTTTGCGTTTGTCTCTTCGATACCTTCAACTTTTGTTCTACGATTTGTTTTGTCCGATGAATATGAATATTTGACATTTTCAGTTTATCGTAATTTCCAGAGTAATTTCAAGAATGATTTATGAAACGTTTTTATCATTAGAACCGGCTTGGAATGCTGTAAAACGTTTATTAAAGGAGTTTTTACAAGAAAATGTACTTGAAAACCGGCTGTTTATTGCGTTCTCCGGAGGCAACCTTTGGAATTTTTTGCGTCCTTTAGACACTGTAAACACTGTAAACACACTTTTAAACACTGTACAAAATATCTCCGAAAGCTTTGATATCTGAGTTGGTACTTCACTTACATATCGTTTCTGACTGTGGAACTTTTTTTTTCATATATATATTTTTTATTATTTTCACTTCATTTACTACTAATTTTCCTTTTTTAAATATTAAATTTTGTATGCACATTATTTGACTCTTGTAAGGCACTTCGTTCATAGCTGTTCACCTCATTTATTTCACGTATTAAAGGATTCAGTTTATTGTTAACTTTTATTTGTTTTTCTATACTTTTCATCTTTTTCCTTCTAAAATCAATGAATATAAATCCCGATCACGTTACTGCATTCACATTCTAGTCTACTCACTCTTTGACTTTGTGGATATTTGATTAAGCCCTTTCATTTCATTTCGCTATAACATTTCGTGAATATTTTATCGAGGTTCCTACATCTGCGTTTCATTTCCTCTTGCTTTGATATTCATGACTTACTGCTGCTACTACATACTTTAATCACGCTTTAAATATACCAGGGGCAACTTTTTCACGAGTGCGTTATGTATTATGCCATTTAGCGCTTTACGGCCACTTGGCACGCTTTCGCTACGGTCCGGTGACTCCCTAAAAACGTGGTGCATTATTAGCATAGTTTGCCTTAATATGCTTGTGTAGAGGAATGTTTGGGGGTGTGCAATGATATACCTACTTACCTGCCTACCTACATACCCTCCTACTCACCAACCCACTCACCCACCTGCCCTACTTACCTAACTACCTCCACCTTTCGATCTACATACCTTCCCATCTTTCAACTTGCCTACCTGCCTTCCTACTTACCTACCTTTCTATCTGCCTATCCTCTTACCAGTTTACCCAATCACCTGCTCACCTACCTGTATATTTGTTTGCCTACCTATATATGTACTTACCCACCTACTTATCTACCTACTTACCTACCTACTTACAAACACACACACACACACACACACACACACACACACACACACACACACACACACACACACACACACACACGCACACGCACACTGCTGTCACCCTGCCTGGTCAAACTCTTTCGCCTCTGCCTATCAACATCTACCTTTCCTTCCTGCTGGAAGTACGCCTTCATACAGCCTGTGCCTAAGAAGGGTGACCGCTCCAATCCCTCAAACTACCGTCCTATAGCTTTACTTTCTTGTCTATCTAAAGCTTTTGAATCAATCCTTAACCGGAAGATTCAAAAGCACCTTTCCACTTCTGACCTTTTATCTGATCGCCAGTATGGGTTCCGCAAGGGGCGTTATACCGGTGATCTCCTAGCCTTCTTAACTGACTCTTGGTCATCCTCTCTTAGCCGTTTCGGTGAAACTTTTGCTATTGCGCTGGACATATCAAAAGCTTTTGATAGGGTCTGGCACAAATCTTTGCTTTCCAAACTACCCTCCTACGGTTTCTATCCTTCTCTCTGTACCTTTATCTCCAGTTTCCTTTCTGACCGTTCTATTTCTGCCGTGGTAGACAGTCACTGTTCTTCCCCTAAATCTATTAACAGTGGTGTCCCACAGGGTTCTGTCCTATCTCCCACTCTTTTTCTGTTGTTCATTGATGATCTTCTTTCCAAAACGAACTGTCCTATCCATTCCTACGCCGATGATTCCACTCTGCATTACTCAACTTCTTTTAATAGAAGACCCACCCTACAGGAACTTAACGACTCAAGGCTGGAGGCTGCAGAACGCTTAGCCTCAGACCTTACTATTATTTCCGATTGGGGCAAGAAGAACCTGGTGTCCTTCAACACCTCAAAAACACAGTTTCTCCACCTATCCACTCGACACAATCTTCCAAACAACTATCCCCTGTTCTTTGACAGCACCCAGCTATCACCTTCCTCAACACTAAACATCCTCAGTCTTGCCTTAACTCAAAATCTCACTGGAAACTTCATATCTCATCTCTTACTAAATCAGCTTCCTCGAGGCTGGGCGTTCTGTACCGTCTCCGCCAGTTCTTCTCCCCTGCACAGTTGCTGTCCATATACAGGGGCCTTGTACGCCCTCGTATGGAGTATGCATCTCATGTGTGGGGGGGCTCCACTCACACAGCTCTTCTGGACAGAGTGGAGGCTAAGGCTCTTCGTCTCATCAGCTCTCCTCCTCATACTGATAGTCTTCTACCTCTTAAATTCCGCCGCAATGTTGCCTCTCTTTCTATCTTCTATCGATATTTCCACGCTGACTGCTCTTCTGAACTTGCTAACTGCATGCCTCCCCCCCTCCCGCGGCCCCGCTGCACTCGACCTTCTACTCATGCTCATCCCTATACTGTCCAAACCCCTTATGCAAGAGTTAACCAGCATCTTCACTCTTTCATCCCTCACGCTGGTAAACTCTGGAACAATCTTCCTTCATCTGTATTTCCTCCTGCCTACGACTTGAACTCTTTCAAGAGGAGGGTATCAGGACACCTCTCCTCCCGTATTTGATCTTACTTTCGGCCACCTCTTTTGTTTCTTTTTTAGGAGCAGCGAGTAGCGGGCTTTTTTTTATTATTGTTTTCTTTTTTTGTGTGCCCTTGAGCTGCCCCCTTTGTTGTAAAAAAAAAACAAAAAAAAAACACGCACACAACCCTCACCCCCCAAACACACCAGCCTCCTCATCGCCCCACAAATCAAAGACTGTCGTAACTTACTGCTGCTGATTTCCGCCCATGATGGAGGCGGCGATAATGACGACGAACAGCCAGAATACAATCATAAATAAGGAGGTTATCGCACATTTGTCTTCGGCCGCGGGAAGGAAGGGAGGGGCGAGTCGTTGGGGCACTGGTTTATAGGAAGATAGTGGTATGGCAAGAAGTGGAGAGGAGTGGAGAGGAGTGGCGTGGAGTGGAGAGGAATGCAGTGGCGTTGTGTGGCCTGGAGTGAAGTAGAGGGAAGTGGAGGGAAGTGGCGGGGAGTGGTATGGAGAGGAGTGATGGGAAGTGGAGTGCAGTGGGGGGGAGTGCAGTGGCGTGGAGTGAAATGGAGG
The DNA here is from genome assembly GCF_024679095.1 of Eriocheir sinensis. Taxonomy (NCBI): domain Eukaryota; kingdom Metazoa; phylum Arthropoda; class Malacostraca; order Decapoda; family Varunidae; genus Eriocheir; species Eriocheir sinensis. The sequence continues at coordinate 14,094,146 of NC_066529.1, forward strand.
GAAATGGCGGGGAGTGGTATGGAGAGGAGTGACGGGAAGTGGAGTGCAGTGGAGTGGAGTACAGTGGTGAGGAGTGCAGTGGTGTGGTGGAGGTAAATAATCAAGCATTCTCTAACTCTTACATTCCGATCTTCTAATTTATTCATTTTCATCTTTTTTTCTGCCTCGTTCTGTTATGGCGAAATTTTCATCTATTTGATTATCTTTTTTTCTCTTACATTCCAATCTTTATTCATTTTTCTACAATTTTTTTCTTTGTCTTCTGTTTTTCGTTTTGTTTCGCCTTTGTCTTCTTTTCTCTCTTTCTCTTCTTGTTCTCTCCGTCGTCCTCATCTCTTTCTTTTCCTTCTTTCTCTTCTTCTTGTTCTTCCTCCCTCTCGTCCTCTATGCTCTATCTTCTCATGGGACAGTAGAGGCGACAGACGCGTTCAGCACCTCGTAAATATAGCCGTTATTGCCTTACCTTCCAGAGTCTACAGACACTGATTTATCTCTTGATTTTCCTCTCATATTTTTTCCATTCCCCTATTAATCAAATCTTTTACGTACCCTCTGAACCCTCTTTCATCTCTTCCTTTATCCGACATTTTCCTCCTTGCCCTCATTTCCCTTTCCTTTAATTCTCACCCTTGCTCTAATTTTCTCCTCAAGGGTTTGTTTTGTTTTTCCTTTCATCCTTTTTTTTTTCCTTTCGCTTGTATCAGTAATATTCCTCCCCTTTATGCCATTCTATCTTCCCTCCATTTCATTTGGTCTCCCTTCTCATATGTCTTTTATTTAGGTTCTTTTCCAATACTTCAACCTTTCGTCGACTTCCTCCCCCCTCAATACCGTCCTTGACTTTTTCTCCTTCGCTTGTACACACTGACCCTTTCTTCCATACGTCTCTCTTCTATCAAACCCAACTCAACCGTCATGCTCAGTCTGTCATTACCGTCTCTACGCACCTGCCGCCGCCCACAACGCCACGCCCACCTGTCCCTCTACTGATGACTCCTGCATGACTTCGTGTAGCCTCTCGTGCTTGGAAATTGTATAGTGACATGAAGCTCTCCCCGAACACAATATACGGAAGAGCTGAGTGCATGGGAGGGAATCAGCGTCAGTTTTGGGAAAGGAACATTGTAAAAAGGATGCAAGGGAAGGGTTGGGGAAGGGAACGGTGGATAGGATAAGGTGGAAGAATAAGGAAGGGTTGGTTGGACAGTTAGTGCTTGAGGGTTCTGAAAGGGCTTAGGTGTGTGGAAAGAATATTTGTACGTGGAGGTTTTCAAGGAACTATGTGTAGGGAGAGTATGCGTGTTGTGTGTGTGTGTGTGTGTGTGTGTGTGTGTGTGTTCGGTAGAGAGAGAGAGAAAGTATACGTGGCATGTGTGTGCGTGTGAGAGAGAGAGTGTGTGTGTGTGTGTGTGTGTGTGTGTGTGTACCGTTTACCGTTTACATTTGATGAGGTTTCAGACCCCGCTTCACTGCTAGTGCGGCGCTGTGCGTGGGCCGTCAACAATTACGATGTTAGCCTCGATAACAATCCTCGATGCACTTAATTCAAAACGTCGTAGTGAGTGAGTGGGTCTTGATTGCTTTCATGAATAGCCTACCGACGTCCTTTTAATAAACTTGGCATCATCATAGTCACTTGGCCGTGTTTGGGTTCGCACTAAATTATTTCCTACTCACTGAACATTTAACACACAATTTGTCTTTGAGTATAAACACTAATTAATAGCCTTGATAGGTTATGTTACGAATTCTCTCAATTTCAGTCTGAAATACTACACAACACTGGTCATTCGGTGAGTGGTAGATTTCAGGCTTCTTGTTCTTCACACAACTTATGCATTTCTTCTCAGCCATGGTGCACTCCTTTGATTTATGATCACCAGTGCATTTGAAACATTTTGGGGCTTCTCCATTGGTCTTGACAGTGCAGTTGGCCTCTAGATGGCCGTATGTCTGACAATGTAACATATAATTACATGATATCTGTCTCTCACCGTGTATATTCCCCGTTCTAATTTCAACTTGTCATGATTCTTGTAAATCAGCTCTCTCACAGTTGGGTCACACCTCAAAATGTAGTGCATCGTGCCACCAGCTGGAGACTTACTAAAAATCATCTCAATCTTATTCTCAATACCCTGAATTGTGTGTAAGAACTCATTGCGGTCCAAGATGGTCTCCTTTATTTTTTCCTTGGTCTTATCTTTATGCACATTGCATATCATGATCTTTGATTTCATCTTTCCAACACTCTTGGTACTAATTTACTCAACAGACTCCAATTTTTGAGCAGCCTTAGCCCTTGTGTTCTCATTATCAAAGTTTATGACAATATTGCCTCCATTTGTGAATCTTGAATCAGTTATTTGAAGAGACCTCATCCTTCATATCTGTTGCCTTCTTTTCCTGGGTAGAAGCTTTTACAACTAGGAGGTTCTTCTTAACTTTCCTGTCTCTCTTTGCCACCTCATCCCAACTAAGATTTGCTTTGTCAGCAACTGATCCCAGCTCCTGCACCTTATCAGCCCTTGATTCAACCTCATCTTTTACCACAGATCTTTCTTTAGATAGTTCTTGCTTGAATTCATCCAATTTCTCCACAATTTTGGTAGCCAGAGACGGCATGGGGTGCAAATCCAATTAGTTTTAGGTATATTATCCTGCTTAATTCCAGACAAATGAGCACACTAGTCTTCACGAGACGCCATTTAGGACACAAACAGCATCCAATATACTTCTCGCCTGTGAAATCCTAACAAACGTAACACAAATCCCCCACGCCCTTGGCCCTGACAGCCACGTCGACAAAGCACTTTCCGCGTGGAGCAAGATGCAACACATCCGACCACGACCACTCACTCACTCGAACACACACACACACACACACACACACACGAGTCGCCGCAGGAGTTCCCTTTAGCGTCTTGGACACCTGCTGATTGAAGGAGAAGGGGGAGGAGCAGGAATAAGAGGAGGAGGAGGAGGAGAAAAGGAAGAGGAAGAAAGGAAGGAAGGAAGGAAAGAATTAAGAGTTGGAAATACTAAGACAAAGGAAATGGAGTACAAGGAGACTGGCAGAAAAAGAGAAAATGGGGAGAAAACAGCAGCTGTGGAAAAGGCAAAGGGGGAAACCACCGTGGGACTTGAGAGGAGATAGGAAGGGCCTTTCGTGGGGAGGAAGGGAAGGTATGGAATAAGGAAGGTGTGATTCATTGAAGTCTCTCTCTCTCTCTCTCTCTCTCTCTCTCTCTCTCTCTCTCTCTCTCTCTCTCTCTCTCTCTCTCTCTCTCTCTCTCTCTCTCTCTCTCAAGATGAAAATTGACATTGATGTAATTTTTCGTTTTCTTTTAACTTTTTCTTTGCTACTTTATTATCTTTTCTTTTAGTCTTTGTTCGCTTTCTCCTTTCGCCTCACATACAGTCGACGATAGAGAGTAGTGTCACGGTTTTCAGAATGTTTAGCCTGGTGGCGGTATCTGGCAACTATACCACGGTGGCGCATTCACTGGTGATGTTAGTGACGCGTATCAGTGTGTACAATGTGTGTGTGACCGTGAAATTATAATATTGTATAATATTATATTATAATATAATGTAGTTAGAAATATACCAGATTACATGAATTCAATTTAGAAATGCGATAATGAATGTCTTTTACATGATGATGATGATGACGACGAGGTAAAACATCACGAACAGTCTGAAACACTTTTTCTTATTAAACTTTGAAAATACCGCGTGCAATGCTGTCCTTCACAGAGGCAGGCAGTGACTAATGTTCCTTACCATCAAACAGAAAATAGGCTTGAGGGTCTGTTTAACTCGCAGCCTTAATTCCCGCCACTATAAAGCCTCAAAGACAATTCAGATCATCAATAATCTAAAATCATTTCTCCGTGAAGATTACGTAATATCTAAGTTCAAATACGTGTGTGTGTGTGTGTGTGTGTGTGTGTGTGTGTGTGTGTGTGAGCGCGGAAAAGCCCGCGGTCGACGACGCCATCATGTGAACGTTTATAGCCTATTATTACGTATATTTTTTTTTGATAAAGAACAAGATCTCGGCTGTCAGGGATTTATTTTTTAAGTTAAAAGACATAACAACCTCCCTTAATAAGTGCAGTATCTTTTTAAATGTATCATAGTTTGATAAACAACTTAAAATTGCTCTTGACTAAATTTGACCGAAACTTAAAGCTTGTGTCAAAATGTAGCGACAGAGCCTAAAGAAAAAATATTTATTAAGCATTAGCGACGGGCACTTTTGATAAATATCTGTCTTAAAATTATGGAGAGTGCACCTGTGACCACCAATCACCACAACAGTACAATTTCGATAGGATGTAATAATTTTCATGTCGCGTGGAGGGGTTGCCAGATGTCGCTTTCTGAACGAAACTTACTGGACAGTGTGACACTACTCTCTATAGCCGACTGTACCTTTATATATTTTTATCTTTTCTCTACGTCTCTTTTCATGTTGCATTCCATTTTATATATTTCGTTCTTATTTTTTTTTTATTATTAGTGCCTACTCTTTTTTGCTTATTATCCTCTTCATTTTCATCGATATCTTCTTTATCATCATCATCATCATCATCATCATTTACGTTATTTACTTTAATTCTTCTCTTCCTCCTCCTCCTCCTCCTCCTCCTAATTGATCTCCCACCGTGGACTCGTTACTGAGTTTGCTTAAGGTGAGTGATGAGCCAGGATGGAAGAGGAAGAAGAGGAGAAGAGGAGGGGGAGGAAAAATAGGAGGAGGAGGAGGAGAACACAGACAGACAGACAGATAGGCAAGTAGGAAAAGATATATAAATAAAGATAGAAACAGAGAGGACAGGTATGCAGATTTGTTGTCTACGATTGTTATATGAGTTCACACACACACACACACACACACACACACACACACACACACACACACACACACACACACACACACAGAGTATTACTTGCCTTTTTTATAGTAATTTGTAGATAGTCAGATATGTTTTTGTTAGTTGTCTTGTATTAATAATTTATTGCTAGTCGACTTGTCTTAATAATTGAATGTTTGTTGACTTGTATTTTCATGATTTATTGTTCGTTGACTTTTTTTATTATTTTATTATTTATTGTATTCTATTTTCAATAATGTGTCAGTCATCATACATTATTCTACTTCTTTATTGTTTGTTTGTTTGTTTTTTAATGAGTCTGCTATTTATATATGTACACGAGTTTCAACATCATCGTACAAGGAAGCTTAATGTTCGTCTTGGGTTACAGCATCGGCAAAATAAAGTCTAGCAGCATTTTTTTTTTTCAGTCTCCATTCTTTTTTTTTGCCGCCCTTTTATTGTCTCGGATTTCTCATGTAATAGATGGTTGTTGTTTTTTGTAACCTAACTATGTTCTCATCAATTTTATGCTCTCCCCCCTCTTTTCCTTTTATTTAGTTTTTCCTTATCTCATTTTCGCCCGCTTTTTTTAATATTTTGCCTCAAGTTTTCCTCTTTTCCTTTTTCCCGTATTTTTAATTTGTAACCTAACTATGTTCTCATCAATTTCATTCCCTTCTCCCTCTTTTTCTTTTTTATTCATTTTTTTTCCTCATCTCAGTTTTCGCTTCTGTTTTTTATTATTATTTTCCCTCAAGTACTCCCCTTTTCCTTTTCTCCCTTTTTTTTGTAACCTAATATGGTCTCTTCAATTACGTGTACTCCCCTACCTATTTTCTTATCGCTTAAAACCATCTACCTTTTCTCTTTTTCGCTATTGATTTTTATTCTTCTCCCTCAAGTACGCCACCTCTCATTTTTCCCTCTTCTTATAACCCTTCTCTTTTTTTTTTTTTAATTCCTTAGTACTTTCTCTCCTGTTCTTTTTTGCATTATATTTTCCCATTCTCTCTCACTCCCTTCCGCCTTTCCTCCTTTTATCCATTCTCACTCACCAATTTTCCTTTCCCCCTTTATCCATTTTTTCTCTGTAATGTCTTCCTCTTTCCCCCCCCCCCCCGTTCCCCTTTCCATCACTTTTGATCATACCAATAATGTGTTTTTTTTATAGCTTTTACCTCCGTTCACACCTCCATTTGTTTATTTACTTTCCTCCTTTCCCACGCCTTTCTTTTACTCAGGATTACTCACAAACGTTTCCTTGCCCGTTCTCGCAATTTTTTTTCATATAATATCTTCTGTTTTTATCTTGCCATTTTCCGTTCATGTATATCCTTTCCTTTCTTTTCCTTTCTTTTCCTTCCCTTTCCTTTCTTTTCCTTTTTTCTCCTTTCCTCTTTTCTCCTTCCCATTCCTTTTCTGTTTCATTCATAACCTGTCCTTTCCTTCCCCTTCCTCTGCTTTCCTTTTTCAATCACTCCTTCTTATCTTGCCATTTCCCGTTCTTGTCCTTTCCTTTTCATTCTTTTAATTTCCTTTCCTCTCCTTTCCCTTTCCTTTCCCTTGTTTCTTTTCTTTTTTTTCTTTCCTTTCCTTTCTTTTCTTTTTTTCAGTTCCGTTATTCACCATTTTGTTTTGTTTGCCCGAGTTCAATTATGTATGTCTTTGTACAGTCTTTCTTTTTTGTCTGTTTTTATTTTTTTTATGTTCTGTCTTTTAGTCGCACTCTCTTATCCATTAGGTCGCCATTTGGTCGTTCTGCTTCGTGAGTTTCTTTTTACGTTTTTTCTTGCCCTCCCTCGTGTTGGCTTGTTGTTTTCCAGGATTCCCTAAAATTTTATGTTAATCCACGTGCTGGCTTTTACTGCTTTGCCTTTCCCCAGAGCAACACTTCCTTTTAACCTCCTCCTTTTCACTTTTTTCCTTCAGTATTCCAGTATTGCAGTTTTTTCACGTGCATAATTATTCATTCAAATTGTTCCTTGCTCTCTTTTTTGCCCTTTATGTTTCAACCAATCGCCGTTTATTTTCTTCAGCAACTCTACTTGTCCATTTGTCTTCACCACCGTGTGTTTCCTCTTTTTTTTTTCAATTTAATGCCCTCTTGGTTTCCCCTTTATTGAGGTCGCCCCCTGCATGCCGTGTGTTTCCGCGTCTGTTTCCGTGTTTTCCTTCATCGTGCGCTTCTCTCAGCCCCCGAGGACCTGACCCCACCGCGAGGGAGCTAAACGGGCTGATAATTAATTGGCTTAGACGCACTCGACTCGCACACCACCCGATTAGCCTGTTGTGTCTCCCCCTCACACCTGGACTAGGGATGGGTAGGCAGGTTAGCTGTGGTAGGAAGGGGAGGCAGGTGAGCTGCGTGAGGAAGGAAAGTGCTGTATACAAGGATGTAAGAAAAGGGGGCTGGGTAACATGTGAGAGAGAAAGGACAGGTAGTGGACAAGTAGAGATGTTCATAGGGATTGGATGATTAAGGTTGAGGGAGTGTGGGAGGAAGAAAGAAGTAGATATATTTTGGGTTAAAAGCGAGTTACATTGTGTGTTGTTTTAAGGTAAAGGAAAGGCACTGAAGGGTCGATTAATAAGTTGATTAGGGATATGGGTGGCTGGGTCCTGGAAGGGAGAAGTTGAGATATTTGGGGTTAAATGGGACCCCAATTGGTTGCTGTTTTGAATTAAAGGAACGACACTGATGGGTTGATATAAAAGGCAGTGGAGGAAACATGGAAACATGGAAATGCAGGCAACAGAAAGCCAATTGGCTCATTACGAGGTCGCCCGCTTGGGTGATTTAATCTGCTCGATCGCCACTTGGGGCTTGGTGAGCAGATGAAAGCACCTCGATATTGAGGAGCAGATGGAAGCCCCTCGTTATTCAGTTTACTCCCGACGCAGCGAAATGACGGTCGATTCTATATTTGAAGTAGTTGATGGTATTCACATTCGCTACTTCTGAGGGAAGATTGTTCCAGTGGCGGATGACTCGGTTTGAAAAGAAACTCCTTCCAATGTCTGTGTTACATCGACTCGACTGAATGGGTAAACCGTTATTTCTAGTTCTTGAGTTGGTTTGCAGTTCAAAGAATTTGGAGTAATCGACGTTATTGAACTTTTTTAGATACTTGAAGACTTGAATCATATCCCCTCGTAGGAAGTAAAGATACACTGCGATGGGTTGACAAACAAAGGGAAAACGTGATGGTTGGAGGTGAATGTGCTCTCAGTACTAATGTGGTTTGGTTCTGATGTGTAACTCACTTATATATCACTTCCTCAACTCCTATTAGTGCTATTTTCTCTCACCATTGTACTAAGACCACAGTATGCTTCACTCAATTGGATTTTATTCTCTCTGATGAAAATTGCAGGTGTTACAAATATGCTGAGACAAAGAGATATGAATAAGTTAAAATACGGAGCGGTTGTTATTCCGTAGTCAAGAGAGTTTCCAATTAGAATCATTATGCCAACACGTAATTATATTTGAAATTAGAGATGATGTAATTACGTCTATCGGCAAAAAAAAAATATTATCATCATTCTGGCTGCAGGGAAGAGACACTTTTTTTTTAATTATGTACTGTATATTTCACGTTCACCCCCGAGCCCTCACGATCACACACACGCACACGCACACACACACACACACACACACACACACACACACACACACACACACACACACACACACACACACACACACACACACACACACACACACACACACACACACACACACACAGACGGAGAGAGAGAGAGAGGTGGGGGGGATGAAGGAAGAATAAAAAGGGAAACGAAAAGGTCGAGGGTTTGTCAGGTGAAGTAAAAGAACAAATGTCGAGGTGGTTGGAACGACGCAGCATACAGATAACAAAACACCAGACGAAAAAGGAGGAAAGGAAGCATTTTTGGTGATATAAGTAATGACACAACGCCACATGCTCTCTCTCCCTCCCTCTATCCCTGTTCCCTCCCCTATCAGTAACTCCTAACAGCCATTGCCACAGAACCATTAATTATTTTTTTCGTCGTCTTCGTCCCTCTCCTCCTCCTCCCTCTATCCCTGTTCCCTCCTCTATCAGTAACCCCTAACAGCCATTGCCACAAAACCATTAATTATTTTTGTCGTCGTCTTCGTCCCTCTCCTCCTCCTCCTCCTCCTCCTCCTGGTATTGTTCTCGTTGTGTTCGATGTTCTTGTTTATCCCGATCTTCTCTTCTTTTCTTTGTCGTTACTGTTGATATTCATGCCCTTCCGTCTCTTCTACTCGTCCCTCCAGCGAACAGTGAAATATTTCCTCTTTACATTTTACCATTTTCCTCTCGTTTCTGTCTCCATGTGGCCGAGTACCGCCCGATGTCTCCTGGTGTGTGAAGGAAGGGCGCGAAGAGCCTGAGTACCTCTTTTTCCCTTTTTCTTCATTTCAGCTCAGTGCCCCTCGATTCTTTCCTCCCGGCGGGGTTCTAATGGTGGGCTCGCTGACCGTGTGTGTGTGTGTGTGTGTGTGTGTGTGTGTGTGTGTGTGAAGGTATGAGGGTGTGTGGGGAGGCGCGGGGAAGAAGGATGGTGTGTCTTGGATGGGGGGAAGGAGGAAGGGAAAGGGAAGACTACACTGAGGTGGGAGGGAGGGCAGGAGGGAATGAACGAGAAAGTAAAGAAGGTGGAGGTAGAAGGGTGATGTTTGCTTCTGAAAAGGATACATATATTTTTTTTCTTTTTGTTTGTGTTGTGTTTTCTTTTGTCACTTTGCCTGATTGGGTGCCTGTCGATGTGTTGTGTGTATGATTTCCGTGTGTGTGTGTGTGCGTGTGTGTATGTGTGTGTGTGTGTGTGTGTGTGTGTGTGTGTGTGTGTGTGTGTGTTACGTTATACTCATCCTCTATGGTTTCATTGTATCCTTTTAAATTAAGTTAACGACATTTATGGCGAGCCCTTTCTCTCTCTTTCCCCTTCTCTCTCTCTCTCTCTCTCTCTCTCTCTCTCTCTCTCTCTCTCTCTCTCTCTCTCTCTCTCTCTCTCTCTCTCTCTCTCTCTCTCTCTCTCTCTCTCTCTCTCTCTCTCTCTCTCTCTCTTTGCGTGGCTAACTTACTTAAGCTCAAGCACTCTCTAATTCTGTAAATGACGGGAGAATGCCATGCAAGTTGAGAGAGAGAGAGAGAGAGAGAGAGAGAGAGAGAGAGAGAGAGAGAGAGAAGTAGTAGCAGCAGCAGCAGTAGTAGTAGTAGTAGTAGTAGTAGTAGTAGTTGTCGTTCTGGTTGTAGTTGTAAGTGTTGTTGTAAGACTAATGATAGTAAAAGTATAGCAATAGCAGTAACATTATTATGATCATTGACTCTCATGCCGCCCCGTGTAGCATTACTAGTGGCAGGCGTTCTGGACCTGAGAGATGAGATGTCTTCGCCTTTTCACTGTCATTCGTTCCCAAAGTTGTGAGGATAATATCTGAAGAAGGAGGGAAGAAAGGGGGAAAGTAATCATGTAGGTGCCCCGAGGCTTTGCCGGTTCGTCCATCTGGTTGGCTTCTCAGGTGACTGGCTGCTGTCTGACTGGCTTGCTTGCCAGTTCGATGACGGACTGATTGGCTTGGAGACATAAGTAAGATTTATTTAACAGCTACTTATCAACACACACACACACACACACACATTCACACATTCTTTAGTTCTTATCATAGAATCGCGACGAAGCCTCTATCGCTCTTTTTCCACTTTTCTCTTTCCAATTTCTTCTTCTCACTTTCCTCCTCTCCGTCACACTTTCCATTTCATGATTTTCTTTGTCGGTTACCGTTTTCTGGACCACTTCATGAATTTCAACACACACACACACACACACACACACACACACACACACACACACACACACACACACACACACACACACACACACACACACACACATTCCCTTGATATCTTTTTTTAGGTATATTCATTTTTTTGATCTTCCGAGTCATGAACATTTCCTGCATTAGATGTTAACAAGTTTTTCCTTTTTATTCTTCACATCTCAAAGGAAATTAATGATGATATGATTATCTCCTTCTTACTGACTGAATCCCCGTTTTCCTTCTTCATCTATGTGTACCTCTTTGTGTGACTGTTTATGCCTCCACTTATCTTTGGCTGGATGATGATTTAATAATCTGTGTATGTCTGCACGGCTTGGAACTTTTGGGGAGAAAGAAGACGAGGAAAGGATGAAGAAGGAAAAGAGTAATTGTGGATAAGAGAATAATATGTACATCCTTGAGAAGAACGGAGAATATAGATGAAGGAAGAGGAGGGATTGTATGGAAAAACGGAGGAAGAGGAGAGGGTATGGTGTGACTTCGAACGGTTGAGTGGAAGTGGAAAATATAGGTAAAGGAATTAACAAGGAATGAGGAGAGGGAGATCAGGGTGAAGACAAAAAAAAATATAAGTACGGGGAAGTAGGGAGACAAAAGTAGGGCAGTAGGGGAAGAAGAAAAAAGCGGAAAGTAGGGATTAGGAGGGGACAGCAAAGGGGGAAAAAATAAGACGAGAAAAACGTGAAGACGGAACTTGAGAAAAAAAAAAATGTAGTGTGGTGTAAATAAGTAATCGGCTTTCGCTTCGTTCTGAGACTTTCCGTTTGTTATTTCTTTATAAAAATGTAGCGACACTATTATTTTTTTCAGAAACAAACACACACACACAAAAAAAAAAAGAATCGACACATCAAAACTCGACAAAACCAAGAAAAGCAAAATAAAGGGTTGAAAAAGAGAGTAAAATAAATAACCATATCTACCTATGGAGTACAAAAGCCTGTGTCCTCGTCAGCTGTCACTCGCCCATTAATAGGGATAAAATAATATTCCCTTTCTCTTGTTCGCCTTCGCTAGACTTACACTTTCAAGGAGGAATGATCAAGACGTCTTTAGAACTATGAGAATTCCTTGTCTTCTTTTCATTGATGTTGATTAAATGTTGCTCTCACTCTTTCCTTGCTCATCCACCTTATTTCCGTTTACCTCCCTTTCATGTCGTCACTTGTTCACTCACACATTCTTTCCTTTCTTTGTTTTTCTCCTGATTATTTTAGATTAGTCCTTGGTGTGCTTCCTCTCATAAAAAAAAAAAAGATATCTAAAAACAAATGATCAAAAACATGGTGGTGGTGGACGTGGTAGTGGTGGTGGTGGTGATGGTGGTGATATGTATAAGGGTGAGTGTAAAGGTCTAGGGGTCACGTGGTCACCTGTGTACCGTGTTTGGGAACGTGTTGGTAAGCCGCTTCCTCACGCATCACACCGGGACGCATATTCCCAATCTCTCTACGGGTATGTGGTCCCTGAGTGAAGGCGATGGATGTAGCGTCGAAACTGGCCATGGAGTGCTTTCGAAAACTCTCATTGTGATACCCTCTTAACCCGGTAGCAGCGACGGCCCAAATTTGTGGCTTTATCGTGTAGCAGCGACGGGCCAAATTTGTGCCATGATATAAACCCCCCAAAGTAGATGATACATAATCTGATCACAAATGCGTTGATATATATTATGAAATGGTTTGCGTGAGTGATGATTTTTTTCTCATTTTTCTCGCTTTGAGGGGCCTTTAAGAAACATGATCGCCGCAGTACTGGGTTAAACTTACACTCATTGACTCCAGTAAATCTAACCTAACACAGCCTAACCCATCCTAACCTAACCTAACGTAGCCTCCCCTGTTCAAGAGAGCGCGCCATATACCAGTAGAAAGATAAGGAATACGCCGCTGGGACTGAGTGACTGTGAGTGGGGATGAGCCTCTCCTTCCTCTTTATGATCTGTTCTCTCTCTCTCTCTCTCTCTCTCTCTCTCTCTCTCTCTCTCTCTCTCTCTCTCTCTCTCTCTCTCTCTCTCTCTCTCTCTCTCTCTCTCTCTCTCTCTCTCTCTCTCTCTCTCTCTCTCTCTCTCTCTCTCTCTCTCTCTCTCTCTCTCTCTCTCTCTCTCTTCGCTCGTCCTGTTCTTTTCGTCTCTTTCTCCACAACAAATTATTCTCTCACTCACTGACCTACTTTCACTCACTCACTCACTCACTCATTTACTCACCCTCACTCCGTTTCTTTCTTTGGCCGCGTTTGCTAGTATCCCTTTGTTCTCTCGCTCTCTCTTCCCCTGTTATTTTTACTTTCTTTCACCACCCTTTGTCTTACCTTTCTTCCTCTCCGTCACTTTTTCAGTTCATAGTAACAACTCAATAACTCACCCACTCTTTTTATGTCTTTAATGTTTGTTTTTTATTAACTCTTTTACTCTTTTGCAATTAAATGTTGGTCTCCCTTTATTCTTGCCCTTCCACCATCTTTTCTTCTTAGTTCCCGTTCTGTCACTTTTTTACGCTCTTTTTATATTGTATTCTTTTACCCGTTCTTTTTTCCATTTGTTCTCATTGTATTCTTACTTCTCTTTACCTTTGCTTTGTTTGATCGCTTCCCTCCATACACCTTCCCCTCATTAAATTCATCCCTTCCTCTTTATATTTTCTTTTACTATAGGCGTTGTTTTTCAGTACCACTTCCGAAGAGAAAAACAGGCCGTCTGATTTTTTTCCTTTACTTACCTCCTGTATTCTTTCACCTTCTCGCCTTTATATTCCTTCTCATGCCTGTACACTTCTTTTCCTTCCTATCTTCCTTCCCGATCTTCCTCCTCCCTCACTCTCCGTTCAAAAGCTCGAATCGATCCACAGCCTTCCTCTCATCCCTCCTTGCCTCCACCTCGACCTATTCACCTCCCCTTCCCTGTCTTTTAACCTGTCACATTCACTCCCCATATTAAAAAAGTTCCTGATACGTAGAATTACGTCTCTCTCTCTCTCTCTCTCTCTCTCTCTCTCTCTCTCTCTCTCTCTCTCCCAAAAACTATAATACATCTCACCTTTAGTCACAGTTTCTCCTCCTCCTCCTCCTCCTCCTCCTCCTCCTTACTTAATTTTTTTCATTATATTTTTGAGGTGTTCGATGAAAGCATATCAGTAGATATCTTATATCTCAAAAGGGATTTGATAAGGTCCCCCACAAACGGTTGCTCAGTAAACAATTGGCGCACGGTATCTCGGGTAACATTCACAACTGGCTTGTGGACTGGCTCTCTGAGCGGAAACAGAGAGTAGTTCTAAACGGTGTTTCATCTAACTGGCTCGATGTCAGAAGCGGCGTACCTCAAGGACCAGTGTTTGGTCCCATGCTCTTCTTAATTTATGTTAATGATATCGATGATGGGCTCACTTGCAAAATATCAAAATTTGCTGATGACACAAAAATCGCTAGTAAGGTAACTACGACACTCGACGAAGAAGCATTACAATCAGATCTAGATCGACTTGCACGTTGGGCCAATCAATGGCAAATGAAATTTAACGTTGACAAATGTAAAGTGTTACACATCGGAAACAATAACAATCGTGTTCAGTACGTAATGAATGGCCAACAACTTTCTGCAGTAAGTAAAGAAAAGGATCTTGGAATCACTATATCAAGTGATTTAATGCCCAGTCAGCATTGTTCAGAGGTAGTTAAAACTGAAAACAAATTGGTTGGCTTCATCGGACGAGTCTGTAATAATAAATCGGAAAAAGCAATATTAAAACTATAATTCGTTGGTTCGACCCCATCTAGAGTACTGTGTACAGTTTTGGTCTCCCTGTTACAGAAAAGACGTAGAAAAGTTAGAACGGGTTCAACGGAGAATAACAAAAATGATTAATAGGTAGAGAAATTTATCTTATGAACAAAGGCATAAAGAAGTAAATTTATTCAGCCGAGCAAAACGAAGAATGCGAGGCGATCTAATATAAGTGTTTAAAATGTTTAAAGGATTCAGTGATATTAATGCGGAAGATTACTTTACAATTGATCGATGAAATAGAACAAGAAGAAATAACATTGTCAAGATAAGTCGTAAAAGATTCTCGTCGCACGAAGCCAAACACTTCTTCAATTGAGTCGTTAGTGTTTGGAATTCTCTACCCTGTGATTTCGCTGATAGTACAGCAGTTACGGCCTTCAAGAATAGATTGGACAAGTATTTTGAATCCAACCAGCAACTAAGATATTACTCATTGTCGTAATAACGATAAGTTCTTTCGAATACTGGTGTCCTTGTCCGTTTTTATCGCCCGGTTAGTGGTAGCAGTAATGGTAGTTCTTTCCTTTTTCCTACATGATTTCCATGCAGTTTTTCCATACTGTATGGTTCTTTTTCCTTTCCTGCCAGCTTTGGCTGGAGGGATGGGGGGTGGGGAGGAGCCTTCGCCTTTGCTGTCCTTCATCTTCCACTTTTGATTAGATAGTTAGTGTAGCTTGTCACAAACAGCCTCATAAGGACCATCAGGTCTGCTGTTGTTTGTTCTTTCTTTGTGTTACTTTGTGTTCCTCCTCCTCCTCCTCCTCCTGCTTTTTCTCCTGTTTGTTCTCCTCCTCCCTCCATCAAATCAACCATAAAAATAACAAGAGCATTCACACCCACCCACCCACACACACACACACACACACACACACACACACACACACACACACACACACACACACACACACACACACACACACACACACACACACACACACACACATTCACACACAGAGGTGGGTCGGAAGTAGGTGCCCGGCGTCCCGGAAATAACGACGTTGAGCCCACCTGCAAGATTTTACGCTCAGTTTTAGGCTACGGGAAATTGGGGCGAGGTGAAGAGAGGGAGAGGGAGGTGAGGAGAAGAAGAGGGGAAGGAGAGGAAGGGAGGGAGGGAGGGAGTGAGAGGAATACATAGGAATACGTAGGAAGAACAGACACCAGAAGACCTATCGGTCTATGGCGAGGGTGTCTGTTTACTACCGCTACTACTAGTAATCTACGTGTGGTAGGACAGGACAGAAAAGATGAAGGCTCCTCCCCACCCACCTCTCCCTCCGGCAACGTGCCGGCAGGAAATAGTTAGAAGAGAACACCATGTACCTTTAAGGAAGAAAGGGACATGGAAATTTTACAGTAAAGAGAGAAATAAGAGGAAATTACTACCCTTAACTTACACTACTGGTAACCTAAGCTGTGGGGGGAAAATGACTTCATTTCATAAGAACATAAAAACATAGAAACACAAAGAGAATGGAAGAGGACGAGTGCCCTGCACAGGGCAGTCTCAGGATCCCCCCTAATACTCAAGATGGGTGAGGTGTAGTTTCAGGGGTACAGGTGGAGGCTTGATCCTCGTTTTACCGGCGGTACTAGGCACGCATTAGTAACCTGTCACCTTACTGCACCCACACCTCACTCCACCTGTCATGCGGACATTAACTGTTGCTTTACTCTATTGTTAACTTACGCTACTTGCAGTCTAGGTTGTGGGGGAGAATAATATGAATTTAGGTTGACTTCTTGCTGCAATCTGTCTGAAAACATGCGAAAAAGGGTCAGTATAATCTTATATCCCGGAAGTACTTATCCAATGAAGACTTGAAACTATTGATACTCTGTGCGCGAGAGAAGAAGAGAAGGAGAGGGAAAGGGAGGGAGACGGGAAGAGGGAGAGATGAGGAAAAATGGAGAAGGAGAGGGAGGGAGGTGAGAAGGGGAGGGAGTGGTTAGAAGAAAAAAAAGGGAGTAATGAGAAGGAAAGGGAGATGGGGTGAGGAAAAGAACAAGGAGAGGGAGGAAGAGGGAGAGGTGAGAAGTGGAGGGAAACAAAGAGGGAGGAAGAGGGAAAGAGGGGGAGAGAGATGTGAGGAGAAGGAGAGGTGAGAATAAGGGGGAGAGGTAGAGAATGAGGGAAACGAAGAGGGAGGAAGAGGGAAAGAGGGGGAGAGAGAGGTGAGAAGGAGAGGTGAGAATAAGGGGGAGAGGTAGAGAATGAGGGGAAAAGGAGGGAAACGAAGAGGGAGGAAGAGGGAAAGAGGGGGAGAGAGAGGTGAGGAGAAGGAGAGGTGGAGAATGAGGGAAAAAAGGAGGGAGAGGAAAAAAACAGAGGGACAGGGACGTAGCAGGACTGGGGAAGAACAGCTGAAAAAATTAAGGCAAAACAATGTCGCGTAAATGGAAGGATGATGTGAAGCAGGGTGGAGGAAAAGAGAAACTAAAAGGAAGAGGAAAAGGAAGGAATGATAGAAAGAAATTAAGCAGGAGACGGATACTGTAAAAGAGGGAGAGGGAGAGCGAGAAAAAGATGGGAAAAATGAAGGAAAAAAAAATCGAGTATGAAGCAAAGTTATGTACTGCAAGATGGAAGAAAGGAAGAAGCAAAGGGATGTAAGGAGGAAGGAAGGGAAGATATGAATGAGTAAGAGGAAAGACAATGTGAAGGAGAGTGTAGGGAAAGAGGAAGGAAAAGGGGGGTTGGAAAAAGGAAGGAAGGAAGGAAAGAGATAGGTAGTTATTAAAAAGATGGGTGCTGAGAAGGCAGAGGGAGGGAGGAAGGAAGGGTAGGGAAGAAGATGGTGGTGGAAGGAAAAAAAAGGAAAATGATAAAGGAAGAAAGAAAAGTGATTAAATTCATTAAAAAAATGTGAGAAAATGTTAAGGAAAAATGGAAACAAGAAAAAGGTAAAGAGAGGGAATAAAGGAAAAGTAAGGAAGGATGAGGGCGGTGGAAAAAGGAAGGAAGAAGGAAGGAAGGAAGGAAGGAAGGAGGGAAGGAAAAGACGGTGGATTAAGGGAGGGTTGAAACGAGGTGATGAGGACGCGAGGAAAAATGGTGAGAGAAAATTGAAAAAAGTTGCTTAGGGGAGGAAGGTAAGAAGAAAATGAAAAATGAAAAAATAGAATATGAGAAGAAGGAAAACAAAGAAAATGGTCAGAGATTATTAGTGACGCAAGGAAAGGTAAGGTAGGAGAGAAGGAGAAACAGAAGCAAGCGTGGAAGACGTAGAGGCTGAACAGAACGTGGAAGAAAGTGGAAGCGGAAGATTAAAAAGGTGGAAAATAAAATAAATGGAAGGAACGAGAGAAGAAATTAAGAAGTAAAGAAAGAGAACAAAGTATAGATAAAGTAATAAGGAAGAAAATGGAAGAAAGGAAGAAGTGGAGTTGTAAGAAATGCAAACTTAAGAGACATACAAAAAAAAAAAGGAGTGGGAAACTAAAGTGGAGAAAGAAAAGCAAGAATAGGAACAAATAAGAAGTGGAGAATGAATAAGGGAAGAGATAGAAATTTAAGAGACACAGAAAAGTACAGTAAGAATGAGGAGTTAAAGTGAAGAGTAAAAAAAAGAGAATAGGAACAAATAGGAAGAGGAAAGAGAGATGAGACGGATAAATATGTGATTGGCCGACCCATGAATGATTTGTGTGCTTGTAATAACCTTTGGGGCCATCACACTTCTGGGTCACCACTAAGCAGTTTCTAGCAATACATCAATCTTGTATTAAGGAGGAGGAGGAGGAGGAGGAGGAGAAGAAAACAGGGAAATAGTGGAAGAGGAGGAGGAGAGAAGAGAACGTCATACGCCACACCACCACGAGCCGTCGCTGCTTAGGTGTTGGACAGATTGCCATGTGTTGAGAGAAGGTCACGTTAGAGTACTAGCAGATTCTCTCACCTTGTCTTTGAGCCTTAGTAGCTGCTGTAGGTGGCAATGCAAGAGGTAGATAGATGGATGGGTATAGAAAGAGATAGACAGATAGATAGATACAACGATAGATAGATAGATGGACAGATGACTATATCGACAGACGGTTTGATAGAGATAAATGGATATATAGCGTGTGAGACTTAGGTTAGCCTACAAGTGTTTCCCATCAATAGTACGAGTAATTCAGTGCCCGGTGACGTTGTTTGGTTCAAAACGTATCACAATAAAAGACAAATTATTATCAACAAATGGAACAAAAATTAAACAAACCGAAGAGCCGTACGCGTGAAGCAGGACCGTGTTGCAAAAGAGGAAAATCCAGCAAGTCTTCATTACTCACCTCTTTTCTTTCTTTTCTTTTCTTTAGATTAGTCTGATGAGAAATATTCCCAACACAGGGAGTAATAACACTTTGAGATATATTTCGTAACTTTAATTACTTCAGTTTCTCTCAGTTTCTCTCTCTCTCTCTCTCTCTCTCTCTCTCTCTCTCTCTCTCTCTCTCTCTCATTCGGAACTCCGGCAAGATCTTTGCGACAAGTTTTTTTTTTTTCCTGTGCTGATATTTTTTCTTGCATTAGGTCTTATTCCATTTTTAAAGAGGAGAAGTTAGGAGCAGAAGATGTCACAGAGTTTGCTAATTCGTATCCAGTCATTAATCAAACGAACTAATTGGAGAGGTTATTTTATCGCTTACATCGACTTACTCCGACTTTTTACATCTCTCGGTCATATACCTTTGACCTTTGAGCTTGTTATTTTTTTTTACGTGCTAGCCTATGGCGCCGGTAGGCTTTCTTGAGGGACCTGGTTGGTGGTCGGCCCCAGCCCGTCATGGCGTAGGCAAGTGTTTTATAGTGGCGCCATCTTTTCTTGGCTCATGCTGCCCCCGAGGTCGTTCTTGATTCACTTGGACGGTTTCTTCTAGAGTCCGGGTTGATGGGTGGTCTTCAGGACAGCATGATGGTAGTCTTAGGCCACTCGGCGAGTGGCGAGTGTTTTCCTAAAGCCTCTTTACTTCTATAGCGACTCAGGTGCTCTCCTCCTAGTGAGTTAAAGACCTGTGAGCCGCCTCGAGTCGTTAAAAGTAGCCTTGAGGGTTTATGGACAAGTGGCCTTGCAGCGATGTGGCCTTTTTGCTGCTTTGAGCTACTGTACCCCAGCGGCTTACACGGCTCTTGAGTCACCATAAAGAAGGGCGTTGTGAGCCGCGATGTGCTGTTAACAGCAGCAAAAAACCTTCATGAATACGAGCCCTTATATGGAGAAAGGAGGAAAAATTAAGGAAAAACGAGAAAGAATAAGAGGAAGAAATACAGAATAAATAAAGAAATAAGGAAATAAAGGATGAAGAAAGGGGAAGAAATAAAGAGAGAAGGGAGAAAGAAAGAAAGGAGAAATGAGGTTGATATATTCCGAACGGCTCTTTGTGAAGGTTTCTATTTTCCGTTTATTTGTATCTTAAAATCATGATGGGCATGTTATAACGTCAAGCAAGAACACTCAGCAACTAATAAGACTGTCACTTTTTTTATCTCAGTCTGCTCTGCCACAACGACGCTGCTGCAACATCTTTTTCTTTTATTTTTTTTACATCTCATTTGTTCTGCGCACTCCTGGCCGGACTCAAGGCACCCCGCTTCTTATTTCCCTCTCTGACATCCCCTGGCTACCGCGAATGCTGTGTTCCTCGTGTCCTTGTAATTTTTCTCCTGCCTCCACCAGTAACCCTCCTCAATTTTTCCTTCCTTCCCTTTTCAAAAATTCAGTCAACCCACTACAAGGTTTCCACAGATACTTTCTCGCCACCTTCTCCAATATCCGCTCCCCAGTCAACCGCAGATATTGTCCCTAGTGTTTCCTTTGTTTTTCTTCCAACACTCCATCACTGTCTACTGGTCCCCCATGTGCCTTTTCCAAGAAGACTAAGAACGTGCATTAAAAGTCCCATTTCTTGTTCTCAGTCATCACTAGATATCAACATCCTTTGTATGTTATCTAATCCATGATGTTCAGCTGTTATTTCCATGTTATATCCAGTGTTTTCTCTATTCTTCTATTCCTATTTGCACGTGCTTAAGTGTGTTGCAAAATATGTATAGAAAAAACAACAACTATTAAACTCACACATAAAAAATAAGATAAATACGAATGGTTGTTGTTATTGTTTTGGTTGTGGGTGCAGTGTTTTAGTTTCCTCACATCAGTTTCACATTTTTGCTGTTTTAAAGAGACGAAATGAGCGAGAACTTTTTGGACGTTAGTAACTTTTTGGTCGCATTCTTCGCTTCCTCCCGCAGCGTGATTCTCTTATCTTGTCTCAGCGCTAATGAAAAGACGGACAACTTGCTCGGCTTTTCATCGCCAGAAAGGAAACGACGCTGATTACGCGCCCACCCTCAATGCCACCAGAGGAAATTTGTGGCACACACACACACACACACACACACACACACACACACACACACACACACACACACACACACACACACACACACACACACACACACACACACACACACACACACACACACACACACACACACACACACATACCGCTCCGGTAGCTCAATCGGCTAGAGCGCCGCGCTGCAAGGCTTCACGGCCAAACAGGCGGCGGTTCGAGCCCCGCTCAGGCCGGATTCTTTTAGTTGACTAGGAGTGGTTCCTGTCCCCCCTTGAGCAAGGGGGATGGGGTACGTGGTGTGTGAGGTCCTGGCAGTACCCAGAGATCGACGATAATGAGCATGCACTTGCTCGTGTCGACAGGGTACCTGCTGGCGAAAGCGAGTCCTATTCGTGATCAGGCCGTGGTGAATTACACACACACACACACACACACACACACACACACACACACACACACACACACATAAACTGCTGTAGAATGAAAAACTATAGAAATAGGGTTAGGAAGGGAACCCAGACATGCGCAAACGGAAGGAATCCGAGGGGGAGGAGGAAACATGGAAACATGGACGAGCAGGCAGCAGAAAGCCTATTGGCTCATTGCGAGGCTGCCTGCTTTTAGAGATTTAATCAATTCGTCAGCCACAGGAGTAGCTTGCGGGAAGGATTAAATCACTACTGAACGCACTCGTGGGTACGTTTAGTTCACTCCCGACGCAACAAAGTGACGGCTAATGCGATTTATAAGGGAGTTGATTGTTTCCGTACTAACCACTCCTGCAGGAAGGTTGTTCCAGTGGCGGACAACTCTGCTCGATAATTAACTCCTGCCGATATCCATAAAGCATTGCTTGGCGGGAATTGTTTTACCGTTGTTTCTTGTTCGCGGGATAGATTGTAGCGTGAAGAGTTTGGAGTGATCAACATTGCAGAACTTGTTCAGGTACTTGAAGACTTATATCATGTCTCCCCGCAGTCGTCTCTTTTCCAACGTGAAGAGGTTGATTCGCTTGAGTCGTTCTTCGTAAGGTTGCGTTCTCAATGATGGTATCATTTTCGTAGGTTACTTTCCTCAACGATTCAAAGTAGCCACTCTCATCATGATACCTAAGCCAGGCATACCATCCACGGATTCCAAAAACTACTGGCCAATCTCACTCCTAGAAGTCCCTGGAAAAATCTTCGAAAGAATAATCAACCTACGACTCAGGTGTCACCTGGAGGAAAGTAACCTTTATAACCCGTCCCAGTACGGCTTCAGGGCA
The DNA here is from genome assembly GCF_024679095.1 of Eriocheir sinensis. NCBI lineage: Eukaryota > Metazoa > Arthropoda > Malacostraca > Decapoda > Varunidae > Eriocheir > Eriocheir sinensis. The sequence continues at coordinate 14,116,276 of NC_066529.1, forward strand.
GGGAGGAGCACTACGTCAGCTATCTCCATCGCCAGCGAAAAAGTAGCACTCACTAAAGGACAAGGAATACGCTGCACTATTATCCAACGCGACATCAGCAAGGCGTTTGATAAAGTCTGGCTACAAGGCCTTCAATACAAAATACTCCAACTCGGACTGCCAGAGCTAACGGAAAAAACTGTTATGCAACTTCCTTGATCAGCGCTCAGCTTCGTTTCGGGTTAAGTCAGCAATATCCTCCCCGTTCCCCCTGCACAGCGGCGTGCCACAGGGCAGCGTGTTATCACCAACGCTCTTCATCACCTACACCTCTGACATGCCCCGGCCTGATAATACAAACTGTATGGATATATATTATGCTGACGACGCGACACAAATAGTGACCTCCAACGGTACCCTAGACGACCACGACGCCCTGGCTGTGCGGGAGGCGAACAGACTCAACACATTCGAAAAAAAAGTGGGAGATCAAAACAAACATAGACAAGTTCTGTGTAGTCGCCCTCGGCAGGAAAAAAAATAAATGACATACAAATACAGGGCAACACCATCTCCCACCAAAAACAATACCAGATATTAGGCCACACAGCGACATCCATGCACCGGCCTGATCGTTAAGCAAGTCAACGACAAAACCATGAAAGTTTAAACAGCCCTCACATCTCTAAACAGATTCTGGCACTTCACAGAGCGGCTCAAACTATATCTAGTAAAGACTAAGATACTATCTATACTAGACTACTTACGCACCCCGACACACATGGCTTCCCACACAGAGATGTTACAGATACAGAGGCATAGAGGAGGCGGTGTCTGAGTGATTAGCGTGCTGGGCTCGCATTCACCACGCCATGGACAACGTCGGTTCGAATTCCCACGCTACCACCTGCGATTTTTCAGTCACCGCCGAGTGGCCTAAGACTACCCACATGCTGACCTGAAGACCACCCATCAACCCGGACTCTAGAAGAAACTATAAAAAATTGCCTGCGCTACGGATGGGAGGCCGCGACATCTGGCCCTAAAAAAAACCTACCGTCGCTATGGGCAGGATAAAAAAAAAAAAAAAAAAAAATTTGCCACCGCACCCATTACACGGAAAACACAGCAGGAAAACACCACCAGCGCAACACAACAGACTCGACTAAAAGCTGAGAGCGCAGGCTAAGAGGCTGCCGGAAAGAACTATGTCTAGCACTAGAACTACAAGACGACGTGAACAACACTCATGGAAAGGCTCTGCACAGCCATCAAACAGCTCTAATCACAAACAAACAACCAGCACACCACACAGAGCGCCGATATAAAACAACAAATAAACAAATAACACAACAAGACCAACTAACAAACCCACACCCCAACACCATACCACTGTACACTATTCCCCTCACCACACCTCCTCACCCTCCCCTACTCCTTTCTCTTGATTAAGAAAAAAAGTGAGGAAGGAAGGGAAGCAATGAAGTTGTTCGTGCAGTCTGTTCACATACTGTTCTCTTTCCGGACCGTGTGTTGTGTTTCGTTTAATGGGGAAGTAGAAGAAGAAAAATAAGAAAAAGAAAAAAAGAAGGAAAAGAAGAAGAAGAAAAAGAAAGAAGGAGAGAAAAGTGGATGCATTGGAGCAATGGAGGGACTAAAGAAAGGGAGGGAGGGGAAGCTTTCATTTCCTTGTGCTGTGTGTCTTCAAAGGGAGGGAGAAACGAAGAGACGTAGGAAAGAAAAGGGAGAGAAGGGAGAAAACAAAGGTGGTAAAGGGAGTATGGAAGAAAGTATTGGAAGAGGAAGAGAGAAAGGCGTCAATAAAAGCTGTGTGTGTATAGGTGTGTGTGTGTGTGTGTGTGTGTGTGTGTGTGTGTGTGTGTGTGTGTGTGTGTGTTTGTTTGTCTGTCTGTCTGGCTGGCTGGCTTTGTCTGGATGTTTGGCCGCTTACTTGCCTGAATGTCTACCAAACTCATTGTTGGAAGAGAGAGAGAGAGAGAGAGAGAGAGAGAGAGAGAGAGATTTCAAATTGCTTTGGGCTTTGTACTGTCTCCATCCAATTTGTATGATGAAATAAAAGCGTTAAACAAATGTAACAGCAATTATAATGTAGGAGGGAATAGATTTAAGTGCCCTCGTCTCTCTCTCTCTCTCTCTCTCTCTCTCTCTCTCTCTCTCTCTCTCTCTCTCTCTCTCTCTCTCTCTCTCTCTCTCTCTGTGGCTGTCTAGGCAGAGAGAGAGAGAGAGAGAGAGAGAGACAGAGAGAGAATCATCTCTGCCATAAAACAAAACTCATTGACATGAACTGGTGCTATAGTTTTTCATAGTTTTGTTTTTAGTTTCAAAAGTTTCTGACAAAAAAAAAAAATGGGAGCCACAACCTGGTGAAGCCTTGTACAGCTAACTCCCTTCTTGTTTGTTTGTTTTTGGTGTGTGTGTGTGTGTGTGTGTGTGTGTGTGTGTAATAGGAGTATCTAACAATCACCAAATCGGGGGGTACAAACTTGGCGGAGGGACTTTTTTGGCAGCCATAGCCGGTAACGGGCTAAAAAGTAGCCTATCCAGATATTTTGTTTTTTAATTATTAATGATCCGCGAGACATCCTAGAGTTAAATCAAAGTATGTGCTTATCTTTGTATTCATTCATACACACACTGGTAATATTTCTGTGGTGTCTGATTCACTTGTTTGAGTGAAATTCTAGTGTGAAAAATAGTAACATTCGTGTCACTAGTAAAAATGAAACTAGTAATGAAAGTTTTGCCACCATGAAATATACACAAATAGATAAATATGAAAACTCACGAAGTCACAATAAGTGACATCTCCGGCTTTGCGCAGTAAAAATATGCTATTTATGGTATCTGACACCCGCAAAATGGTGTATAGACTGGCTCGGGCCACGGAGCTACAGCCTCAACGTTGCCAGATTGTCGTACTCAGCTGATTATATCTCCCGATTTCCTACCCCTAAACTAATTTATAGTTATCGTTAAAAGAGTTAGATTCTGATGTTTCTTGGCAATAGTTAGGCTTCAGAAACAGGTAAATACTATGCTCTGAGTACGACAATCTGGCAACGGTGGCTATACGTATTTTCATATTATTGCTATTCACTGTTCTGTTCAAGAAAAAGAATACCCATAATTTTAGTTAGTTTTTGGTTATAATGATTCTTTTCGAAATACAATTATAACATTACCTCCTACTAATTAGGAAACGTACTGAATCCTGGATCGGCTACGGCGATGTTAGGTGCGCCTATTTACCACGGCCTGATCACGAGTTGGACTCGCTTTCGCCAGCAGGTACCCCCGCGACGTGAGCAAGTGCTCATTATTTCCGATCTCTGGGTACTGCCAGGATCTCACACACCACACACCCCATCCCCCTTGCTCAAGGAGGGACAGTACCCATTCCTAGTCAACGAAAAAAATCCGGCCTGAGCGGGGCTCGAACCTCCGCCTGTTTTGCCGAGAAGCCTTTCAGCGCGGCGCTCTAACCGATTGAGCTACCAGTGTGTGTGTGTGTGTGTGTGTGTGTGTGTGTGTGTGTGTGTGTGGCTGGTTGGGTGTGCGTGTGCGTGTGCGTGTGTTCCTGCTAAGATATGATACTCTAATAAACCTGCAAATGAAGGAGTGATATAAAAGGACAAAAATCAGACAAAAAAAGTCCGTTAAGCGCTGCTTATGAAAATGGTTAATAGAATCGAGTGGCCAGAAGAGAGGGTCAATCTTGAAAGAGTTCAAGTCGTAGGCGGGAGGAAATACAGACGAAGGAAGGCTGCGTGTAAAAAAATGTAACTAAAGTTGCTGTTATATGAATATCACAGCGATGAGTATAGATACGTACACCACGATGAAACCATAGATGTTTGATGTGAATGAAGAACAAGTGGTCATGTAAGGTGAATAATGAAAGGAAGAAGAAAAAGATAAGAAAATCAGTCGGTGGTGAGGAGGTGGATGAGGTCCCTTGGGGCTCATCAAGCAATGATGAGTCGTCCAAATAATTCCTGGAGGAGACTAATTAAAGGGATTGTTATGTGGCTCGTAAATTTTATGTCCGGAGAGAGAGAGAGAGAGAGAGAGAGAGAGAGAGAGAGAGAGAGAGTTCAAAAGGAGCTGCAGAGAGAACAGATAAAGGAACCTTTTTTTCTGCATTCTCAAGAGTATCAGAAAGAACGAACCAAATTATTTCTCTCTCTCTCTCTCTCTCTCTCTCTCTCTCTCTCTCTCTCTCTCTCTCTCTCTCTCTCTCTCTCTCTCTCTCTCTCTCTCTCTCTCTCTCTCTCCGGTGACCAATTCTTTTATTTTTTATTGGTTTTCGTCATGATCACAAATCCTCAGAGGCAGTGGTGTGTAGGGTGATAACACAACAACAACAACAACAACAACAACAACAACAACAACAACAACATCAGCAACAACAACAAAAAGAACTACAACAACAACTAAAAAAGAAAAACGACAAGGATAACAACACAAGTACAACACCACCATCACCACCACCACCACTACCACCACACCACTACTACCACCACCACCACCGTTACTACCACCACTATCACTGACAACAACAATAACAACAAATTCGTTCCTCCACACAGTACCACATGAAGACGCATCACAACAAAGATACAATTAGCGAGTTTATAAAAGGAAGAGAATTGTCCAAGAGGAGATTAAAATTTAGCAGAATGAGAGGGGCGACAAAGGGGAGAACAGCATGAGTGAAGATCTAATTGGAGGAGGCAAAGAAAAATAAAGTGACGGAAGGGAGGATGTCGAGTATAAATGATAGTGATGGGAAGGGAAAGGGGATAGGAAATAAAACTGTTAAACCGGAGTAAGGAGGAGAGGGATTGGAGGAGAGTGAGGAGCTGAGTTAAGAGGAACTGCTGAGTGTGGAACTATTGATAAAGAGATGAAGTATTGGGGAGCAAGGGAGCGGGGGCCAGGGTCATTAGGGGAGCGGAGACCAGGGGGAGCGGTAACCAGGGGGAGCAGGGGGAGGGCGAGGGGGGTGTGGAGGAATGATCTGCTTTGACGATGGAACGGAAGCGATGCAAGTAAAAAAAAAAAAAATATCAAGCAAAAATGTGAAAAGAATAACTCAGATAGCAAATAAATAGATGAAACTCGTATACCTGTGTGATGAGATGAAAAAATGGTTGTATGAAACATTTTAAGACTATCTGTAAAAAAAATAATAAAAATCGCGGAATCTGGAAAAAATGTAGTAAAAAATAATCAAGGAGATGAAGAAATAAAATAATACGAAGTGGTGAAATAATTAAAGCCACCCACTCGACATTAAAAAGATAAAGAGGGAGTGTGGATGAAAAAAAAAATCGTTAAAGAGAGCAACCCAGTAAAAAAAAACCGCTTGGGAATAAAAAGAAGTAACGAGCCACAAAAGAAAATAATGGAAGTCATGAAAAACTAAACCATAAAAATAAGAAAAAAACTAGTAAATGTAACCATGACATATACCGAGAGACCTTCCCCTTCAAGATCCCAAATTATACAACAAGGAAAAACAGGGGAAAGAAAACATTAGTACCATGAATAGCTATCACAACAATGGGTACAGGTGAAACAGGAAGTGATGGATGGATGGCAGAATCAGCGATACAAATGAAAAGTAAACAGACTGATGATTGAGGGAGTGTGGCTGGCATGAAGGGGAAATTTGCCATAGTTGTGAATGTTTTTTTTGTGTGTGTGGGTGTGTTTGTGGCTATTGTATTGTATAGGAAGTGCCATTTAGTAGACTCTCCTCCAATGCATTCACTCCCAAGTCACCGCTCTCCCCAAATTTTTTCTCCTCTTTTCCTCCACTCCCGATGTTTGTGTGTGTGTGGGTGTGTGTGGGTGTGGGTGTGACTACTGTGTTGCTTAGGGTCTTGTTTTTTTCTCCTCCTTAACACACTCTTCACTCTCCCCTATTATTCTCCTCCTCCTTCCTTCCACTCCTTTTTTTTTGTGTGTGTGACTATTGTGTTGTGTAGGAGGTGCCATTTATCATTTTCTCCTCCATAACACTCCCAAATCACTCCTCTTCACTCCTCTCCCCTATTTGTCTCCCCCCTTTCCTCCTCTCCTCCCGATGTTTTATGTTGTGTGTGTGTTTGACCAATGTGTTCTCTTCACTCCTCTCCCCGGTTTTTCTCAGTCCTTCCTTCCTTTCCTCCTCCTCCCCGCTTCCCATCCCTTCTTCCCTTATCCACCGCTTTTCTATTTGCCTCTATTTACCTGTTTTCTGCTCTCCTAACCCACGATTCTCTTCCCCTGTTCATTATTTGCCTCTCTCTAATCTCCCACTAATCTCTTTTCCTTTCACTTCTCCCCTACACAACCGTATCTATCTCTTGCTAGTCCTCACAACTCTTTCACTTATTTATTTATCTATCCTTCCTTATATACGTCTATTTGTATTTTCGTTGTATCTTTTCTATTTCATTCCTCATTCGTTTCCCCCACTCCTTCCTTCCCTTATCATTCCATCCTGCTTCTCCTTCTCCTTGGCCTTCTCCTCCTTCTCCTCTTATCTGCAGCTTCATCACTTCTCTCCCGTTCCACCGCTTATCTCCTTGACGTCGATTCCATTATGGGTCACCACAACGCCTAGAATATCCTCACCCCTCTCCGTGATACAGTCCGCTCCCCCCTCGTCCATTATCACGATCGCATGTGGTTTTCCTCATCACCCTTGTGTTATCTTGGTACTCCCTCTCTCCCTCCCTTCCTCCCTTCTGCGTCCTACATCCACGCCTCCTTCCTCTTATCTTCCATCTTGCCATCTATCCATTTATCTATTTCCACCTCTTCTTTTCTTCCTTTTCTTCTGTCCTATATATCTTCCGTGCTTCGTTCCTTCTCTTCCGCCTTTCTTTCCTTCTCTTTCGTCTTTTCCTCCCCTTCCTCAGGTCCTCCATTGCCTCGTCCTACTTTTGTACTCGTTTTTCTTTCCTTGCATCCCGATCCAGTTTCCGTTCCTCCCTTCCTCCATTCTGTCCTCCTGGCCTCGTCCTGTTCTCCTTCCTCCCTCCCTTTTTCCCTCCATCCTTCCTTCTTTTCCTTTCCTCATGTATGTAGTGCTGTTGCTCGGCCTCGTCCTAAATGCTTTCTCCCTCCCTCCCTCCTGACCTCCGCTCTCTTCTATGCGGCTTCCTTCCCCTCCTTCCAACCCTTTCTCCATTCATTCTTCCATCATTCATTTCCATACTCCCTCCTACTCTTCCACTTTCTCTCATTCCTTTCAAGCCTCCCTCCTACCCCTCCTTCCACCCTCCCTCATTCTCTTCCTTGTTCCCTCTCACCCTCCTTCCTTCCCACCCTCACCCCGTCCTCCTTCCCTCCTGCCCTCCACCATCCTTAGCCTCCTGACTCTCGCCTCCTCCTCCACACATCCAATTACTGCAGCAGATTAAGCCAATCACACGGCGGCGACGCAATCTGTGCGCCCACTGCAATTATACTAACTAGATCACACCCACCGTGGACAGACAGGCACACACGCGAAGAGGGGGTGGAGGGTGTGTGTGTGTGTGTGTGTGTGTGTGCATACTCTAATACACACACACACACACACACACACACACACACACACACACACACACACACACACACTCACTCACTCACTCATTCTCGCTCTCTCTCTCTCTCTCTCTCTCTCTCTCTCTCTCTCTCTCTCTCTCTCTCTCTCTCTCTCTCTCTCTCTCTCTCTCTCTCTCTCTCTCTCTCTCTCTCTCTCTCTCTCTCTCTCTCTCTCTCTCTCTCTCTCTCTCTCTCTCTCTCTCTCTCTCTCTCTCTCTCTCTCTCTCTCTCTCTCTCTCTCTCTCTCTCTCTCTCTCTCTCTCTCTCTCTCTCTCTCTCTCTCTCTCTCTCTCTCTCTCTCTCTCTCTCTCTCTCTCTCTCTCTCTCTCTCTCTCTCTCTCTCTCTCTCTCTCTCTCTCTCTCTCTCTCTCTCTCTCTCTCTCTCTCTCTCTCTCTCTCTCTCTCTCTCTCTCTCTCTCTCTCTCTCTCTCTCTCTCTCTCTCTCTCTCTCTCTTGTTGCCAGTCTTTGTGAGGGCAGAGACTGAGAGAGTGAAAGGCAATTGCACTGTGTCCCATCCCTTCCTTCCCCCTCCCCACCCAATGATCCGTCTGTTATTCCACACTGCATCCTCATCCCCACCTGCCCTCCTTCACCTCTTTGTTTCCCCTATCCTTCCCTCCCTCCCACGTTCTCTCTAAGCCTCCACTCACCTCTCTCACCGCCTGTATTTCCTCCACCCATGCCTCCTCTTCCTCTGTTCCCGTCCCTGCACCTGCCTTCTATCCTCCTCTTTCCCATCCACCCTCTGAAACAAGCTTATCTCTTCGTTAGTCTCCCTTGCCGTTGCATCCGCCCTCCTCCTCCTCCTCCTCCTCCTCCTCCTGCCGACGACACAAAGATGGGTGGGAAGGTCCTCACGACGGCAGACTGCGAAATTATACAGAGAGACCTGGACCTGATCACTCGGTGGTCGGAAAAATGGCAGATGTCCTTCAACACTACCAAATGTAAAGTAATGCATATCGGATCCAGAAACAGCAACCACATATACCACATGGGTGGCGAACCACTACATGTTGTGCAAGAGGAAAGAGACCTCGGGGTCACCATCAGCAGTGACCTGAAACAAACAAAACACTGCAAGTCCGCCTGTTAGAAAGCCAATACAATGCTTGGGTTCATATCGAGGAACTTCGAATACAAGACGCCGGGAGTTATGTTATCCTTGTATAATTCGCTGGTAAGGCCCCACCTGGAATACGCCGTGCAATTCTGGTCTCCTAATTACAGGAAAGACATTGAATTACTTGAGAGAGTACAGCGCCGCGCCACGAAGATGATACCATCACTGAGGACGAAACCCTATGAAGAACGACTCGAGCGACTCAACCTCTTCACGTTGGAAAAGAGACGCCTGCGGGGAGACATGATACAAGTCTTTAAGTACCTGAACAAGCTCAGCAACGTTGATCACCCCAAACTCTTCACGCTTCAAACTAACCTGAGAACAAGAAACAACGGAAAAACAATTCAAGCAAAGCGATGCAATACCGACATCGACAGGAGTTATTTCTCAAATAGAGTTGTTCGCCACTGGAACAGCCTTCCTTCAGAAGTGGTTAGCGCAGAGACCATCAACTCCTTCAAGAAACGCATTGATCGCCACTTTGCTTCAACGGGTGTGAACTGAACGTTCCCAAGAGTAGATACACAAGTGCTTTAATCCTTCCCTGCAAGCCACTCCTATGGCAAACGGATTGATTAAATCACTGAACGCAGGCAGCCTAGTAATGAGCCAACAGGCTTTCTGCTGCCTGCTAGTCCATGTTTCCATGTTTCCTCCTCCTCCTCCTCCCCCCCCCCCCCCTTTTCACACCTCTTCGTTAGCCTCCCTCTCCACCTGTGTCATCCCCTCCTTTATTTCATTTCTCTCCCCCTCCCTCCACTTCAACTCACTTTGCACTCTCTAACTCACGCTTCACCCCGTTCGCCTCCCTCGTGCCCCTTGTTTTCACCTCTGCCGCCCCTCCCATTGCTTACCCTTCCACGTTAACTCGGTCATCAAGTCTCCTTCAACGCTGACCTGGCACTGTTCCCACCTTTCGGTCTATACTCGTACTACAACCACCACCATGTACTTCTCTCACCACTATTTTACTGTCCACTTTTTTTGTTTGTTTCCACCGCTACCCCTGTCACGCATCAGTCTCTGTTTTCGATACCCCTGCCGCCTGTTACCTAAGTCATATGTATTATCTTTGCTTTCTATCCTTTCTTTCTCTCTTGATTTTCATTTTTTTCTTTCCTTTCTGCCTTTCTTTCCCTTCCTCGCTATCCCTGTTACGTATTGAATGCCACACACACCCTGCCAGCCTATTTTTCTAACCCCGCGGCACCTCTGTCGCCCATTACTAATCTCCTTTCTTTATTATCTCGCCCTATATTCTCATGTCATCTTTCTCATACCAGCCTGTTCTATTTATTATTTTATTAGTCTTGACCTCTTTAATATATCTTCTCTCCTCGAATTTCTCAACCAAGCCACAGATTCGTTTATCATGCTTTTTGTTTTCGCGAGGTTCCTTTAGTATCTCCTCGTACTTCAGTTTATGCCTTTACTCTTTTCTAAGTTTTGTTTCCATTTACATTTTCTGTGGAATTCAAGTTTTTTTCCTTCAAATGTACATCTATAAACTCTTTATTTTGCTCAAGCCTGTTTTTGTTTCTTGGTTTTACGATTTTTTCATTATTTTCGTTTCTCCTTCCTGGTTCCTATCAGTATTTTTCTTTGTTTTCCAGTAGCTAGATGACAGATAGACACTGAGCCTAAAATATCACCAAAAATTCAAACAAAGTCATATCTACTTTATTATATCTTTATTCAGGATAAGTTCAGTGCTAATAAAACTAAATTATGAAAATATTCCCATGACTTTAGTAGTGACACACAAAAACACACAAAAAATCGACGATGCTTCTGTTATTATCGCAGTTTTATTTCTGACACTGAAAACTAGTATTCCTGTCTCAGGTCACTTCTCAATAATATGTCTCTCAAACCGGACTTCTAGACATCCACGCAAATGTCCTTCCTTCCTTCCCTCCTCTGCTTCTTCGTGTACTATTTCACATTTTCCTGTTTTTTTTTTCCTATATTCGCTGTTTCCACCACATTGCTTCAAGATTCTGCTTTGATTGCTAAACTTTCGTGTTTGTTGGATTTTTCGTTTCCCCTGCCTGTTTGTTATTTTGTTTATTTGTTTTGTGTTGAGTTTTCTTAGTTGTGAATGTATATTGCTAATTCGTGGAGGTTTGCCTCTGTGGAGCTCCCCTTTTGTTTTGCTTTTGTTGTTTTTTCAAGCAGCATTGCACCACACGTTATGGAGCTGCTTGGTGGTCCTTGTGTCTGTGTGTTTGTCGGGGGGAGAGGGGGGGGTCTGTGTGTGTGTGTGTGTGTGTGTGTGTGTGTGAGAGAGTGAGAGAGAGAGAGAGAGAGAGAGAGAGAGAGAGAGAGAGAATCCCCAGCAATGGCCTCATTTCCTGGTTCCTTTTTCCCCTTTTATGCCTCCCCTACACCCCCGACTTTCTCTTACTCCTCCCATTTCACCCTTCTTCCTCTCATAACCACCCACCCCTACGAAGTCCCGTTGCCTTAATTTCCCTCCTCCTTCTTTCTCTTCCCCTCCTCACCCCCCCCCAACACACACCACACACACACACACACACACACACACACACACACACACACACACACACACACACACACACACACACACACACACACACACACACACACACACACACACAAACGTAGAAAATAGAGACAAAATAAAATATATATATATATATATATATATATATATATATATATATATATATATATATATATATATATATATATATATATATATATATATATATATATATATAATATATATATATATATATATATATATATATATATATATATATATATATATATATATATATATATATATATATATATATATATATATATATATATATATATATATATATATATATATATATATATATATATATATATATATATATATATATATATATATATATATATATATATATATATATATATATATATATATATATATATATATATATATATATATATATATATATATATATATATATATATATATATATATATATATATATATATATATATATATATTGCGTGCGTCTTAGTACCGTCGTGAACAGTGCTCGGACCGCTTGTTAATGAGAATGGTAACCACACGAACGATGAAAATGAAATGCCTACAATCCTAAATAACTTTTTCGCATCCGTATTTACCGACGAAGATTGTTTATCACCTCAACCGCCGGAAGTTAGAAGGACCGAAAATATGTTAAGTGGCGTGCTCATCGTAGAAAGTGACATTTAACGCACAATTGAAAAGATTAAAGTAAGCAAAGCTCCTGGTCCAGACAAAACTACCCCTAGGGTCTTAAAAGAAATCAAACATCAAATTTGTGAACCGGTCTCCATCATATTCAATAAATCCTTAACAGCTGGAAAAGCTCCGTCGGATTGGAAACTAGCAAATGTCACACCAATTTTCAAAAAGGGGGACAAGTCTCATCCAGGAAACTATCGACCAATTAGTCTGACATCGATTGTTTGTAAGTTAATGGAGACTATCATTCGCGACAATATGGTGAAATTCTTCGAAGAAAATAATATATACAATTCGCAATATGGCTACCGTAGTAAACGTTCGTGTTTAACTAACTTACTTGATTTTTTTCGTTATATTTTTGAGGAATTCGATGAAAGCAGATCAGTAGATATCATATATCTGGATTTTCAAAAGGCATTTGATAAGGTCCCCCACTAACGATTGCTCAGCAAACTATTGGCGCACGGTATCTCGGGTAACATTCACAATTGGCTTGTGGACTGGCTCTCTGAGCGGAAACTGAGAGTAGTTTTAAACGGTGTTACATCTAACTGGCTCGATGTCAGAAGCGGCGTACCTCAAGGATCAGTGCTTGGCCCCATGCTCTTCTTAATTTATGTTAATGATATCGATGATGGGCTCACTTGCAAAGTATCAAAATTTGCTGATGACACAAAAATTGCTAGTAAAGTAACTGCGACACTCGACGAAGAAGCCTTACAATCAGATCTAGATCGACTTGCACGTTGGGCCAATCAATGGCAAATGAAATTTAACGTTGACAAATGTTAAGTGTTGCACAGCGGAAAAAATAACAATCGCGTTCGGTACGTAATGAATGGCCAACAACTTTCCGTAGTAAGTAAAGAAAAGGATCTTGGAATCACTATATTAAGCGATTTAAAGCCCGGTCAGCATTGTTCAGGGGTAGTTAAAACTGCAAACAAATAGGTTGGCTTCATCGGACGAGTCTTTAATAATAAATCGGAAAAAGTAATATTAAAACTGTATAATTCGTTGGTTCGACCCCGTCTAGAGTACTGTGTACAGTTTTATTCTCCCTATTACAGAAAAGACATAGAAAAGCTGGAACGGGCTCAACGAAGAGTAACAAAGATGATTCCTAGGTTGAGAAATTTATCATATGAATAAAGGCTTAAAGAAGTAAATTTATTCAGCCTATCAAAACGAAGAATGCGAGGCGATCTAATAGAAGTGTTTAAAATGTTTAAAGGATTCAGTGATATTAATGCGGAAGATTACTTTACAGTTGATCGATCAAATAGAACAAGAAGAAATCACAATTTGAAGATAAGTGGTAAAAGATTCTCGTCGCAGGAAGCTAAACACTTCTTCTTCAATCGAGTTGTTAATGTTTGGAACTCTCTTCCTTTGTGATGTCGTTGATAGTACAACAGTTACGGCCTTCAAGAATAGATTAGACAACTAAGGTATTACTCATTGTCGTAATAACGTTAAATTCTTTGGAATACTGGTGTCCTTGTCCGTTTTTATCGCCCGGTTAGTGGTAGCAGTAATGGTAGTTCTTTCCTCTTTCCTACATAATTTCCATGCAGTTTTTCCATGCTGCATGGTTCTTTTTCCTTTCCTGCCAGCTTTGGCTGGAGGGATGGGGGGTGGGGAGGAGCCTTCGCCTTTGCTGTCCTTCATCTTCCACTTTTGATTAGAAAGTTAGTGTAGCTTGTCACAAACAGCCTCGTAAGGACCAGCAGGTCTGCTGTTGTTTGTTCTTCCTTTGTGTTTCTTTGTACTACGCCAGAGATAGATCAGCACAAAAGGAAACTGGAGATAGAAGTAAAAAAAGAGGGATTGAACTCGCAGGAGCGTAGTTTAGAAAGAAAATATTAGTACCACATTGTCCGGCGCTGGCGCTGTCTGGTGGAAGTGGCCGAGGGAGGATTTTTCCGATGCTCAATCCGCACTTCATCCCAGAGCAGAAAAGAAGCAGTTTTTCCTTGCCACATTTTTTTCATCTTTCTTTTTTTATGTGCTGTCTGTAGCGCCTGTAGGCTTTTTTGAAGGGCCTCTTGGACGGCCCCAGCCCGTTAATGGCGCAGGCTAATTTCATTTATAGTGGCTGACGTGATGTATGACTCCGTGATTAATGTTTTTTACATACTTCAATAATTCAATCAATTAACCGCATGTTTGCTTATTTTCTTTCCTTTTACTGCCTATTCATGCTGCTCTCAACCTACTGCCTTACCTCTCCATACACCAACAAACTCATCCACTATCAATCATCTAACTCTTTTACCCACCACTAACGTATCTACATAATGAATCTGTCTGCTAACTCGCTTACACTTTCCTCTCAACCCCTGCTCCCCTTCCCCCCAGTGGTGCCAGCTAAGAGAAGGTTTCCTTGGTAACACTGTCGTCCTCTGATGGCAAGGGCTGGGACACGAGGCACAGCAAGGCTAACTCGGGGCATTAATAATCTTTTTCTTCCTCACAGGTATGCTTAATGTGTCCCATCTCCTCTTCGACGCTTGGAGTGCACACGTGAGGCTGCGGCCGATGTTACGTGAGTTTTTAAAGCGAGCAGGTGTGTTTCAGTGGTAGTAATAGTAATAGTAGTAGTAGTAGTAGTAGTAGTAGTAGTAGTAGTAGTAGTAGTAGTGGTGGTGGTGGTGGTGGTGGTAGTAGGAGGAGGAGGAGGACGAGGATGAGGAGGAAGAGGAGGAGGGGGAGGAGGAGGAGAAGGAGAAATAGGAGGAGACGTAGATATGATAAAAGATGCGACTAATTCCTTATTTGATGTATTGTTCAGTAAGCAAATTATAAAGAATACTTCATTTTCACAAACTACTTTACATCAATGAAACGCCTTGAATTTCTGAAAACAAACTCACGCACGGAACCCGGTAATAACGCTGCCTACTCTTCTCTCTTTTGATATATCGATTGTAACGTAGCATACTGAGGTGGGACATGAGGTGATATTTGGTGAAAGAATACTTGGGGCCTGGAAAGGAGGGAGAGACTGAATGGGGCTGGATGAGGCGTAATAATGCGGGTTGAGTAAAAATGGGTAGGTGAGGGGAGGTGTTTCTTGTGGTAAAATGGGAGGGCTTGGGGAATGTACAGAAAAGAGAAAGGCAGGGCAGCTAAGAACACGAAAATACAGGGATAGGTCGGTAGGGGAAGTGCGTGGCGGGGGCGGGTAGAGAAGTGAGAGGTTGTCACATGCTCAGGTAACAAGAGTGAAGAATGGTTAGATGCGAACAGGATTGACAAGGGTGGAGTAAGTAAGCAATGATGTAAATAGATGTGTTTTTTAAACATGAGGAGTAGGTAGGAAGACACATACCGAAACAGGCGTAAGCCACTCCCGGTTAGGTATATATGTGAAGCGAGGAGGGTGCTGAAGCCCTCCAAAGACCCTTCCCGTGTCCTCATTTTCCGTTTCCCTATTGTCTCATCAACACCAGAGAGTAGTTCAGCATGCTCTCTAAACACAAATCCTCTCTCTTTCCACATCACACTTCATTCACACAACATACACACCATTTCCCAAGATTCTACAAATTCAAAATGGCGTTCTTAAGCAGAGCCTCGGAGTCCCCGCCTGTGGGGAAGACCACAAATTCCCCCAGGGAGGACTACCCTTCTGGCTGCCGACTTGAGAGGTGTGTTGATAACTCCTCAGACCTCTGTCTTAGCAATTTTTGCAACATTCACGGTCTTCATTCCAATTTCCATTCCGTTGAGCACCATCTCTCCTCTCCTAAACCTCACCTTCTCTTCCTCACCGAAACACAGGTCTCGGCGGCTACTGACAACAATCTCTACTCTGTTCCCTCCTCCTATCTCTATCCTAAATTTCAATCCAAACCTGGATTTTCTTTTTTTTTACAGAAAAGGAGACAGCTCAAGGGCATGAAAAAAAAAACAATAATGAAAAAAAAGCCCGCTACTTTTTTTTTTTTTGCCCTTGAGCCGTTTCCTCTGCTGTAAAAAAAAAAAAAAGAAAGAAACAATGACTGAGCATATGAATGTTACAGTAATTCAGTCATCATCATCATCGTCGTCTTCACCCATTACTAATCCACTTGCTCGAGGCAGGATGGAGTACATCATACATAAGTGGAAAACGTGTGGAAAAACTCCTTTATATAATGGTGTTTATTTAATATGCTCTCTCTGTCTTTCTGTATCTATCTATCTATCTATCTATCTACCGATTGTTCTCTTTCTGTAGCAGTTCCCGTCTTGTATGATTTTTCTCAATACCAATCATACATTTTCTTTAGTCCCCTTGTGCTTCTTGCGCTCTCCTCTTTTTTCTCAACCTTTTACACAACGTTTTGAATAGTGATGTACCTGCCCTCATATGCCCTCCTCTTTAATCAATATATACACGACCTTCACCTTCATCTTTCCTCGAGACGCCAAAATTTTCTGGTCCCGCGTTCCCGGGTCAGGTGTTATGTTCAACGACCCGCCGCTTTGATGTTGTCTGATGCTCTCTTCGTTATGCTCGCTCTTGCTCGCCAGGAAGGGAAGAAGCATCAATGGACTCACCTGGCCAAGTCCTCTAATTAGTTCTGATTAATTTGCATTGCCGGCTCCATAGGTGTTTATAAATCCAAGTGGCCTTGTGATGGCAGTGGTGGTGGTGTTGTTGGTGGTGGTGGTTGTGATGGTGGTGGTGGTAAATATGTGGTAGTGATGCTGTCGGTAATGCATATCACTGAGGACTGAACCGTTTCTTCAACAACCGGAATTTAATTATAGAGAAATAGGAAATTACTATCGCGCATTTGTCCCCTCCTCTTCCACTTTTTTTTCCATTTGTCTTTAATTATTGCGTTTGCAGCTTGTATTATTTCGACTCTGTGTGTGTGTGTGTGTGTGTGTGTGTGTGTGTGTGTGTGTGTGTGTGTGTGTGTGTGTGTAGCGGTACCCTGGTGGTGTCTCTGTGTAGTAGTGTTTCCGCTCTTACCTGTTTGCCCTGTCCTCTTAACAGCAACTCTTCCCTCTTTCCTCTTTTCCCTAATTCCACCCTTCACTTATTCCACTCTTTAGCGTCTTCCTCCCCCATCTCCCATTTTTATCTATTCCAGCTTCCCTTCTTCAACCTTTTCTACATTGTTTCCCTCTCTCCTCTTCCACCACCCATAATTTATTTTTTATTGGTGTTTCCCTCTCCCAGCTTACCTCCTTTCTCTCATCTCCCCACTTCACAACTTTTTAACTCCCCTGCGCATACCTTCCCCTCCCCTTCCTCTTCCACCGTCCTTAGCTCACATTTATGACACTCCCCTGCCTAGCCTACTATATTTTTCACTTCTCCTCTCTTCACAACCTTTTCCCCCTTACGCATACCCTCCCCTCTGCTTCCCCTTCCACCACCAGAATATCCCGTTTAAGCTTTACACCTATCTACTACATTCTCCCTTCACTACTCCTCTACTTTTTTTCTCCCTCCCTACTCACCCTTTTCTCTCCCTCTCTCTCAATTAACCCCATTTCCCAGTCCCATTCATAGCCACTACACTTGTTTCCTCTTTTTTCCCAATTTTTTCTCCCTTCTCACGCCCTCCGCTCTTCTCTCTCTCCCTCCTCCTCCTCGTCCTCTCTCGCTCCCCCAAACATGTGTCTTCGTTCGGCATCACATTCCCATCCCCACCCCCCCCTCCTCCTCCACCCTTCCTCCCTCCTTTCTCTTTTCTACCTCCCCCTACCCCTCCCCTTCCCTACCTCTCTTTCTTCCTCCCTTCCATTTCTCCCAACTCTTCCCTTCTCTACCTCTCCTCCTCCCCCCACTCCTCTACCTCCCCCCTCCTCATCCTCCCCTAATTTACCTATCCTCCCCTTCTCTACCTCCCCCTTACCAACCCTCCCCTTCTCTAAATCATGCATCCCTCCCCACCCGCCCCTTCCCTACCTCTCCTTCTCCCTCCCCTCCAGTTCCCCTTCTCTACCTTCCCTCCTCCCACCACTTCTCTTTTCCCTCCCGCCCCCTTCTCCCTCCCCTCCCTTTCTCTACCTCCCCTCCCCTTCTCTCTCCCCTCCCTTTCTCAACCTCCCTCCCTTCTCCCTCCTCCTTCTCCCTCCCCTTCACTTCTCTGCCTCCCCATTCTCCACCCTTCCCTTCTCTACCTCCCCCTCCTTCCCCTTATGTCGGTGATCGAGAGCTCAATCTCTACACGGGCCGCTGGGAAATTCGCGCCCTAATTGCAGGTGATAAATCAAGGTGTGCCGAAGTGTCGTTGTGACGGGTCTATTTTCCCCCTTCCCCTCCACACCCTCCTTTTTTCCCCATTCTCTTCCCGCCATTTTTCTCTCCCCCCTTAACACCTTACGTAGCAGTGGTTTTCCATTTTTCCTTTTCGGTTTGTTTCTCATTCTCTCTTTTTTCACTTTTCTCATTCTTCACTTTCTTTAAGGCTACTCGTTCTTGATTCTTCTTTTTTTTCCTCACTCCCCTTCTTATTTTTCCCCATCCTCCGTTTTTTTTTTTCTTCTTCCCTTCCCATCGCTTTTTTTCCTCACTGAAATAGGGCTGAGTCGTAACACACACACACACACACACACACACACACACACACACACACACACACACTTTTTTCTCCCGTTTTCCATTAATCACGAAAATTGATGCATTTTTTTTTTTTGTGTGTGAGAGAGAGAGAGAGAGAGAGAGAGAGAGAGAGAGAGAGAGAGAGAGAGAGAGAGAATATAAGCGCAATTTTAGCTCTTTCTTTCTTTCTCTCTTTCGCTTAATTTCCTTTCTCTTTCTCTTCTTCCCGGTCTGTGATCCATTTGAATTCCCTCTGATTTGTGTGCAGATTATTTTTCTCTCTCTAATCTTTCCCATTTTCTTTCTCTATCTCTATCTCTCTATATCTCTCTCTCTCTCTCTCTCTCTCTCTCTCTCTCTCTCTCTCTCTCTCTCTCTCTCTCTCTCTCTCTCTCTCTCTCTCTCTCTCTCTCTCTCTCTCTCTCTCTCTCTCTCTCTCTCTCTCTCTCTCTCTCTCTCTCTCTCTCTCTCTCTCTCTCTCTCTCTCTCTCTCTCTCTCTCTCTCTCTCTCTCTCTCTCTCTCTCTCTCTCTCTCTCTCTCTCTCTCTCTCTCTCTCTCTCTCTCTCTCTCTCTCTCTCTCTCTCTCTCTCTCTCTCTCTCTCTCTCTCTCTCTCTCTCTCTCTCTCTCTCTCTCTCTCTCTCTCTCTCTCTCTCTCTCTCTCTCTCTCTCTCTCTCTCTCTCTCTCTGCAATTTTCATTTGCCGACAAAATCTTCCTTAATTTTCCTTTCCTAAATCTCCCTTATATTTATTGTTATTTTCCTTTTATCCAGTAATGTGCTATTTTTTTCCATACTTCTTTCTTATTTTACGTCTCATTCTTTGTTTGTATAGTGAGAAGAATGAACACAAGAAAAAAAAAGAACAGATTAAAGAGAAAAGAGAAGAATGTACGAAATTGATGCAGAAAAGAAAGAATGAATGAGAGGAGAAGAAAGAATGGAAAAAAAAGAAAAACAGCAATACCCAAAACGTAAACAATAACGTATAAACAGAAGAAAAATGGAGGGAGGAATGAAAATATATAGTATATAAGTTAAACGAAAAGAGTAAGAAAATGAACGGAACCAGAAAATAGAAATCATTGAAAAGAACAAAAATAACTGAAAATGAAGGAATAAAAACGAAAATGTTTGTGAAAGCGAAGAAAGAGCGAACAAACCGGATAAAGAGACAGAACAGAAGGATGAAAGGAATTGAATTGGGAATGGAGGAGGAGGAGGTAGGAGGAGGAGGAGGATCCATTACGTCGAACTGAACATCTCCAATAACAGGAAACATGTCCGTGGAAAGGCTCAGAAAGAGATTTAATTCCTCTTGGCAGTTTTTAATGCTCCCTTTTTTTCTTCTTTCTTTTCATGTCCAGGAACTAATCTATTATACAGCACTCGCCTCCCTTTCCTCCCGTCTCTTATGCCCTCACGCCTGTCTATCTCATTGTTCCCTTTGACTTTTCCCTTCTCCTTCCCTCCCCTTTTCTTCCTCTTCTTTACTCCCCAGTCCCACCTTCGTTACTTCTTTTTTTATATTGTTTTATTTTGTTTTTATTTTTCCTGTCGTTTTTCTTTTTCTCCGTCTCCCCCTCACCCCTTCCCTTAACCTTGCCTTTTGGTGGCTTACTCTTTATTTCCCTTGCTTCTCTTCTTACCCATATTCCTTTTGGTTCTTCCCCGTTACTCCATAATTGTCCCTTTTTCATCTTTTCTCTGACCTTCTTCCCTTAATTCTTTCACTCGCCTCTGCTTTTACTTTCTCTCCTTGCATTCCTTGTTGTCCTCTGTTGCTACTTCTTTTTCTCCTCATCTTCAGCATCTTGTCCACTCTCTTCTCTCCATTGTAATCTCCCTACCGCTACCATCACCCCCCCCCCCCACACCCCCTTCTGCCATCACATCCTTACTATCACCAGTGCTCAGGTGCTCAGTAGCTACACAAAGACAAAGATACCCCCCCCCCACCCACCAACCCTCCACCAGCACACACTTTGATACAGCGGGATGTACCCACTATCCTTCCGCTTGTCCTCTTCCTTAATCCTTATCTATCCACTTAATCCTGCCTGCCTTGCCTCCCGTCCTCCCCCTCCTGCTGCGTCCCGACCTGCCCCTACCCCGCCTTCTTGGTATCGTTGCCCTTCTTGCTTCCTTCCTCCCTTATTTCTTAGCGTTCCTCTGATCCTTCTTACCCTCAGCCGCCCGTCATCCTCCTTACCCCTCCCCTGGCCTCCCCTCGTCCCCTTCTCGTCTACTTAACTCCATTCATCTTACTTCCTGTCTCCTTTCCCTATCCCAGCTCCTGGCTTGTCCTCCTTCACCCCGCTGCTCTCTCGGCTTTTCCTTCCTTGCTGCGTCTCCGTTTCCTCTTACAGGCTCAGTTTCCTACCTCCTTTCTGAGTTCGTTCCTCCCCCTCGCATCTCTCGGTTTCAACTCTTTCATCCTTCTATTCTTCCTTCGCCTCTATCGTCTTTGCTGCCTCTGCCTCTTGGCCTTCTCTTTCTTTATACCTTCCTCGCCTCCTCGCTGCCTCCCTCTTCCTGTGTGTGGGTTATACTGGGTGTGGATTACGTCAGCTGTGTCAGCACGTCCTTGATATCCCCCACGCCTCGTTTTCGTGTGTGTGTGTGAGGACGGAGGAAGACAGGCGGTGAAGGTAAAATTATAAAGGTGGCAGGAACGGATGAAAGAGTAAGAAAATGAAGTCAAGGTGAGGTTGTGAAGGTGAGAAAGTCTTGGAGGTGGTGGGGAAGAAGGGAAGAGTAAGGAAGTGACTCGAGGTGAACAGGAGGTTGAAGTCTTTGAGGTGGCGGGGAGGGAAGGAAGAGCAAGGAAGTGAATCAAAGTAAAGAAAAAGAAGGAGAAGGGAAGGAAATGAACGTGTACAATGGAGAAGGTGTTAATTGCGTTGGCCAGGGACGGATGGGTGAAAGGATCGGTTATATTGGAGGGAACGGGATTAAAAGTAAAGAATCGAGTCGTGCCGTGATGGAAATGTTGCAGGAAAAATGTGGGTCTGAACGGTGTGTGAAAGGGAGAGGAAATGAAGGACGAGAAGAGAAGGAAAGTAAATAGCAAGGAGAGAAAATATAATAAATGAGAGGAAAAGTGTAGGAGAATGAAGGTACACGCTAAAGGAAATGTGCTGCGGACTGGAGGTTAGAGGAGAGTGAAATGAAGAAAGATAATAACTGACGGCCGCGGAGAAATGACACTAGAGCAGAATTTATGTGAAAGTCCCCGGATGTACATCGTTCACGTCTTTCTTCCATAATGATGAAAGTCCTTGCGGTACGTACACACACAACACAACAACGCAACACCACACACGACATCAAAACAGGGCACACCACAACCATCACCTCACAACTCAACATACCACAACACACAACTTGCCACCACACAACACAACACAACGCAACACAAAACAACAACAACGAAACAACACAAGACGACAGCACATCCCAAAGCAACAGCGGAACACGCAACACAAAACAGCACAAAAAACAACATAACAACACACCACACCACAACACAACACAGCACAACGCAATGCACAACCACTTCATAAAAAAAGTTCAACGAATAAAAATAAAAAACTTCGGGCAATAAAAACAAGCACGAGAAAGCAATACAAAAACAACCCCCACACACAAGTACATAATTAAAGGACGCCCTACATAAAATAAAGTGCAGCGGCTGAATAGGTAAACTTTAAGTCCGTATTGCTTGACCTCCTTCCTAATGCATGGCTGAGGAAGAGAGGGGGAAGGGAGCGAACACGGGGAGAGGGGAAGAGATGTAGAGCAGGACAAGGGGTGAGGGAGGGTAATGGGAAAGGGGGGGTAGAGGGCAGAAAAGGTACGTGAGGGAAAGAAAGCAAAAAAATAACAGGAAAGAAGCATAGAATTGAGATTTATGGGTGGGAGGAAAGCGGGGGAATAGGATCAGGAAAGTGAGCTGGAGGGGAAGAGGACGAGAAGGGGGAAAGCAGGGAGGGAGGGAAGGTGGGAAGACATGGAATTCAGATTTATGGAGGGCTAAGGGAGGGAAAAGGGAGAATAGGACAAGGAAACTGAGATGAAGGAAAAGAGGAAGAGAAGGGATAAAGCAGTGAGGGAGGGAAAGTGGGAAGACAGAATTCAGATTTATGGAGGTTTAAGGGAAGGACAAGGAGGAATAGGAGAAGTGAGTTGGATGGAAAGAGGAAGTGAAGAGAGAAAAGTAGAGAGGTAGGGAGTATTTATAGTAACACAGAATGGAGGGGAAATGTAACGAAGAAAAAAACAGGAAGGGGAAGGGAAGCGGTATAGATTTCTTTTTAGCGGTCAGCTGGAAAGGAAGGAACGTAGCAGAGAGGCAATGAAAGAGAGAGAACGGAAAAGGAGGAATAAGGAACGAACAGCACGCAAGAACCACGTTACTCATTGACGCGTCCATTAGTGTGTGTGTGTGTGTTTGTGTGTGTGTGTGTTCATGCTTACAAAGGAAACAGAGAAGCCTGATTCATACAATTTTCCTCTTGGGAGCAACATTCGGTTTGTTACTTTGATTATTATACACAAAATGGCAAGAGAATTATGTTCAGTGAAATGGCAGCTCTCAGAGGAGGAAAAGCCAACCACATGATTGTTTGTTAAGCAAAAGATATTGGCATGTCTTCTCCTCCTCTTCCTCTTCTTCTTCCTTTTCCTCCTCCTCCCCATTGTCGTGCTCGTCCTCTTCCTCCTCCTCCTCCTCCTCCTCCTCCTCGTTATATAATGAAAGTAAAACATAGTTAAGTCTATGCGGGAGACACAAAGGCGAGGCCACCTCCAAGCTCACTTGATTGGGCTCGTAAAGTACACAGGTAAACGTTTACAGGTGTACACAACACACACACACACACACACACACACACACACACACACACACACACACACACACACACACACACACACACACACACGCACGCACACATGCACACGCACGCTCGCTTGTAACATTAACTAGATGCACGCGACTAACAATTTTTTTTTTTATCCTACTAGTCGAGAAAATTATAGCGTGTGAAAGTTCTTCGTGCAGTGCGTGGGTTTAGTCTGGCGAGGTTAAGTTCTCATTAATGTTATTCATGCAAAGTTTATTCAGGCATTTTGTTGTTCATTATGCAGTGGGCAGCCTTTTCTCTCTCCTTCAATGGGTGTGATTTGTTTCTTCCTTCGTGGTGGAGTATGTTAAGCATTGCTATATTTCTTCACTGTGTTGCTCATGATACAGTGGGCAGTCTTTTTTTTTTTTTTTTTCAAGGAGTGTGGCTTTTACCTTCATTTGTTGTGTAGGAAGATTGACATTGAGCTTCGCATTTCGAGTTTTTTTTGTTTCTTTTTATTTGTTTATTGATTTGTTCCTTTTACCGTAAGATGAATAAATTGAGACGCTTTGACAATTGTGTTGCTGGAGTACTGCAATTCTTTTTTTTTTGTCTACATAACAGGAATCATAACAGGTTTACTTTTTTTATTTCAGTGCTTCCGTCGCACACGTTATGTTTCTGTTACCGTGACAAGGAGTTTAATTAAGGGCGCGGCTCACCTTTGTGCTGGGTGGTGGTGGTGGCGGGGGTTGGTTCGTTGGCTAACACTACACTCGCCATACTCACACTGCTGAACCTTCACACTCGATACTTTTTTTTATCGTTTCGGGTACGATTACTCAGAACAAGACCAGACGTACATATATATATAGGAAAGGAAACCAGATAGAAACCAGACCTACATATATATAGAAAAGAAAGCGAGACGAAGACCAGTATATAGAAGAGAAAGCAAGACGATGAACAGACCTACATATAAAGGAAAAAACACCCGCGACCTCTTCCCATAGGTCTTGATACACCACACTAGATAGTCATGAGGAGTGGGAAAATCAGCATGTCTAGATTCCTTTTATCTTTTTGCTGTCTAACGCGTGACTGAGCACTGAGAGTCGAGGCGCAGACCAGCTAAAAATCTTGCAGCAGCGATCGTGTCCACCAAAGTGACTTAATCCCATGCATGGTAATCTATCTTGGTAACTTAATAAAATTACACCCGTGATATTTTTTTTAATCCTCCATGGCGTGCACTTCAAAGTCAAGAGTGTGTTATTGAGATAAATCGTTTGCTTGACTGTCTGCATTTTCTAGCTAAGAAAAATAATGTCCTCGTGCCAACGTTTGTGCACTCCAGCTCGTGCATCACCTCTTAGTTACACATTCATGAAGCCACAGAGCACACGCTACTTTAGTGATAAATAAGAAATACAGAAAAAAAAATGTTTGTGCTCTCAGATCGTAATGTATAGAATCTCAACTTTCTGAATAATTCACTTTTACTACGGCCGTAAAGAAAGAGAGTTGGTTTGTGTTCTACCTTTTCAATTTTTTTGATTGATCTCTCTTCGGAGTAGACAATGCCGGTGAAAGCAGCGGCTACGACAACAACATCAACGATATCAACAGTAGCAGCAGCAACGACAACAACATCAACAACAACAAAAACAATAACAACGCCAACAACAAAAACAACAATACCGCCAACCACAAAAATCATAAGAAAGACTGGGTACAATGGCCACCGAAACAATGACCTCTACGGAAAATAACAAGAATAGGAAAGAAAATAATAAATAATAATAATGATAATGGAGATGATGATGTTAATACTACTAATAATAAAATATACTATTACTACTACTACTACTACTACTACTACTACTACTACTACTACTACTACCTCTACTACTACTACTACTACTATTACATATAATAATAATAATAATAATAATAATAATAATAATAATAATAATAATAATAATAAGTCAAGAACAAGACAAGTTGAATGTTACCCAGCACAGGAATCGAGGCGGAAAACGGCGCCAACGCATTGGTTCGATTCCGGCGCTGGGTAACATTCAATAATAATAAGTGAGTGAGTGAGTGAGTGATGGCAGCGGGCGCCACAGCTGTTGTTAGATTCCTAGCTGGGATACAATCAATCTGTCTTCCTTTGATCTATAATAAAAATAATAATAATAATAACAATAATAATAATAATAATAATAATAATAATAATAATAATAATAATAATAATAATAAGATTATTATTATTATTATTATTAATGTGTGTGTGTGTGTGTGTGTGTGTGTGTGTGTGTGTGTGTTATTGTGTGTTATTGTGTGTGTGTGTGTGTGTGTGTGTGTGTGTGTGTGTGTGATTACTATTACTATTACTATTACTATTATTATTATTATTATTATTATTATTATTATTATTATTATTATTATTATTATTATTATTATTATTATTATCATTGTTTTTCTTAATTATAATTATTTTCATTATAGCTAACTAACTAAAATATTATTCGGTTCAACAATATAAGACAAGATATCCTATTGGAAGTAGGCGTGGAGACGGTTACAGAAGACTCCCTTATTATAATAATTTTTTTCCTTCATTCATTCGAATGTAACTGTCTCTCCTTATGAATAGAAGAGTAAACCACACTTCCTGTGCAGGAATATTATGTTCAGATCCTTGTGCCTGCCGCCACGCCTCATGAACACGATGACGCGTTCAAGAGGATGAACAGCGGCGAAAGGAATGAACGCTGTAGAAACGAGCCCGTTTGTCTGTGAACCGTTGTTTATTCTTGCATCCAGTGCCTGGGCGCGTGTACCCGTCATAAGGATGGTCCGTATAGCCGGTGTTATGGGGTCCGTTACTTGCCTGACTGTCATGTCAAAGGTCATTATAGGGATCAGCCTCAGGAAGTCCTTCAAACTGTCTGGCGGCGGCGAGCCTTGTCGTTGCGTGCGACACAGCAGTGCAGTCCAGTGCGTCGCTCAGACCCCGGCCGTGAGCACCTGGCAGTTCTTCGTACAATCCGGTTCATGGCGAGGGAGCGAGTGGAGGCGTCACGCACGCGGACACGCTGCTGGCTAAGTAGAGGGCGGCAGGCAGGTGACCAGCAGGCCGCGTTGTAAGGGTGACCGCAAGGGATCGACACACTGTGCTGATTATTTCTGTCTTGCACAGTCGGGAGGTGGGACACAACACCCGACGTATACCCAACAGATATTCTCTACTGGGTATCACTACTGGGAGGACGAGGGCCCACCTGTCTACCCAGCCGGAGTGTAGCATTTAACCCGCCGAACACGTTAATTACTGCATTAAAGAGCACCGCGTTCGTGTGTGTGTGTGTGTGTGTGTGTGTGTGTGTGTGTGTGTGTGTGTGTGTGTGTGTGTGTGTGTGTGTGTGTGTGTGTGTGTGTGTGTGTGTGTGTGTGTGTGTGTGTGTGTGTGTGTGTGTGTGTGTGTGTGTGTTTGCCTGTGGGTGTGCGCGTGAGTGTGTGTCCAGCGAACATTATCAGAGAGAGGAATGGAAGCAGAATAGGGGACGAAGAAGGTGGATAACTTGGGATAACTTAGGCGGGTGTGGTAAGGAGGAGGAGGAGGAGGAGGAGGAGGA
Source organism: Eriocheir sinensis (assembly GCF_024679095.1). NCBI lineage: Eukaryota > Metazoa > Arthropoda > Malacostraca > Decapoda > Varunidae > Eriocheir > Eriocheir sinensis. Next base: position 14,143,277 of record NC_066529.1, read on the forward strand.
GGAGGAGGAGGAAGAAGTGGTGGTGGGGGTGGTGATGGTGGTGATATAGATCGTTGAAATTATATGAATATTCAAGTAGATATATACGTAGTATGTGGGTAGATAGTGAGAGAGAGAGAGAGAGAGAGAGAACAATAATTAAACTCAATATCTATATGAACATTGAGAAAAACAACAGGAAAGGGATGACAGCGAGGAAAGACGAATCAGACGCAAGGATGGAAATGATGAAAGGACGGAGGAGGGAATGGCTAAATTATCAAAGGAAGGAGGGAAGTAAAAGACAAAGGAAGATAAAGAAGGACTGATCGATGGCTGACTGGAAAATAGGAATGAATGAAACCCGTTCCTGCCCTTCTATGTTCGTTTCCTCTGTCATTCATACTAGTGACATTTCTCTCTCTCTCTCTCTCTCTCTCTCTCTCTCTCTCTCTCTCTCTCTCTCTCTCTCTCTCTCTCTCTCTCTCTCTCTCTCTCTCTCTCTCTCTCTCTCTCTCTCTCTCTCTCTCTCTCTCTCTCTCTCTCTCTCTCTCTCTCTCTCTCTCTATCTCTCTCTCTCTCTCTCTCTCTCTCTCTCTCTCTCTCTCTCTCTCTCTCTCTCTCTCTCTCTCTCTCTCTCTCTCTCTCTCACTTTTTTATTCCCTCCTTTCATTCATCTATTCATCCAATCACATTCCTCTCCATTATGTATTCCTCATCTTTCTCTCTCATTCACCTGATTTCCTTTCTCCTTCTTTGCGAGCCCTTTACCTTACTTTCTCTTCTTCCCTTCCTTCCTTTCTCACCATCCTCCCTCCCCTTAAGTGGCCCTCATATAGCTATTTTCTTTTATTCATCCTTCTCATTATTATTTTCCTAGCTTTCTTTTTGCCCGCTCTTCCTATCGTTCGCCTTCCTTCCTTCCTTCCCTTCGTCCTTATGTCCGTCCGCCACCCTCTAGTTTTCCTTCCCTCCTTCCTCGCCGTCCCTGTCCGTCCACCCCTCCCCTCCTTCCCGCAGCATCCCTCCTCCATCACCACGAAGCCCGGGGTCTCGGCGGGTGGCCCACTAACCATCTCATAAAGTGATTGACTGGATTCTCGTAGTCTGGCGAGTTAAGGAGGAGGAGGTGGAAGAAGAGGAGGAGGAGGAGGAGGTAGGTTGAGGATGGGATGGGATGGGAAATAAGGTCTAGCTGTAAGCTGTTGATCCCTATGTGACAACGGCGGCCATAGTGTTTTGGTACCTGTGGCTCTGGCGGCGGCAGCGGTGGTTGTGGCAGTGATGTTGGTGCTGGTGCTGGTGCTGGTGCTGGTGCTGGTGGGAGTGTAATAGCAATAGTCACAGCCGCAGCAGTAGTAGTAGCTGCACCAGTATGTTTAATTTAGAATACCTGATGAATATTCGTATATTGCAAGTCAGGGAGGTAGAGGCAGAAGCGAAGGAAGTAGTCTTCAAAAGATCTGGAAAAAAGAAAAATCATGTTATAAGCAGCTTGAGCCTGTGTGTTGCAAGTCTCTTAGAATAAAACACGTCTTCCAGCACAAGACATCGGCGAGGCCTCGTAAATCAATCAAGATGAAAGAGCAAGGCGCACACACCGCTTCCCGCGATGGCTCATTACCGCTCCCTGTGTCTGCGCCGTTGTTGATAATGTGACGCGTCGAGCATCCAGGCAACATCTTGAGCCCGAAGTAATATATTGCAACACTAATCAAGGTTTCCTGTGAAAATGAATGTGTGTCAAGGCTCCAACTGCTGGAAACAACTTGGAATCCTTTCTTAATTTTTTTATACATCATATTGTAGAGATGGCTGAAAAAAATGTCACTTGGAAGAGTGAAGATCCGGTGAAAAATCAAGACGAAAGCTTTACTAAAGGTTGTGTGGCGCCGAACAGCATGGCGGCGGTGGCTTTGGTCTTGCCGTCACGAAATAGACACATCAAGAGAAAATTCAAATACTCGGGTTCGTGCACGTCAAACCGCCTTCAGTTTGGTTCGATCGTAATCGAGTGGTAGATTGGTTTACCAAGAGCGGTGAATGAGTTTAACATGCCTTGCTGTCACGTGGCGGGTGCCAATAAGATACATACCTTCAATAAAATGATTATTTGAGAAAAAAGCCCGCTAATCACTGCCCCTTTAAAAGAGAGTATAGAAAAGTTGCCAAAGGAGAGGTCGATTGCAGGTGGAGATTAGATAAGAGGGAAAAATAGATGGTGATAGGTAGAGTTAGGTTTACATGAGCCATAATTAATAGTGCTACTGACCACTTGCAAACTCCTGTTATTATGGAAATAGTCGTCAAGGAGTGGCGCTGTTTTATGAAGCCTCTTATTTTCGAGGAACGCAGTTCACAGTCTAGAAAACAAGACACATTTGAGCATATTACTCATAATTTAGAGTCGGAGTTTACTGGCACAAGTGGTGAGGGGTAAAAGAGGACGATGCCTCGGCGGTGTGGCAGCGGGGGAGGGGGGGAGGGGGACAGACAACCGCGGCCAAAGAGACTATACTATAGTCTCCTTGGGCGCTACCGTGAGTAACATTCCTGCCTAGGTACCGGACGCGGCTCGGCGGTCACGGTCAGCAGGAAAGGGACGCGGGGACTCTTCCGCGTGCTTGACTCTTAGGTTTGCCGCAAGACTTGCACAGAGACAGAGTTTTCACATTTTACGCAGATTTAATGCTTAAAAATTTAGTGAGGATCACAGTCACGTTATCATCAGCCACTATAGTCAAAGACAAGACGAAGGCCTTTCCCAACTTTCTTCTCTTAACCTCCCTGTCTTGTATCAATGTACTCAATCCTGCTCCGACAGATGTTCTAGTTTTATCTCCTCTTGGTTTTCTATCTGCCTTGTTTTCCACGATTTCAGGGTTGCTCCTCTGTTACTTTGGTTGTCCTTCTGTTGAGTTCTGTGCATGATATGACCGAAGACCATCTCTTGTTCTTAATCGTCATAGAATATCTTCAACCATTGTCCTTTCCCTAATCCATGATGCTCGCTTTCTATCTCTCCATGATATTCCCAGTAATTTTATCTCCATTTCTCTCTGCGCACCTCTTAGCAGCAGCAGCAAAACAAGGCATTGGGGCGTCGCGGCGGCCTGCCCGTGAAAGCAGTCGCTCGGGGTTGTGGTTGAGACGCCTTCAGGTGGTGCATCATCCACCGGAGAAGACGGGCTTGTCGGTTTAAGTGACTGTGATGGCAAGACGTGGCCTGAAGCTCAGCTGCTCTTCGCTGAACTGCTTCCAGAGAAAACACGAGCGTTGCCTCAAGACGCTTGGGAATTATAGGGATGAAAGGCCAGAGATGGAGGCGTCCCGAACACACGATTTTCAGTTTGTAATCGCTGACACAACTTCAAGCCCGCCGTCCTGAGAGGGTTTTCAGAGCATGGAAACTGATCCGCCGGTCCCCTGAGTGGTTACCTTGATGAAGCGAGGCTGTGACGGGCAGATATATTCACATGCCTTGCAAACAGTTTCTTAATAGTCTCCTTGGAAGGGTTTCAGACGCTGACGTGAGCCTGAATAGGAATAGACGTGTCAGTGAAGATAACTTTAGGCTTGTTTGTAACTCCCCAGCTCTGGGAATAAATAATGTCAGTGAGTGTGTGGGAGCTCCGATCTCGTCCTCAAAGGCTGCTGATCTAATAAACGATGTAAATATTATTCAGAATAGGTTGGAATTGGATGGAATTAAATACTCAGCAGTTTTCTCTTTACCAGTGCTTTATTCTGCTGGATTGTTACAAAGAAGAAATGGTATTGGTCGTGTCTTGTCCATCTCCCTCGCATCTCTGCCGCCCTGCGCCTCTCCACTCTCAGTCGCTCAGTGCCTCTACCTCTCCGCCGCCGCCACCTCTAATCTGACGAGGAAGCAAACTGTATATAATTCCCTGCCGCCCTTCCATCAGGCAACACTTGAGGTAATCTGCTAGGCGATTAACCGACAGGGTGCGTGCTTACGTGCGTACATGCGTATGTGTGTGTGTGTACATCAAACAGGTAGTGGGGTCGTTTACTTAACGTGTGTATGCAGGGACATTGGGAGTAAGGGGCGAGAAGGGAACCAAGGCAAGGCAAGGGACCAGGTAGGAAAATAAGAGCAAAGGGAAGGGATTTTCACTAATGGGCAATGTGTGTGTGTGTGTGTGTGTGTGTGTGTGTGTGTGTGTGTGTGTGTGTGTGTAGGGGGTGGGGGGGTGGGGGGAATGGATTTAACAGTGAAGGGTTGGAGGTGACGGTGATCGCCATCGCAAGCGATATAGGAGACCGTACCTTCCACGGGCCGAACCTCCAAACCTCTAATCAGCCCCGCCCCGCCACCAGGCCCCGCACACCCCGGATGCTGTTTCTCCGCCCTGGTGTGCGTGGACGCCATAGATAATACTTGTTGGGTTTTAGAGGCGCAGTGGGAGGGCCGCCGTCACAGGGAGCCACGGAGGCCATTTAAGTAATAATATGAAACTTAAGAGCCTTTCCTTCAGCCCAAAGACTCACTTACCGCTGCCCAGGTCAAGGGGGTGTGACAGCTGTGTGTCCCTTTGTTGCCTGTGTGCTAACCTGATGCCTGATACCCAGCGGCAGGCGACGATAGACCTCGTGAAGCATAGAGCTTGTCAGAACATTATAAGTCTGAACACGTTTATTTTCACTTTAACTTTAACTCCAACAAACGTATGAAAGTCGAAACAAAATGGAGAGAAATAAATTGCTCAGGCGGCTCTCAGTATTAGACAGGATGCAGGATAATATTACCGACACTGTTACCGGCCATCTCGTTGTATATGTGGTTCCTTTAATACAGAAAGTGACAACGTAAAAGAATGACGTATTTATTTTATCACGCTCGAGAATGCAACGACAACCTCCTCGCCTTCTTGTGGCGTTCATTGTTTTTTTCTTTTCTTTTTTTGTTCCTCGTCATCAAGCTCAACCAGAAGCAAACCAGCGTGACGGTGTGAAAGTGGCGTAGGACGGAACGAAACTTTAGAAAAACGTAACACTCTCTCTCTCTCTCTCTCTCTCTCTCTCTCTCTCTCTCTCTCTCTCTCTCTCTCTCTCTCTCTCTCTCTCTCTCTCTCTCTCTCTCTCTCTCTCTCTCTCTCTCTCTCTCTCTCTCTCTCTCTCTCTCTCTCACGCACACACACACACACACACACACACACACACACACACACACACACACACACACACACACACACACACACACACACACACACACACACACACACACACACACACACACACACACACACACACACACACACACACACACACACACACACACGCACACATACCCCTCCCTCCCTCACCCTTCCTTCTCCTCCCTCCCTCCCTCCCCCTTCCTTCCCCTCCCTCACTCACCCTTCCTTCCCCTCCCTCACTCACCCTTCCTTCCCCTCCCTCACTCACCCTTCCTTCCCCTCCCTCACTCACCCTTCCTTTCCCTCCCTCACTCACCCTTCCTTCCCTCACTCACCCTTCCTTCCCCTCCCTCACTCACCCTTCCTTCCCTTCCCTCACTCACCCTTCCTTCCCCTCCCTCACTCACCCTTCCTTCCCCTCCTTCACTCACCCTTCCTTCCCCTCCCTCACTCACCCTTCCTTCCCCTTCCTCCCTCACCCTTCCTTCCCCTCCCTCACCCTTCCTTCCCCTTCCTCCTCACCTTCCTTCCCCTCCCTCCCCTCACCCTTCCTTCCCTCCCTCCTCACCCTTCCTTCCCTCCTCCTCACCCTTCCTTCCCTCCCTCCCTCACCCTTCCTTCCCCTCCCTCCCTCACCCTTCCTTCCCCTCCCTCACTCACCCTTCCTTCCCTTCCCTCACTCACCCTTCCTTTCCCTCCCTCACTCACCCTTCCTTCCCTTCCCTCACTCACCCTTCCTTCCCTTCCCTCACTCACCCTTCCTTCCCCTCCCTCACTCACCCTTCCTTCCCCTCCCTCACCCTTCATTCCCTCCATCACTCACCCTTCCTTCCCCTCCCTCACTCACCCTTCCTTCCCTTCCCTCCCTCTCTCTCCTCCATCACGGCCTGCTTTGACGGAAGGGAAATTGGCTTGTTTTTAGGAGGCAAAGATTTCGGTGGCGAATATTTCAGTGTTACGGGCGATAAGCGGCGAGCAAATTGGATCAGCGACATACTTTTTTGTTATTAAGTTTCCGTGAGTCCCACGCGAGGATCGGCCATTTTTACCCCCTCTCCCCCCTCTCCCCCCCTCTCCCTCGATGAATGCACTGCGTCGTTCCGTAAAGCCTTATTGAACACGCCATTGTGTCGGTTTTACAAATGGTACTCGGTCGGTTTGGTTCCTTTGAAAAATGTGGTTAAAATACTGCACTACTACGCTCAGGCTCGGCTTGAAGTTTGGTGTGATTCAGCGGTTTTTTTTTTTTTTTTTTTTTTTTTTTTTTTTTGTATGTGGTGGTGGTGGTGGAACTTTTATTCGGATTTGTTCTACCGCAACGGATATGAATAGCTTTACGTGTGGCTAATACGTTTTGGAAGCTTTTTTGTACTCTGGTAATTATTTTTATATTATTTTTTATTATATTTTTATTTGCTCATAGGTGTCATGGGTTTTGCGTGATTGTGTAAGCTTGTCATCAAGTTAATCAATGTCAACGTTCAGGTGTGGTCGATGAGAGTGTGTTGTTTCTCGTCGTAAATTAATATGACTTGCTGTTGCAAATTTCATGAATAATGTATTTCGTGTAATAACGTTCAAGGCTTAACAACTTTCATAAATAATGTGTTTGCTTAATAACGTTCGGTACTTCTCAACATTCAGTATATTATTTTTTTTTTATATAAGCAGTTTTTACCGATTTGGTTTCTCTCCTTTCTATCTATCGTACCTATCTATCTGTTTGTCTACCTCTATCTCTCTCTGCGGATATGCTTTGTTTGAAAGGATGATAAACTTTTCAGTGTATACAGCTGTCACGTATCATCGCTGAAAATTTTAAACAGCAACATCTTAAACAGCAACGATTTAAACAGGTGTCACGTATCATTGCTGAAAAAAATAAACAGCAACAATTCAAACAGTCGTCACGTATAAGAACATTAGAACATAAGAACGTAGGAGTCTGCAAGAGGCCGGGAGGCCTGTACAAGGCAGCTCCTGTGAATCTAACCCCACCTAATATCACTGTCCATGAATCTATCTAATCTATTTTTGGATGTGACAATTGTATTGGCGCTCGCTACATGACTGCTCAGCCCGTTCCACTCATCTACCACTCTGTTAGTAAACCAATTTTTGCCTATGTCCCTGTTGAATCTGAATTTATCCAGTTTATACCCATTACTACGTGTCCTACCCGGTTTTCTTACCATCAGAACCTTATTAATATCCCCTTTAATAAAGCCCTTCATCCATTTATAAACAAGGACTTCGTGGTGCAGTGGTTAGCACACTCGGCTCACAACCGAGAGAGCCCGGGTTCGATTCCCGGGCGGAGTGGAAAAATTTGGGCGGCTTTTCCGATACCCTACGCCCCTGTCCACCCAGCGGTGAATGGGTACCAGGTATTAATCGGGGGTTGTGTCCCGTCTCCTGGGATCTGTTCCCTTCTCCTATAATTCCTTCCCCCTCCTGTCTCTCTCCGGCATATGACCTCAGATGTTGCGCCGACTAAACGAAACCTTCCAAGCTTTCCATTTATAAACCTCTATCAAGTCACCTCGCACCCTTCGCCTTTCTAGAGAATGCAAGTTTTAGTGTTTTAGTCTGTCCCCGTATGGCAAGTTTCTTAACTCCTGAATCATCTTAGTCATCCTTCTCTGTACCGCTTCTAACAATTTGATATCCATTCTGTAGTAAGGTGACCAGAACTGAACAGCATAATCAAGACGAGGTCTAACTAATGTTAAATATAGTTTGAGGAAGACTTCGGCGCTTCTGTTGTTTACGCTCCTTGAAATGAATCCCATTACCGTGTTTACTTGATTTCTAGCTTGAATGCATTGTGCCCTTGGACGGAGATCAGAGCTCACTAAGACCCCTAAATCCCTCTCGCACCCAGACCTGCTTATGGGAGTGTCATTTAAGCAATAGTTATGAGAGGGGTTGTTCCTACCTATATACACTCAGAATACTGCACTTCCCTACATTGAATTCCATCTGCCATTTTTCAGCCCAGTCATACAATTTGTTTAGTTCATCCTGGAGAATACTAGCGTCCTGTTCCGACTCAATTACTCTACCGATCTTGGTATCATCAGCAAACTTCCGGATATCACTACTAATACCTGTATCTAAGTCATTGATATAAATGATGAACAACAGTGGACCTAATACCGAACCTTGTGGGACCCCATTTGTAACACAGCCCCAGTCAGATCTTTTACCATTGATTTGCTCCCTTTGCTTCTTATTGCTAAGCCACTCCCTGATCCAGCTCAAAACTTTACCCTCTACTCCTTGAGCCTGTAATTTAAGCAATAGTCGTTGGTGAGGAACTTTGTCAAACGCTTTACTAAAATCAAGATAAATTACACCATAGTTTTCATCTTTGTCTACCGCCTCAAATACTTTATTTTAGAAGGACAAGAGATTGGTGAGGCATGACCTACCTTTCGTGAACCCATGCTGCGAGTCGTGAATTAAGCTGTGTTTCTCTAGATGCTCCCGAATGTTCCTGGCTATTATCGACTCCAGCATCTTGCCTATAACCGATGTTAAGCTAATTGGGCGATAGTTAGAGGCAGCTGACCTGTCCCCCTTTCTGAAAATCGGCGTCACATTAACTACTTTCCATAGGTGGGTACATAACCAGCATTGAACATCTTAAAGATGTCGGTTAGTGGGTCACTGAGTACCTCCTTGAATTCCTTTAATACCCGCGGTTATCTCTCGTCAGGACCTGTCAACTTATTTTTCTTTAGCTTATCTAGTATCTCTGGACTACCTGCCTGGTATTATCGCCGTAACAATTTAAAGTCACATACAAACACTATTTTCTAGACCTAAACTCCCTTCTGACCCCGCCCGAGCACTTCGGTATTAGCAGCGAGGCAGGCTTGGAGGAATTAAATTGACTCACCTTTACAGTCACTTACGAACACCTGAGCCAGAGAAGCGGATGTCCTTCCCCCTTCTTTCCTCCTTCACCCTCCTCCCCCACCCCCGCAGGGACGTGCATTGACTCTGGAATTGCTTCTAAACTCTTTCTCACTCACTCTCACTTTGTCTTCAATTGATCTTTGAACTTTACTCAAAACTTTTCTCACTTAATCTTTCCCGCTGCTTTCATCCCCTCCTTTCTTCGACTTAAATTTCTCTCTTGTGAGGCGACGCTTTCTATTGGAATTTGTCTCTCACTTTTCTCTTCCCCTCGCCCCTCTCTTCTTTTCCTCCCCTCTTCCTTCCTCTCCACTCTTTTGCTTCTCTCTCGTGTACTATTTGCCGCTCCCTCACCTTCCTTCCTTAATATGTTTTTTTTCGCCTTTGTCTCACTTTTCCCTCCCCCTCGCCCCTTCCTTCTTTTCCCCTTTCTTCCTCTCCACTCTTCTTCTCTCTCGGGTACTATTTGCTGTTCCCTCACCTTCCCTGTCTTCCATATTATGCTGTTTTTCTCCATTCTTTCACTCACCATTAGTTACTCACTCCTTTGTCCTCTAACACCCTTATATATCACACGTGTCCCTCCTCTAACCACTTACTCCACCCCTTCGCCTCTCGTCCCTTCTGTTGTACTTTTTTTCCTAACTCTCTCTAGCTCCCCCTCATCCTCCTCAAAGTACCCCATATTCACATCTTCCCTGCGTATAATGGCTCTCCTCTACTCTCTCCTCCCGCTTACCCGCTTCCCATCCTTCATGTCTCTCGCTTCTCTCCCCTTCTTCATTACACAGCTGCCTCCCATCTTCTTTCCCCCCTTTTCCCATTTTCTTAATACTCTCCAGTCCCTCCGGATACCATTTTTTTTCCTCTTTGCCTCTTATTATTTCCTCCGCTAAATGTTGCTCATTCCTATCCTTCATTATATTTTTTTTTCCCTTCACCTGCATCCTCCCCTCCTGTGTATTTACTTCTTGCATTCGTTTCCCCTCCTCTCTCGTAATTATATCTCTCTCCCTTTTTATTCCTCCCTTTATACACCTCTTCTTCTTCTTCTTCTTCTTCTTCCATTTCAACTCTTCCTCAGTTCCTCGTCACCGCCATCGTCATCGCCGCCGTTGTAGTCTTCCTCCTCCTCCTCCTCCCTCCTCCTCTAGAAGATGCCATTTGTCTTGATTTACTCTGTAAAATACAATATTATCTTTATCAGTTGTGTTTTAATTTTGTTTTTCAGAAAAGCTAGATTTTTTTTACTTTGATATTTTTTGTTGTTTCCTGCCTTCCATAAATTAGCTTTCATGTCGATTTTAGTTATTTATTATCCTCTGTATATCACGCTTATCGCGGAGGAAAAACGGAGTCTGGCGGAGGAGGAGGAGGAGGAAGACGACGACGACGACGACGACGACGACGACGACGACAAGGTTAAAAAGAAGAGGAAGGTGATGAAAGAAGGAAGTGCAAGCAGAAAGAAAGAGAAGGGTAAAGAAGGAAGATAAAAGAAGGAGGAAAGGAAAACAGGAGAATAAGGAAGAGAAGGAGGAAAAGGAAGCGGAAGAGGAGGAGGAGGAGGAGGAGGAGGAGGAGGAGGAGAAGGAGAAGGAGAAGGAGAAGAAGGAGGAGGAATTCGAGGACGAGGACGAGGAGAAGGAGAAAAAGGAGGAGGATTAAGAAGAGGAGGAGAAGGGAGAAATCAAGCAGGAATAAGAAAAGAAGGAGAAGAAGGAGGAGGAGTAAAACAAGAACAAGAGGAAGAAGAGGAAGAGGAGGAAGGGCCGGGGCATACGATAACTAATTAATGATGGGCCAAGGCAAGCAGAGGTAACGCCACCCGCCGTCTTGTCTGCATTTATTGATGAGGAGGAAGATCCTGTTACTCCTTTGCTACCTGGCTGGTTGCTGCTTTGAAACTTAAGATGCCATAAGTTAACGTCGCCAAAACGAGGAAGTTTGTTATTATTTTTTCTTCTTCTTTCGCTCTTCTCTCTCTCTCTCTCTCTCTCTCTCTCTCTCTCTCTCTCTCTCTCTCTCTCTCTCTCTCTCTCTCTCTCTCTCTCTCTCTCTCTCTCTCTCTCTCTCTCTCTCTCTCTCTCTCGCATCAATTTCCCGCCTTCTCCACCAGCATCCACCGTCCCCACACAACCACCACCACCACCACCACCTTCACTCCACCTCACCTTCAAATAAACATTACCATCCTACTTCACACAACCTTCTGATCAAAGGTTTTCCTACAATTTATAATTCATCTGTGTCTTCAGCTGCTTATCTTTTCAGTATCGCCACCTGCGTCTCGAGGGTGAGCGCTAGTCCCACGGCCGACCGCCTCGCCGAGACCTCCAGTTCTCCCCACGAGCAGATCCAGCCTGAGGTGGAGGCGTCGCGTCTGCTTCCCGTCCGTCCCGCAGCTGAGACACACGCACGATGAAGGGTCTTGTAAGGCGTGGTCCCAGTGACTCCCGTGTGCTTTCTGCGGCATTTTGACTACGCGTAGATACTTGAAGCTCACGGGGCACTCCGATATTGCTCTGTCTAAGCCCTCTGCAAGACTCCCTGATGGTTTCGACACCACCAGCGTTACTCCCCCATCGCTGGCACACCGATTATGACACCACCAGCGTTACTCCCCATCGCTGGCACACCGATTATGACCACCAGCGTTACTCCCCATCGCTGGCACACCGATTATGACACCACCAGCGTTACTCCCCATCGCTGGCACACCGATTATGACACCACCAGCGTTACTCCCCATCGCTGGCACACCGATTATGACACCACCAGCGTTATTCCCCCATCGCTGGCTCACCGACTATGACATCGTCAGCGTTATTCCCCCATCGCTGGCTCACCGACTATGACATCGTCAGCGTTTCACCCCCATCGCTGGCTCACCGACTATGACATCGTCAGCGTTGCCCCCACATCGCTGGCTCACCGACTATGACATCGTCAGCGTTATTCCCCCATCGCTGGCTCACCGACTATGACATCGTCAGCGTTGCCCCCACATCGCTGGCTCACCGACGATGACATCGTCAGCGTTGCTTCACATCGCTGGCTCACGAACTATGACATCGTCAGCGTTGCTTCACATCGTTGGCTCACCGACTATGACATCGTCAACGTTGCTTCACATCGCTGGCTACCCGACTATGACATCGTCAGCGTTGCTTCACATCGCTGGCTCAGCGACTATGACATCGTCAGCGTTGCTTCACATCGCTGGCTCACCGACTGTGACATCAACGGCGTAGTTCCAATATCGCCGGTTCACCAAACTTGACACCTTAACGATATTTCTCAACCATGCCCAGTACACTGGGATCACTTCGGAGTCGCTCTTCTGAACAGTAGCGGTGTTTGTGATACTCGAAGTCGGTTACTCATTAACGCACACACAAACACCCCTGACTACAGACTCCTCGTACAGAGGGACTTTCTCAACCATGCCCAGTACACTGGGATTACTTCGGAGTCGCTCTTCTGAACAGTAGCGGTGTTTGTGATACTCGAAGTCGGTTACTCATTAACGCACACACAAACACCCCTGACTACAGACTCCTCGTACAGAGGGAATTTCTCAACCATGCCCAGTACACTGGGATTACTTCGGAGTCGCTCTTCTGAACAGTAGCGGTGTTTGTGATACTCGAAGTCGGTTACTCATTAACGCACACACAAACACCCTGACTACAGACACCTCGTACAGAGGAATTTCTCAACCATGCCCAGTACACTGGGATCACTTCAGGTCGCTCTTCTGAACAGTAGCGGTGTTTGTGATACTCGAAGTCGGTTACTCATTAACGCACACACAAACACCCCTGACTACAGACTCCTGGTACAGACGACCATAGACAAGGCCCACTTTAACGGAATTTCTCAACCATGCCCAGTACACTGGGATCACTTCGGAGTCGCTCTTCCGAACCGTAGCGGGGTTTGTGTTTCTCGAAGTCGGTTACTCATTAACGCACACACAAACACCCTGACTAAAGACTCCTTGTAAAGACAGAAATTATCAAACAAGCCCAGTACACTGTGATCACTTCAGGTCGCTCTTCCGAACCGTAGCGGGGTTTGTGTTTCTCGAAGTCGGTTACTCATTAACGCACACACAAACACCCCTGACTACAGACTCCTGGTACAGACGACCACAGAAAAGCACCAGTTTAACGATACTTCTCAACCATGCCCAGTACACTGGGATCACCTCGGAGTCGCTCTTCTGAACAGTAGCGGTGTTTGTGATACTCGAAGTCAGTTACTCATTAACGCACACACAAACACACCTGACTACAGACTCCTCGTACAGAGGGAATTTCTCAACCATGCCCAGTACACTGGGATCACCTCGAAGTTGCTCTTCTGAACAGTAGCGGTGTTTGTGATACTCGAAGTCGGTTACTCATTAACGCACACACAAACACACCTGACTACAGACTCCTCGTACAGAGGGAATTTCTCAACCATGCCCAGTACACTGGGATCACCTCAGGTCGCTCTTCTGAACAGTAGCGGTGTTTGTGATACTCGAAGTCGGTTACTCATTAACGCACACACAAACACACCTGACTACAGACTCCTCGTACAGAGGAATTTCTCAACCATGCCCAGTACACTGGGATCACTTCAGTCGCTCTTCTGAGCAGTAGCGGTGTTTGTGATACTCGAAGTCGGTTACTCATTAACGCACACACAAACACACCTGACTACAGACTCCTAGCACAGAGGGAATTTCTCAACCATGCCCAGTACACTGGGATCACTTCGGAGTCGCTCTTCTGAACCGTAGCGGTGTTTGTGATACTCGAAGTCGGTTACTCATTAACGCACACACAAACACCCTGACTACAGACTCCTCGTACAGAGAATTTCTCAACCATGCCCAGTACACTGGGATCACTTCGGAGTCGCTCTTCTGAACAGTAGCGGTGTTTGTGATACTCGAAGTCGGTTACTCATTAACGCACACACAAACACCCCTGACTACAGACTCCTAGCACAGAGGGACTTTCTCAACCATGCCCAGTACACTGGGATCACTTCGGAGTCGCTCTTCTGAACCGTAGCGGTGTTTGTGATACTCGAAGTCAGTTACTCATTAACGCACACACAAACACCCCTGACTACAGACTCCTAGCACAGAGGGAATTTCTCAACCATGCCCAGTACACTGGGATCACTTCGGAGTCGCTCTTCTGAACAGTAGTGGTGTTTGTGATACTCGAAGTCGGTTACTCATTAACGCACACACAAACACCGCTGACTACAGACTCCTCGTACAGACGACCACAGACCACAGACAAAGACCACTTCCCCCTGCCACTCCTTCACCAGGCCAGCGGGTGACTACCCAGCCCAAGGCCCTGGCTGAAGGGGATTGTGAGGAGGATTAAAGCAACAGTATGGCGTCTGGGATTGCATTTCTTACATTTCTTACATTACTTAAAACCGTTTCATGTATCAGTAATTTGACCTGCAGGTATTTTTTAAAGGAAGGTTTGAGGGCGTTATGCGGTACTGGATACTCTCATAAGTAGGTCTGGGTGCGAGAGGGATTTAGGGATCTTAGTGAGCTCTGATCTCCGTCCAAGGGCACAATGCATTCAAGCTAGAAATCGAGCTAATAGGGTACTGGGATTTATTTCAAGGAGCGTAAGCAACAGAAGCCCCGAAGTCTTCCTCAAACTATGCGGTTCAGTTCTGGTCACCCTACTATAGAATGGATATCAAAATGTTAGAATCGGTGCAGAGGAGGATGACTAAGATGATTCAGGGGTTGAGAAACTTGCCATACGAGGAAAGACTCAAACAGTTAAACTTGCATTCTCTAGAAAGGCGAAGGGTGCGTGGAGACATGATCGAGGTTTATAAATGGATGAAGGGCTTTAATAAGGGAGACATTCATAAGGTTTTGTTGGTAAGAGAACCGGGTAGGACACGAAGTAACGGGTTTAAACTGGATAAATTCAGATTCAACAGGGACATCGGCAAAAATTGGTTTACTAACAGGGTGGTGGATGAGTGGAATAGGCTTAGCAGTCATGTGGTGAGTGCCAATACAATTGTCACATTCAAAAATAGACTAGATAAATTCATGGACAGCGATATTAGGTGGGGTTAGATACACGGGAGCTTAGGGTCAAAGGAGCTGCCTCGTACAGGCCTACCGGCCTCTTGCAGACTCCTGCGTTCTTATGTTCTTATCTTATAAGTTTGCGGGGCTGGTAACAAAGCCTCCGCCCTTCTTTCACATACCCCCCCCAAATGCATCTCCCTTACATCCCCCCTCATATACCCTCCACCCCCTCGTCCAGGTGCACCCACACGCCTGAGACGCTTCGTTAGTTACCTGTGCGTTATTGAATATTGAAAGAACGGACGAATATATTTTTTTCTTTTGTATCAGTTTCATTCACCAATAACCATTTTACTTAATTGACGGGAATTACAGGGAAATATTGACGAGGACCATTTCTTTTGCATCAGAAAATACAGTCAAGGGCGAAAACAAATAAGAAATCACATGGCGCAAAAATAAAGACAGCAGGAGTAAAGGCGGTGGCCGAGTGGTCAGCGTGCGGGCGTGGTGAGCCCATGGACCTAGGTTGAGTCTCGCCGAAACACGTTGATTTTTCAAACCATCGCCGAGTGCCGTAAGATTACCCACATGCTGTCCAGATCTTCAAGCAACCCTAACTTCAGCGACTTCGATCAAGAAAAGTCATCTATCACGGCACCCATTATAAATAGAATTCACCTGCGCCACTAACGGGCTGAGACCCTTCAAGAAAGCCTACCGGCGCTACAGGCAGCATCTAAAAAAATAAATTGGAAAAGGAAGGAAGGAAGGAAGGAAGGAAAGGAGGAAGTAATCGAAAAAAAGGAAAATGAAGGAAGAAGAAAAAAAAGGGGAAAAATAAAAGAAAACATGCACGCAACTTACCCATAGGAAGCTCGGGAAATGGTCATCGCCATAGGCCTAAAGAGGTGCGGCCAGCAAGACGGTGGCCGCACCCTGCTCCGCCGCGGTTCGCGCAAGGCCCCCGATTCTTGTTAAGAATTTGGGGGATTCCTGAAAATCTGAAGCGCTAGAACAAAAAAAACGCAAGAATTTCCCTAGATTTGGGGACATTCTTGCTCGGTCTAGGGTAATTCTTGATCGCCAGATGAAGGCTAATGTCACTCCAAACACAAAGAGGGAAAGATGTCCATTTCTTCCACTCTCTCTCTCTCTCTCTCTCTCTCTCTCTCTCTCTCTCTCTCTCTCTCTCTCTCTCTCTCTCTCTCTCTCTCTCTCTCTCTCTCTCTCTCTCTCTCTCTCTCTCTCTCTCTCTCTCTCTCTCTCTCTCTCTCTCTCTCTCTCTCTCTCTCTCTCTCTCTCTCTCTCTCTCTCTCTCTCTCTCTCTCTCTCTCTCTCTCTCTCTCTCTCTCTCTCTCTCTCTCTCTCTCTCTCTCTCTCTCTCTCTCTCTCACATTGTTTTTTTCGTTTTTGTTTTTTTTGAGAAAGTAAGAAATGCATTTTTTTTTTTTAAAGTTTCGGTAACATGAGGTGCAACGAGGTGACCGAGTTGCGGAAAGCCTCTGGTGTATATATTTTATCTTATTGTTTCTTATTACATGGACGTTACGTAACTGTTGTACTTGTCATCCACTGCACTTCCGTTATTATTGTATCAGTAATGGTAATAATGATAACAAAATTACTACGATAGTACTACTACTACTACTACTACTACTACTAGTACTACTACGAGACTGATGACTTCATATTTCATTTCCGTTGAAGTTCATACAGCCACTAAGGGTAAAGATGTGTGTGTGTGTGTGTGTGTGTGTGTGTGTGTGTGTGTGTGTGTGTGTGTCAACGATCAGAAATACCGATAGAAACTCAACTATATATTGCCGCGGAAACTACCTCACTATTTTTATTACTACTTTTAAAATTGAATGTCGCCGGAGTGTATTATGACGCTGGACGTGTCCCGCCTGACGCATGGGGACAGTTGGGGAGGGTAGGAGGGAAGGGGAGGGGGAGGGGGAAGGGAAAAAGGGAAGGGAAGGGAAAGAGGGATAGGTAAGGTATACGGTAAGGGAAGAGGGAAGGGAGAAATGACTGGTGTGTTGGGATGGGAGGCTGGAAGAGAGGGAGGTGGAGGTGGACGAGTGATGGGGACCTATGAGTGAATATGGGTAAGGAGGTAGGAAATTGAGGGATGAGGGAAGGGGAGATATAAAATTATATGATAAGGTGCTGGTTGGGGGTAATGGGAGGAAGGCCTGAGATGTAATAAGAACCTAAGAACATAAGAACGTAAGGAGTCTGCAAGAGTCCGGTTGTCCTATACAAGGCAGCTCCTGTAATCCTAACCCCACCTTCCCTCACTGTCCATGTAACCACACATGCATCATGAATGGGAAACCTCTGCAGGCGATGCAGGAGGAAAGGATCTTGGGGTCACTATCAGGAGTGACCTGAAACACATGAATCACTGTAAAAAAGAATATAACAAAGCCAATACTAAGCTCGGGTTCATAGCTAGGAACTTCGATTGTAAAACGCCAAACGTGATGCTATCCTTGTATTGTTCCATGGTAAGACCGCACCTCGAGTATGCAGTACATTTCTGGTCTCCTAATTACAGAAAGGACATTGATTTACTGGAAAGGATTCAACGACGCGCCACAAAGATGATTCCAACCTTAAGTGCTCAACCGTACGAGGAACGACTCAAGCGACTCAATCTCTTTACATTGGAGAAAAGACGCGTACGAGGGATATGATTCAAGTCTTCAAGTACCTGAAAAAGTTAAATAACGTCGATTACTCCAAATTCTTTGAACTGCAAACCAACTCAAGAACTAGAAATAGCGGTTTACTCATTCAGTCGAGTCGATGTAACACAGACATTGGAAAGAGTTTCTTTTCAAACCGAGTCATCCGTCACTGGAACAATCTTCCCTCAGAAGTAGTAAATGCAAATACCATCAACTCCTTCAAATATCGAATCGACCGTCATTTCGTTGCGTCAGGAGTAAACTGAATATCGAGGTGCTTTCATATGCACCTCAATATCGAAGTGCTTTCATCTGCTCCTCAAGCCCCAAGTGGCTGTCGAGCAGATTAAATCACCATAGCGGGCAACCTCGTACTGAGCCAATAGGCTTTCTGTTGCCTGCATTTCCGTGTTTCCATGTGTTTCCTCTTCCTATTCCTTTTCCGAAGTTTGGCAGCCCCCCCACTCACCCCCCCAACACACATACACACACACATACACACACACACGACTGTTCTGCCCCGCGTGGTAACTAAATTTGAACACCTTCACGCCGCCGACGGGCACACGAGGCTTAGATTTATTGTAGTTGTTGTTTTGCGGCGGTATGTCTTGTCTTGTCCGGGGGCAGGGGGGAGGGGGACCGGGAAGCAGGGTAGGGAGTCTTTATGCCGGCAGGGAAGGGAAGTGGGGATGAAGGAGGAGGAGGATTGGGATTGGGTGGGTGGGGGAGGGGTGAGGCTAAGTGGGGTGAGGAAGAGATTCATATTAGGGAGGAAGGAGTGGGCTACTGGGGAGGAGCTTGCCTGGGGGTGACAATTGGAGAGTGAAAGAGGAGTTAGGAGAGAGAGAAACCTGGGTGAGCAGGAATGGTAAGGGAAGGTGGTGGAAATGATTTGCATGAGGGGGGTAGAAATAGAGAGGAGAGCGAAGGAAAGGATTCGTATCAAGTTTAAGGTGGGACGGAGCGAGGAAAAGTGTGAAATGAGCGAGATTGAAGGAGAAGGTGACGATAGGATGAGAGATTGTATTCAGTGTTACGTATGACGATGAGAGAATGATCGTCTTTTTGGAGGCTTTGTCCCATATTCTCAAACACTTCGGGACTTACGCACCCACACTGGTAAGGCTTTCGAAGAGGTTGTGTGGGCCTTTGCAGAGGTTGTGTGGGCCTTTGCGGAGGTTGTGTGGGCCTTTGCGGAGGTTGTGTGGACCTTTGTGGAGGTTGTGTGGGGCTTTGCAGAGGTTGTGTGGGCCTTTGCAGAGGTTGTGTGGGGCTTTGCGGAGGTTGTGTGGGGCTTTGCAGAGGTTGTGTGGGCCTTTGCAGAGGTTGTGTGGGCCTTTGCAGAGGTTGTGTGGGCCTTTGCAGAGGTTGTGTGGGCCTTTGCGGAGGTTGTGTGGGCCCTTGCAGAGGTTGTGTGGGCCTTTGCAGAGGTTGTGTGGGCCTTTGCGGAGGTTGTGTGGGGCTTTGCAGAGGTTGTGTGGGCCTTTGCAGAGGTTGTGTGGGCCTTTGCAGAGGTTGTGTGGGCCTTTGCAGAGGTTGTGTGGGCCTTTGCAGAGGTTGTGTGGGCCTTTGCGGAGGTTGTGTGGGCCTTTGCAGAGGTTGTGTGGGCCTTTGCGGAGGTTGTGTGGGCCTTTGCGGAGGTTGTGTGGGCCTTTGCAGAGGTTGTGTGGGCCTTTGCGGAGGTTGTGTGGGCCTTTGCGGAGGTTGTGTGGGCCTTTGCAGAGGTTGTGTGGGCCTTTGCAGAGGTTGTGTGGGCCTTTGCGGAGGTTGTGTGGGCCTTTGCAGAGGTTGTGTGGGCCTTTGCAGAGGCTGTGTGGGCCTTTGCAGAGGTTTTTTAATAGCCCATGTGGTAGTTTGACCATTATTCTAGACCATAAGCGTGAAAGGAACCCTCATTAAAACCCGAAGAAATTCTTTTGTGGCCTTTAGAATTAATTGATGTGAGAGCCGAAAGCGTCTGAGAATACGGAGCTTAAACCGGGAGAAGAGGAGCATGTGACTTATAGCTTGACTGAAAACTAACAGAGGGACGAAAAGGCCTGAAGAGAGAGATAATGAGGAGTGGAGGAAGGGGGAGGGACTAGAAAAACGAGTATTTCTTTCATTCATTCCACTCTCCACAACTCATCAACTAAGACATCAAGAGAGGAAGCGAAGGGAAAGAATGGGAAAATCAAGGACAACGGTATAAAGAGAAAAAGATGATGTGAAATGAGAGGGAGGGAAGTTAAGGAGAGGGA
>NC_066529.1:14165862-14188362 GCF_024679095.1 Eriocheir sinensis
ATTCCCTACATTTATCAAGAACTGCTTTGAAAAGTTCCTCATACGTGTCTTGGGTCTTGTGTTGCAGGAATGCATAAACAACTGAGACACCAGTGCTCCCGAGAGGAACACGAATGACAAACAACTGCATAACTACTCCATGCCTCGCTAGACTTTTCCTGCCTCGTTTACGGTTGTCTTGTTCATCGGTCTTGTCTTCATGCTCCTCTTCCTCTTCTCAGTGTATACGCCTCAGCCTTCGTAGAGCTTAGCGGACATTTCTCCAGATTTTTGCACTTCTGTCTCCTGAATTTCAAAACAGCTTCTCCAGGTTTCTGTTTTTCCAGACTTTTCTTGCCTCGGTGTTTGTCTCGCTTTCCCTCTCCCTCTTTCTCTTATCTTTCTCGCGGGACGGCGGGAAGACAGCTGCTGGCTTTCTCCCGTGACAGGCCGCGTGTGGAGAGAAGAAACACTCCTTCCTTCCCTCCCCCTTCCTTTCCTCCTTTCCCTTCCATTCTTCCTTTCGTCCTTCCTTGCTTCCTCTTTTCTATCCTTGCTTCCTATCATCCTTCTTACCTTCGTCCCTTTGTTGTCCCGCTTCATTTGCGGGCATCTCTACCTTACCTTTCTCTCCTCCTCCTCCTCACACCACGTCACCTGTTCTTCACCTCTTTACCCCCTTCCATCTACTTTTCCGTCTAATGCCCTTCATCATCATCATCATCATCATAATCATCATCATCATCATCGGGGAACAGATCACGTAACAAGAACAGCTGCAGTATTTTTCTTTCTCTTTTTTTTCTTTCCTCCGACACCTTTTCTTATATCTTTTTTTTACCTTCCTGTCCTGTCTCTTCTCTCTCCTACAAACCTCTCCTCCTCCTCCTCCTCCTCCTCCTCCTCCTCCTCCTCCTTCTCCTCCTCCTCAACCCCCCCTTCTCGTCCATTTAACTTCCCTCTCCCTGTCTCCTCCCTTGCTACTTCTTTTTCCTCCTCGTAACACCGACTCTCTCCTTCCCTCTCTTCTCTCTCCCTCTCGTCCTCCCCTCCCCCCCTCCCCTCTTCTCTCTCTACTCCCCTCCTGTCCTCTCCTTCACCTCCCATCCTCCCCGTCTTTCCGCTTACCCTCCCCTCCCCCCTACCCTCCTCTCTCTCACACACATTCGCTCTCCCTTCCAGCCGTGTTAAGGACAGCAGGGAGAGTGAGAGTACCGTGATGGGAGTACTCTGTGATGCTGAGGGAGAGGAAAGGGAGAGTAGAGAGGGAGATAAAGACGGCGATGATGGAGGGTGATAAAAAGGGGGAGCAAGGAAGGAGAATGGTTAAGAGTAGGAAGAAAAGGAGAAGAGAATGATTAAGGGGGAAGGATGGAGTAGAGGAAAGGCGTAACAAGGGAGAAAATGAAGGAAGGGAGAGAAGATAGTAAGGGTGAAAGGTGAAGGGCAAAGGAAAATAAAAAAATATGGAGAAAGGGCATGAGTGAAATGTAAAGGGGAGGAAATGGAAGTATGAAGAAAAAGAGTATGGGGAAAAAAGAGAGTTAGGAAAGGCAGTAAAGAAGGAAGACAGATAACAAGAAGACAGTGTAAAGATAGGAAGAGCAAGGAAAGGAGAGAGAGGGAGGAATGTAATAGAAAAAGGCAGATACATGAGGGAAGGGGGAGAAGGAAAAGGCAAGAGAAGGGAAAATGAGGGAGATGGAAGGAGAAAAATAGTGAAAATGAACATCTCCACCTTCCTTTCCTCCGTCTCTTCCTTCTCCGCACGCCTCCTCCTTCCCATTCTTCTTTCTATTTCTTCCTCTCTGTGTACTTCTTTCCACCTCTTCGTCCTCCACCTCCTTCTCCTTCCCTCCACCTTCTTTCCTTCTCTCCTTTTTTCCCTCCCTTTCACCTTTCCCTTCGCCTCCATCTGTCGCTCTAATGGAGTAATACGTCCCCCCCCCCTCCTCCTCCTCCTCCTCCTCCTCCTCCTCCTCCTCCCTCCTTCGCCCATTTCTCCCTCTTTCTTGTACTTTCCTTCTGGCTTCAATCACCTCCGTCTCTCCATCCCTTCTCTCTTCCTCGACATCTCTTTCCTCCTCCTCCTCCTCCTCCTCCTCCTCCTCCTCTTCAAAAAAACTGCGGGCTGCTGCTGCTACTATTGATCAGAAAGACAGGGAAAGACTTTTTTTTATTTTCTCTCTAACACACACACACACACACACACACACACACACACACACACACACACACACACACACACACACTAAATGGAGGGAAGAAAATGGTCTCTGTGAAAGTTTGTCTGGAAATGGCTTTGGCCGCTTAGTGTGTCCGTGTGGTGTTGGTGGTGGAGGCGGCGGTGGTGGTGGTGGTGGTGGTGAAGGTAGTGGTATCGGTGGTGGTGGTGGTGGTGGTGGTAGTGGTATCGGTGGTGGTGGTGGTGGTGGTGGCTGTGGGATGTCAGCTGTTTTTTTTTTTATTTCTTGATGGTGGTCGTATAGTCTAAAGGGTACAGATTTTCTTATTACTTTTTAACTTTATTTATTTGTTCTTTTTTCTGTCTGTGGTAGGAAATGTGAGTTTGTTAAATTTGCAATGCATCGCTCGTGTTTGATATTGATTTTATGTCAACAGCTTGTGGTGGTATTGGGCAAGGAAAGTCTAGAGGAAGAGATGGAGAAGGAGGAGGAGGAGAGGAGGAGGAAAAGGAGGAGGGGGAGGAGGAGGAGGAGGAGGAGGAGGAGAGGAGGTATTGTAGGAAGAGGAGAAGGAAGAGGAAGATGAAAGAGAAGGAAAAGAAAGAGAAGAAGAAGAGGAAGAGAAGTGGAGGAGCATTTGAAGGACGGAAACAAAACTTGGAGAGAAAAAGAGAAAGAAAAAAATGAGGAAACGGAAAAGCATAAAACGAAAAGAACGAGACTTGAGACAATATGACAACACAAGATTTAGTCCTTCACGTAGAGAGAGAGAGAGAGAGAGAAATAATAATTGAAAGAATGAACGGAGAGATAGAACGATGACTGAAGAAGTAAGGAGGTAAAAAGGAAGGAAGACGGACTCCTAAAAGAAAGGAAGGAAGGAAAGAAAGAAGAAAGGAAAGAAGGAAGGAAGGAAAGAAGGAAAGAAATAACAAAAGAAGGAAGGAAAGAACCAAAGAAGGAATGAATGAAGGAAAGAAGGAAGGATCGAGGGAAACAATGGAAAAAAAATTGGAAAGAAGTAAAAAGAAATGGACGAAAGATGAAAATATGGAAGTCACTGAGGAAATAGTAAAGTAATTTCTGAAGAAAGAAGGGAAGACAAAAACTAATGATTTACAAAGATTATATGAAAGTAATCAATGAAAAATTATGATAGTGAAAAGGAAAGTCAGGTAGAGGAGGAACGTATGGAACCGAAAAGGAAGAAGTGAAAGAAGGAAACGAAACGAATTAATAGAAGAGTAAAAATATGTTATAAGAGGAGCGAATAAAAGACACAGAAGGTAAAGGAAGGTTGGAGGGAATAGATAAAGGAAAGGATGAGATGGAAGGCAAAATATAGTAAATAACAACAAAAAAAAAGTACTGGAGTTGAAAGTGAGGAAAAAATAAAGGTAGGAAGGGAAGTATGATTGAACTGAACAGGATCGAAATAAAGAAAAAGGAAAAAGAAAGAGTTGGTGGGGAAAGTAAAGAGAAAATGGAACCACAACTGAAGGAAAGGAAGAAACGAAAAGATTGAAAATGCCCGAAAAATATATCGAAATGTAAACAGTAATAAAAAAAGAATATTGAAAGACGAAGGTGAAGAAAAGGCAGGACAAGAATTAAATTGAAATACGGGCTAAAGTGAATGAAAGAAAATAATAAAAAAGGAAGAAAGAAATGAGAATGGTATGAAGGAAGCGATTAGCCAACACACACACACACACACACACACACACACACACACACACACACACACACACACACACACACACACACACACACACACACACACACACACACACACACACACACACACACACACACACACACACCATTCTCTCTCAACTCAGGAAGAAGTGATAAAGGCTCCTCTTGATAGTGACCGAGGAGGAGGAGGAAGAAAGAAAGAATTGGCAAGAGGTAGCAGGGTGAGGGAGCACAACAGAAAATGGGAAAAAGAGGAAGAGGAGGAAACGAAAAATAGAAAGAAAATATTTGAACCTGTACAAGAGAATGACGAAGAAAAGAGTGAAAGAAACAGAGCAAGAATTAATATTGCAGCAGTGCGGTGAAAGAAAAAAAGAAAAAAAGAAAGAAAAGAGAGGAAAAATTACACACACACACACACACACACACACACACACACACACACACACACACACACACACACACACACACACACACACACACACACACACACACACACACACACACACACACACACACACACACACACACACACACACACACACACACACACACACACACACACACACACACACACACACACACACACACACACACACACACACACACACACACACACACACACACACACACACACACACACACACACACACACACACACACACACACACACACACACACACACACACACACACACACACACACACACACACACACACACACACACACACACACACAAAGATAGTAGGTTTAAAAAAAAGATTGACGTGTTTTCGCTGGTTTTATTAGAGAGAGCGAGTGTTTGCTTGACCGACTCTCTCCCTCAATACAAGGTTTATATTAAGTCTCTCCTTCCGCCCTTCCATTTTCTTCCTTTCCTTCCTCCCTCCCTCCTTTTCTTCTTTATTTTTCATTCCTTCGTATTGGTTTTTGTTTTTGTTTATTTTTCATTTATCCCTTTTCTCTTTTTTGCCTTTGCCTCTCTTTCTTCCTTCCTTTTTCCTTTCTTTTGTATTTATTTTCTTCCTTTCCTCCCTTCCCTCCTTCATCGCCTTTGTTTTCATTATTTCGTCTTTCCTTCTAAAAATATTCCTTCTTTGTTCCTTTCATTCCTGCCTTCCACATTTCTTTCCTTCCTTCCTTTTTTAACCATTTCCATTTTTTTTTCATTACCTCTTCTATTTCTCTTCCGCTCCTCCCTCCTTCCTTTCTTCTTTCTTTTACGATTTCCGTGGTCACTCCTCTCCCAGCTTTCTTCCTTCTCCATCTCCTTACCCTCCTCTCTTTTACATTCCATCCCCTACCCTCTTTTTTCTTTCTTTCTTTATTTCTTCCTTCCTTTCTACCTTCCTCCCCTATTTCCTTCCTTCCTTGTTAAATTCCTTCTCTTAGTTAAACGCAAGGCAGATTTTCCTTCCCTAATAACTTTGCCTCCTCCTCCTCCTCCTCCTCCTCCTTCCCCTCCTTCTCCTCCTCCTCCTCCTCCTCCCCTCCTCCTCCTCCCCTCCTCCTCCTCCTCCTCCTCCTCTTCCTCTTCCTCTTCCTTTTCCTCCTCCTCCTCCTCCTCCTCCTCCTCCTCCTCCGCAGGAGTTATTTGTCGAATTGAGTTGTTCGCCATTGGAACAGCCTTCCTGCAGAAGTGGTTTGCGCAGAGACCATCAACTCCTTCAAGAAACGCATTGATCGCCATTTTGCTGCATCAGGAGTGAACTGAACGTATCCAAGAGTAGGTCCACAAGTGCTTTAATCCTTCCCTGCAAGCCACTCCTGTGGCTGACGGATTGATTAAATCACTGAAAACAGGCAGCCTAGTAATGAGCCAACAGGCTTTCTGCTGACTGCCAGTCCATGTTTCCATGTTTCCTCCTCCTCCTCCTCCTCCTCCTCCTCCTCCTCCTTGAGCTCAGTATTTATGGCAACTCGATCAGAACTTTTTAAGGTATTGCATAATATTTTGGCGCCGCTACACAACACGACACGAATAAAAAATAAAAAATAAAATAAATAAATAAATAAAAGTTCACCGTCAATTAGGCCGACTTTCTTCGATTTTCTTTTTCTGTCATGGTTTCTCTTTTGGTTGGGCTTTTTTTTCATCGTTTTTTTTTCTTTTATCCTTTTTCCCAATCTTTTTTTACATTATATTTTTACTGTTTAAACACACACACATTGAAGAACAGGTAGATAGATAGATAGGTAGGGAGAGAGAGAGAGAGAGAGAGAGAGAGAGAGAGAGAGAGAGAGAGAGAGAGAGAGAGAGAGAGAGAGAGAGAATCATAGGTATCGGCGCTCATCACTCGTTTATTTCTCGTTAGGCACACATTTAGTCCACGTTTTTCCCTTTAGTCTCGTTAGTGTTGTGTGCACAGTGTCCTTAATGTTGTTGTTTTTCCTTGGATTGTAATGGAAATTGAAAAAAAGTTGTTGCTGTTTTGTGAGTTTTTATCGGTTGTTGTGGTTTTTGTTGTTGCTGTTTTGGTGGTAGTAGTGGTGGTGGTGACGGTGGTGGTGGTGGTGGTGGTGGTAGTGATGGTGGTAGTGGTGGTGGGGGTGGTAGTGGTGGCGGTGGTGTTGGTGTTGGTGGTGGTGGTAGTGGTGGTGGTGGTAGTGGTAGTAGTAGTGGTGGTGGTGGTGGTCTAATAATAGCTGTTTCGTGAGTTCTTAGCAGTTGTTGTTGTTGTTGTTGTTGTTGCTGTTTTGGTGGTGGTGGTAGTGGTTGTGGTGGTGGTGATGGTGGTGGTGGTAGTGGTGGTAGTGGTGGTGGTCTAATAATAGCTAAGACAGAGGAAATAGTGAGCCAAAGTTCCTATCACCCATCCCACACACTCTTCCTGTCTGTCTGTGTGTATGTATGTCTCTGGCACTGGTCCATTCTCACACATTTCGGGACTTGCACACCGAAATTCGAAGAGACAATGGTTGATGCTTTGTTATTTTTTTCACGGGGGGTTAGTTAATGAGACACGTGATAGTTTGACGAGACCTCTTCACCATGAACGTAAAAATAACACTCATGGGAACCCGACTAATCTCCTTTGTGGCCTTAGAAAATATTTGTTGTGAGCCGAAAGTGTCTGAGGATTCGTGCCTTTGTCTCTCTTTATTACGCCACTTCCCTTTACTAGGTATCAGGACACCTCTTCTCACGTAATTGACTGCTCTTTCGGCCACCTCTTCGGATTCTTTACTGGAGAAGCGAGTAGCGGGCTTTTTTTTATATAGTTTCCTTTTTTTGTTCCCTTGTGCTGTCTCCTTTGCTGTAAAAAAAAAAAAACTTCCTTACGCCACTCCCTTTATCCTCCCCTCCCCCCGCCTCCGTGATCTAGTGGTCAGCGTGCCAAGATAGCACTCTTCAGGCCCGGGTCGTTGGCGTGAGGCTGACCAGCTGTTTATCCTCCCTTTCGGACTGGTCGATAAATGGATACCTGGGGAAACCTGGGGAATGTAAACTATGGCAACCCGGATTTCACATTAGCCCGTGTCCCGGGGTAATTGGCTGTTGCCGACCGCATGCTCAAAGGGCCAACGGATCGGAGATGAGCACCGCAGCCATGCTCAGCTATAGCGCATGCACCCACCTTTACCTTTTATCTTTTCTTTCCTCACCTCATTCCTCCACACAGGGCAGGCATCGTAGCTTTCACCTTTCTTCTCCACCTTCCTGCCTCTCACTCATTCACTCACTCATCCGCTCGCTGCTTGACTTTAGGCTAATAATATTTCCCTTCCCATTTTTTATCCCACTCATTCCATTAAATTTACTCTCACTTACCTTCTTTTTTTTTTTTTCGTTTTTCTTTCTTGCTTCTTTCTTTATTACTCTTTCCATTCTTCCTTCCTTCCTTCCTTTCTTTCGTCTTTTGTTTTTTCTTTTCTTACTTCTTTCCCATTTTCCATCCTTTCTTCTATGCTTCTTCTCCTTCCTTCCTTTCGTCTATCCTTCCTCCTCTCCTTATCTCTCCTTCACTTTATTGTTACCCTTCATTCCTCCTCCTCGCCTTCCCCTCTGCTCCTCTTTAAGCCCTTAAGCACCAAGGCTCAGAGCACCTGTCATCTCACACATACCTTTCCCTCACCTCCCTCCCTCCCTCCCTCCCCCACTTTCACTGCCTAAACTGTCCTCCCTTCATTCCCTTTCTCCTGTGGTTTCCTTTTCTATCTTCCTTCGTTCGTTCGTTCGTTCCCCTCTTCCTTCTTTCCTTCTCTCCTTCCTTCCTTCTTCTTTCATTACCTTAACTGTTCCCATTTTCATTCCTTTTCTCCTGCCAGCTCTCCTTTTCTACCTTCCTTCCCTCGTTCATTCGTTCGTTCCTTCTATATATCTTTCCTTCCTTCCTTCCTTCCTTCTTGTCAAATTACTGTTTTGTTGCCCTCCTCCTTTTAGTCTTCCTGCCTTCCCATCTTCCTTCTTTCTCATGAATACTTTTCATTATTATCTCATTTTTCCATTTTTTTTTTCTTTCCGTACTTTCCCTTCTAACTCTTCATTATCTGCTTCATTCCATTCCTTAATTCCTTCCTTCCTTCCTTCATTCATTCATTCATTAATTCCCTTTTCTTCATTATCTTCGTTCCATCTCAATTCCTGTTTTGATTTCTTCTCTTAAGCCCTTCATTAAACTCTAAAGTCCTGTTTTCCGTTTGAATTCAAGGCCTCGTGGCGCAACGGATAACGCGTCTGACTACGGATCAGAAGATTCCAGGTTCGAATCCTGGCGAGGTCGAATGATTCGTTTTTTTCCAGTATTTATTCGTTTCTTTGTCTTAGTGGCTCATATTTCGTCCCTTATTTACTTACCTTACGCTACTGTTATTATATTTTAATTATTAACTGTCCTTAATTATTGTTTAAGGTGATACTAGTTCACCTACTTTTTCATTCTTACATTAGTGTTAATGTAGTGTGTTGATAGAGGGAGGGAGGGAGAGAGGGGGGTTAAAGGTGTTGATGGTGGTGGTCGAGGTGGTAAAAGAGGTGCTAAACTAGATTACTCACGCACTCTGACACACATGGCTTCCCACACCAACAAAGAGCAGAGATTTGCCACCGGACAGAAATACCCGTACACGGAAAACACAGCAGCGCAACACCGCAGACTTGGAGTACAACTAGTCAGCACAAGGCTACGGGAGGCTGCCGGCAAGATATGGGAGAAACTAGACCAGCAAGACGACGTGAACTACACCCACGTCAAGGAGCTTGACGGCAGCACGGACATGGTCCATCCCTGGTTTCTGCGCAGCTTGAAGTCACTACGAGAACAACCGCCCACACATCACTTCACACATGTGACACCATAGCTTAGCTTAGCTCTCTACACACAAACAAATCAAACACCCCCCCCCAGCACGCCGGGGGTATACAAATAAGGTGCCCGATAAACAATAACTACACCTAAACAACTAACGAACCTACACCATACAACTGTACACTCCTACTGTCTTTCCTGTTCCCCACCTGTACCTTCACCACTAACCCACTTCCTCTTCCTACTGTACCTTTAATTAACCCGGTAGCAGCGACGGGCAAAATTGTGGCTTTACCGTGTACCAGCGACGGGCCATATTTTTGCCATGATATAAACCCCCAAAAATAGATGATGCATAAACTGATCACAAGTGCGTTGAAATATATTATGAAATGGTTTGCGTGAGTGATGATTTTTTCTCATTTTTCTCGCTTAGAGGAGCCTTTAAGAAACATGATCCCCGCAGCTACCGGGTTAAAAAAAGAAAAAATGTGGTGGTGTTACTACTGGTGGTGGAGGCGCTGGCAGGCACTGGCAGAGGTGATAGTGGTGGTGGTGATGTACGCTTCTGTGGTCGTTCATGTGCTGCTCTACGTTTAGTAATTTATTCTTGTACTCTCTTGACGCTATTGTTGAAATATTGACAGATTGTAGTGGTAGCATGTGTGTAATAATAATAATAATAATAATAATAATAATAATAATAATAATAATAATAATAATAATAATAATAATAATAAACGGTTTATTTCATGAAGTACCAGGCAGCCCTAGAGCTGAAAATTTACATCAATGGAAGATGAAATGAAATGAATGAGACAAATGAATAAAGTAGTATGATTGACAATAAAAAGGAAAATAGAAATAACAATAATAGCAATAATCATAGCAATAATAATCACGATAATAATAATGAGTGTGTGTGTGTGTGTGTGTGTGTGTGTGTGTGTGTGTGTGTGTGTGTGTGTGTGTGTGTGTGTGTGTGTGTGTGTGTGTGTGTGTGTGTGTGTGTGTGTGTGTGTGTGTGTGTGTGTGTGTGTGTGTGTGACCTCACTAACACACCAATAGACGCTTTCTTTCTCTCCGTTTATCTCTTTACACTCCGCCAGCGAGGAGGAAATTATAAACTCTCTCTCTCTCTCTCTCTCCATCAATTTTTCTATATATCCTTATATCATTTTATCGCGTCAATACATTTTCCTGCCTACAACCTCCTCCTCCTCCTCCTCCTCCTCCTCCTTTTCCTTCCTTTCTAAATACCTTTATAAGTAAACGAACGGAGAGAGAGAGAGAGAGAGAGAGAGAGAGAGAGAGAGAGAGAGAGAGAGAGAGAGAGAGACAATTACGAGTCGTGTTTGCCTTGCTCAGTCGTCCTCTCCTTAAAGGCTGTTTGTCAAGAAAATCCCCGCCTTGATTTCTTACTCGGGACTGCAATCATGTAGAATAAAGGGGAGGAGGAGGAGGATGAACACAAAGGAACACAAAGGAAAAACAATCAACAGCAGACCTGATGATCCTTGCGAGGCTGTTTGTGACAAGCTACGCTAACTATCTAATGAAAGGTGGAAGATGAAGTTCAGCAAAGGCGAAGGCTTCTCGCTACCCCCCCCCCTATCCCTCCAGCCAAACCTGGGAGGAAAGAAAAAAGAACAATGCAGCTTGGAAAAACTGCATGGAAATTATGTAGGAAAGAGGAAAGAACTATCATTACTGCTACTACTAACCGGGCGATAAAAACGGACAAGGACACCAGTATTCGAAAGAAGTTAACGTTATTACGACAATGAGTAATATATTAGTTGCTGGTTGGATTCAAAATACTTGTCAAATCTATTCTTGAAGGACGTAACTGTTGTACTATCAACGACATCACAGGGTAGAGAATTCCAAACATTAACGACTAGACTAAAGAAGAAGTGTTTGGCTTCGTGCGACGGGAATCTTTTACCACTTATCGTGATATTGTGATTTCTTCTTGTTCTATCTATCAATTGTAAAGTAATCTTCCGCATTAATATCACTGAATCCTTTAAACATTTTAAACACTTCTATTAGATCGTCTCGCATTCTTCGTTTTGATAGGCTGGATAAATTTACTTCTCTAAGCCTTTGTTCATAAGATAAATTTCTCAACCCGTTCTAACTTTTCTATGTTTTTTTCTGTAATAGGGAGACCAAAACCAAGGTAAAGGGAGGCAAGCCAGGTATTCTCACGTGGGTGTGGGTGTGGGTGTGGGGTGCGCTGGACCAAAATTGGTATGGACTGCGCAGGTAGACCGTGGCGTCACAGGCTAGACGTGGAAAAGGTATGATTGCTGCGGAGACTTAAGTCTTGACCCAGCACCCGGCTAGAGGAGGTCTATCTGAGCGGTCCGCTTTCTGTGACATGGGAAACTCTTGTATAGTACGCCTTCGTGTTGCATTGTTCGTGGGTGCAAATCCCTGCATCGCAAAGAGACCACACTGCTTTTTCAGTCTCCCAAAAGATTAAGTTACAAATGACACACTTTTTGGCTTAGT
Organism: Eriocheir sinensis; assembly: GCF_024679095.1. Lineage (NCBI taxonomy): Eukaryota > Metazoa > Arthropoda > Malacostraca > Decapoda > Varunidae > Eriocheir > Eriocheir sinensis. The sequence continues at coordinate 14,177,495 of NC_066529.1, forward strand.
TTTTTTATTAGATCCTAAGCTAATTCAACAGTTTAGTATTGTGCATAATATCATTAGGCAAATACTGTACATAAATAAATCATAAGGCTGTAGCCTCATTACATAGCACAACGGAAGCTGCCAAGCTGTAGAGGGAAGGAGCTCAATGAGCTTAGCTGCACTGGGCACCAAGGTTTAGGTTTATACCCAAGACTTATTATCGGTGAACAAATACTTTAAAGAGGAATGGAGACCCAGGATTATATGTGAATACACATGTCCTATAGTCATTCCTATTATTATATGAGTGAATTGTCCGAACACTCCAGGGAAAATTAATGCAGAGGGCACTAAAACAGTACTGAAAATGCATTCCAGGATCAGAACCGACTTAGACGTGCAACGGACTAGCCTACATTACATTAAGATACCTTTAAATTCTCACACTCTCTTTCTCTTTTTCTCTCTCTATCTATTTCTCGCTCTCGTCTAGGCAGTGACGTCACTTAGAATGCGCAGAGAGAGGTGGGGTAGGGGGGATCGAGACTACCTGGTGTTTCTTCTACCACGACCAAAACTGTACACAGTCCTCTAGATGGGGTCGAACCAGGAAATTATACAGTTTTAATATTACTTTTTTCGATTTATTATTAAAGACTCGTCCGATAAAGCCAACCAATTTGTTTGCGGTTTTAACTACCATTGAACAATGCTGACTGGGCTTTAAATCGCTTGATATAGTGATTCCAAGATCATTTTCTTTACTTACTGCCGAAAGTTGTTGGCCATTCATTACGTACTGAACGCGATTGTTATTGTTTCCGATGTGTAACACTTTACATTTGTAAACGTTAAATTTCATTTGCCATTGATTGGCCCAACGTGCAAGTCGATCTAGATCTGATTGTAATGCTTCTTCGTCGAGTGTCATAGTTACCTTACTAGCGATTTTTGTGTCATCAGCAAATTTTGATACATTGCAAGTGAGCCCGTCATCGATATCATTAACATAAATTAAGAAGAGCATGGCACCAAGCACTGATCCTTGAGGTACGCCGCTTCTGACATCGAGCCAGTTAGATGAAACACCGCTTAGAACTACTCTCTGTTTCCCCTCAGAGAGCCAGTCCCCAAACCAATTGTGAATGTTACCCAAGATACCGTGCGCCAATAGTTTACTGAGCAACCGTTTGTGGGAGACCTTATAAAATGCCTTTTGAAAACCCAGATATATGATATATACAGATCTGCTTTCATTAAATACCTGAAAAATATAATGAAAAAAATCAATTAAGTTAGTTAAACACGAATTACTACAGAAGCCTTGTTGCGAATTATGTATTACATTATTTTCTTCGAAGAATTTCACCATATTGTCGCGAATGATAGTCTCCATTAACTTACAAACAATCGTTGTCAGGCTCATTGGTCGATACTTTTCTGGATGAGACTTGTACCCTTTTTTGAAAATTGGTGTGACATTTGCTAGTTTCCAATCCGACGGAACTTTTTCAGCTGTTAATGATTTATTGAATAAGATAGAGAGCGGTTTACAAATTTGATGTTTAATTTTTATTTTATTTTAGGTGTAATTTTGTCAGGACCAGGAGCTTTGCTTGCTTTAATCTTTTCAATTGTGCGTAAAATGTCACTTTCTACGATGAGCACGCCATTTAAAATATTTTCGGTCCTTCTAACCTCCGGCGGTTGAGGTGATAAACAATATTCGTAACAGCAGTCGTGATGGATTATACCTGCCAGTGTGTCACCTGTCGTGTGCATATTCGCGGAGGGGAGAGGTGGAGGTAATCTCTACACACACACACACACACACACACACACACACACACACACACACACACACACACACACACACACACACACACACACACACACACACACACACACACACACACACACACACACACTCACAAACGAGTTGACTTGTGAAAAAGTTAAGGGATGGTTGCTTACTACTTCACGAAGATAATAATGTAAACGTGATACGAAAAATTAGAGGCAAAACAAATTGAGATCACAAAGAAAGAAACCCTAAAATAAATAAACTGAAACTAAAGCTCATGTGTGTGTGTGTGTGTGTGTGTGTGTGTGTGTGTGTGTGTGTGTGTGTGTGTGTGTGTCTTCATTTATCTCCATCGCTTCTTACCCATTACCCTTCGTCATAAGTTCTCTCTTGCTTTCTCGCCTATCCTCTCCCTTTTTTCCCTCCCTCCCTCCCAAATGGCCATCCAGCGTCTCATTAGCGCCTGCTTTTCCTCCTTAACTCATATTTATTCTCATTTCGTAGGGCAGGCTATAATTTCAGCCGTCCTCTCCTCCTCCTTTTCCTCCACCGTCTTCTCCTCCTCCTTCGCTTCCTACTCTCCTTCCCCCTCTCTCCTCTCTTCTCTCTTTCATCACACTATCTTTCTTTTTTTTCTCCTTTGTCCCCGTCTTTAGCCACCTTCTCTTCCTCCTTCAGCTTCTCATCCTTTCCCTGTTACTACTACTACTACTACTACTACTACTACTACTACTACTGTTACTACTACTACTGTTACTACTACTACTACTGTTTCTGCTACTACTGCTACTACTACTACTACTACTACTACTAATAATAATAATAATAATAATAATAATAATAATAATGTCAGTGAGAGCGCGTCGGCAACACCCGAGGGTTCGAACGAGTGGTTGCGTCGATGAATCGGAGCCGCGGACGAAGCTTCGGACTCTGCCTCACCTCTACTCAACCACTTGCCCGCTCGCATGATCAACGAACGCGATTTCTCGGCGTTTATGTAATGTAAATAATGCATAACAAACAAGCGAACCTGCAAACAAACCTAACCAACTAACAAACTAACCAACTAACTAAATTAATAACTGACTAATTATCTTACTATCTAACCAACTAGTTAAGAAAGTAACTAACTAGCTAAAAAAACAACAAACTATAACTGTAACGAAGTGAGGACATTAGGAAAGGAAGCTGTATATGAAGGGAGGCAAGGCTAGGATGTAATGCTTTTGATCTATATACGATTTATATTTCCATCTCCTGAGGCCTCGAGAAGCTCACTTCTATAAAATGGCAACACTGAGGCAAGGAAACTGGTGCCATTTTGAGCTTTTAAACTTGATTTTTCGTTTATGTCCACACAGTAGGTTACGCTGTATAATCTCCTACAACCTCTAGGAATGGATCTGACGTAGAGTTCAAAACGTTTCTTTCTGTGGAGGTCATTCAAATATTACATCTTTATACGCTGGAGAAAACAATGAAAGTGACATCTGACATCCATACAGCTTCGCCACGTATGGAGAGCTACGTGTTGCCTCCTTTTGCCGGTGAGGCGGTGACTGGCAACCCGTCTGTTTGTCTCAGCGGTGTGTGGGTGAAGGTCAAACCCGTATTCGTATTGGCACCTCAGTCCGCTTGTTTGAAAAGCCTCTCGTAGAAGTTCCTGGGATTTAAATGGACTGTTTCGTGATCCTGGTGATAGTTTTACACCACTTCTGTACCTTGAACGGGAAAATCTTCCAAGAAAATCGGGCTAATCTTCTTCGTTGCCTCGAAAAACAATCGTAATAGGAGCCCGATACGTTTGAGATTATGGACCTCAAACACTCTCCTAGTATTACGATAAGTTTGTGCGGTGTGTCGCGGCCTCCAGGAACACCAAGGTCGGTGCAGTGAGGGAGTCCGGGAGTGCCTCAAGGTTGGTGTTTTGGGCTTCGTTGTTTGTTCATTGAAAACTTTAGTCGAGGTTGTTATGTCATTACCGAATAGATATTTTTCCCTTTTTCGCGCTTCCCCTCTCCTCCATCCTCTCCTCTTCCATCTCTTCCTTCTCTCCTCACTACCTTTATATCGTCTTTTTTGTCTCATTGTTTTGCTTTATCCTCTTCCTCCTGTTTTTTTTCTCTTCCTCCTTCGCTTTGTTCTTATTCTACTCTTAACCACTTGTTATCTCTCTTTCTCCTTCTCAATCTTCCTCCTCCTCCTACCTTCCCCTTCCTTGTTTCTACTCTATCACAGTTGCTTTAGATATGTCCTTCACCACCCGCGTCTTGAGCCTCCTCCTCCTACTCCTCTTCTTCCTAATCCTAATATAACTATTTCCTGCCGGCACGTTGCCGGAGGGAGAGGTGGGTGGGGAGGTGCCTTCATCTATTCTATCCTGTCCTACCACACGTAGATTACTAGTAGTAGCGGTAGTAGACAGACACCCTCGCCATAGACCGCCAGGTCTTCTGGTGTCTGTTCTTCCTATGTATTCCTATGTATTCCTCCTCCTTCTCCTCCTCTTCCTCCTCCTATTCTCTTCCTTTAACATCTTCCTCCTCTCCTATTCCTACACTTTAGTACTACATTTTGGTGTCCCCTTTCCCTCCCATTTTCTTTCCTTGCCTTTCTCTTATGGCACAAACCCATCTCTCTCTCTCTCTCTCTCTCTCTCTCTCTCTCTCTCTCTCTCTCTCTCTCTCTCTCTCTCTCTCTCTCTCTTCCACTCCACTTCCCAAGCCACCAAACTTTGAGAGAGAGAGAGAGAGAGAGAGAGAGAGAGAGAGAGAGAGAGAGAGAGAGAGATTGAAAGTGTGAAGAGGAAAGCCAGAAGGAAGAAGAGGAAGAGGAGGAGGAGGAACATAAGTGGAATCCTTTAGGTTGCCTCTTTTGATATTATGATGAATCTTCCTCCTCACCCTCCATCCCCTTCATCCCCCTCTCTCTTAACCTTCCCCCCCCCACCCCACCCCACGTCTCTCTTCCATCTCTCACCCCTTGCCATCGCATTCTCCCCTTGCTCCCTACTGCCACATCATACCCACCCCACCACCTCCCCTCCCACATATCACATCCCTCCCGTCCCCTTGCCGTACCATCCCACTGCCTCTCCACAAGCGTCTTCCAACTCCATTTTCTAATTCCTCCCCTCACCTCTCTCCCCTTTATCTCTTCCCCCAATGTCTCTCCCACGAACCCTACCATAGCTCTCCTCCATCTCTCCTCCCACACATCCTAATTTTTCCACTTATCTTCCTCCTCCACCACCTTCTTCTCCTTCTTCTCCCCTAGCAGAAAAATGCTTCAAATCGCGCACACAAAAAAAGGAGAAAAGGGAAAGATCGTGTTTGTTCCTCGTGTACATATATAGAAGTTTGCTCATATATCAGTGTGTATGTGTGTGTGTGTGTGTGTTTGTGTGTGAGTGTCAGTTATCTGTGCCTGCCTCTTTATGTTTGTATGTCTGGCCTTGTTTGTCTATTTTGTTTGCCAGTTTGTCTATCCCTCTAAGTTGATGGATGGATGGATGGATGAATGAATGATGATGATGATGATGATGAGAGGGAGGAGGAGTTGAAAAAGAGTAGAACGAGAAACAGAAAACAAATACTATATAAATATAACCAAAAAAGATCAAACGATTTCAGAAAAGGAGAGAAAAAATATCCATTTGAAAGAGGAAGGAAAGGAGAATGAAACGAACACACACACACACACACACACACACACACACACACACACACACTTCATTCATCGCCTCCTCCATTTAAACCTTTACCGGGAATTTATATTTTTTTTCACTTTTCCTCCTCCTCCTCCTCCTCCTCCTCCTCCTCCTCCTCTTGTTTCTCCTCCTCCTCCAGCTGTTTCTCCTCCTCCTCCTCCTATATTATTTTCTTTTTCCTTTTGCCTGCTTCCGCCTCACACCTTACTATATTCCTCCTCCTCTTCCTCCTCCTTCTTCGTCTCTTCCTCCTCTTCCTCATCCTCCTTCGTCTCTTCCTCCTATACTTTTTTTTCCTTTTGGCTGCTTCCGCCTCACACCTTCCTTCTATTTCTCCTCCTCCTCCTCCTCGTCAATGTTAGTTTATGCTTCCAGTCACGTTTGGAGCATTTCCTCATTTTCTCTCCCTTCTCAACTTCCCTCCTCAACTTCCCTCCTCCCCCTCTCTCCCAATATCCTTCTCACCCCCTCCCCACCATTCTTCCCTCCCCTCCCCTCTGCCTCCCTCTCCCTTTACCTCCACTAATCGCTTTGGAGGAGAAAAAGGGGAATGGATATCACGTTTCTTTCCTCGATTAGCCAGCCTCCCTTTTTTTGTTTTCTTCCTCCTTTTCCTCCTCTCTTTCTTTGTTTCTTCCTCTTCATCCTTTTCGTTCGACTTCATCTACTACTCTTCTCGCATTCTCTTATTTGCTGTCCTAATCCTCCTCCTCCTCTCCCTCCTCCTCCTCTTCTTTTTTTTCCATCTTCTTTTTCTTCTTTTTTTCTTTTTCTTTTTTCTTCCTTTTCTTCCTTCGTTTTCTTTCTTCTTCTTTCCTATTTTTCTCTTCTCCTTCTTCCTTTTCCTTATATACTTCTTCATCATCAGCATTATCATCGTCTTGTTCTTGTTGCTGTACTTCATTTTTTTTCGTCGTGTTCTCCTACTCCTCCTCCTCCTTCAAGCCCCAATTACTAGCAGCTCTGTCCACGCTATATCTCACAAAAATGGATGATGGCCAAGACGACAAAAACAAACCCCAAAAAAGTATAAGCCCTACCACCGTTACCCCTTGATACCCACCTTCGGGCAAGCGGGAGACAAACAACCTGACGGGCATCAAAACATCTTAATTAGGGTACACTTTATACGGAGAAGGGAACCAATTAAAGGAGCTGCTCTGTGTGGAAGGCGTGTCAAAAAATCGGTAATGAGATGGCCAGGTAAATACGAGGCTGTCACGAGGGAGCTTATTTTATTATACGGTGTTGGATATAGGAAGTGATAGAGTAGGACGTGAAAGGTAAGCAGAAGATGGCATTAACGTAGGTATAGGTAGGTGTCCAGGGGAGACGAAGGAGGAGGAGGAGGAGGAGGAGGTGGAGGAAGAGGAAGAGGAAAAAGATAGAAAAAAAGGATAAGATCAGGAAAAATCAATAGGAAAGAAAAAGAAGAAAAAAAAAGAAAGAAAAACGAGAACAAAAACAAGAACAAGAGGAAGGAAAAGAAGCAAAGAAGGAAGGAAAAAGGACAATTTGTGACAAGGGGGAAGAGATGAAGAAAGGTTGAAGGGAGGAGCTTTTTTAATTTATGGTGCTGCCTATACCGCCGGTATAGGCTCTCGAGTAATCTCTTAGACGACCCCAGCTCGTTAGAGGCGCACGCGAATTTTATTTATAGTGGTTACCCTGATGTATGACTCTTGCTAGGACCATGCTGCCCTCTTGTGCTCTTGAACGAAGTCGCTGAAGTTAGGAATGAGAGAAGATCTGGGAAGGATGTGGGTGTTAGTGAGAGAGAGAGAGAGAGAGAGAGAGAGAGAGAGAGAGAGCGGTGATTGAAATTTGTCTCCGTGCATCAGTAGAACGCAAACCTAAGTCCTTGAGCTCGCCACACCCACACGCAGACCACTCGGCCAACGCTTCCCTAAAATGCTTGTAAAATATTAACGATAGAACGATTTAGAAGGAAGAAGTAGAACAACAGAGAATAATTGAAGTAAATGAGAATGGGGGCAAAGTAGGGGAAAAGGGGGAGAAAATGGCACGGTGATGTTGTGGAGGGAGGAGGAGGAGGAGGAGGAGGAGGAGGAGAAGGAGGAGGAGGAGACGTGGGTGAGAAGGTGAAAAGGAAGACGAGAGAGGAGTTAGGAAGTGGATAATGAAAGAGTTAGGAATAATAGAGGGGAATGTTTTTTAAAGGAACATACGTAATAAGTAAATGATGTGAAAGAAGAAGCAAAACCACGCATCAAGCAAACTGAAGTAAAAGAAGGAAGAGAGGAAAGTAAGAAGGGAGGAGAGGGTGGGTGGGTGGGAGTTTCAGGAAGCGATAAGGAAAGCTGGCAGTGTTGGAGGAGGAGGAGGAGGAGGAGGAGGAGGAGGAGGAGGAGGAGGAGAAGGAGGAGGAGGAGGAGCAAGAGGAGGAGGTAATGGCAGGAGATTTTACTATGCACAATTTCCATGTGAATGATGTGGCTTTTGCATAATCTCTCTCTCTCTCTCTCTCTCTCACCACACACACAATATCGATTTTTTGAGAGAGAGAGAGAGAATTTCACGCATTGCATTCCCCCATGCGAGCAAAGCAATACAAGAAATCTCATTAGCTCTCCCGTTTTCTTCTCAACAACACGACTATTCAGAAAAGGGGAATCATTTTTAGGCGGCTAACTTAACTAAACGCATTAAGAGCGGAGCACCTTGAGTTTGCAGACTATTTTTATTGCGTGTTCTGTGTTCCTGTGCGTTTAAACCTTGCCAGTTTCCTATGTAATCCATCCCAGTGTTGGTTCTTTCATTTTTTTTTATATATGCATTCCTACTCCCTTTTTTTCTCCTCCCTGCCTCGCCCTGTGACTTATTTTCATATTACTTTTCTCTTTTCCCTGAGACCATGCCTGCCTTCTATATTATCCATCCCAGCCCCTGCTCCCTGCTTTTTCCCCCTTGCCTCTCCTTTTATCCTCCCCTTCCTTTCATAAAATTATTTCTGTTCATTTTTCCTTAATGCCTTGCCAACTTTTTATATCATCCATCCCAGACTTATTCCTACCTGTGTTTTCTTTATGTGCTCTTTACTCCATTTTTTCTCCTCCCTGCCTCCCCCTGTATCCCTCGCCCATTTTATATTTCTTTTCTCTTTCCCCTGATAGTACTACCTTGCCTGTTTCGCTTATTCTCCATTCCAGCCTCTGCTCCTACTTGTGTTTAGTTTATGTTTTTTTTACTCTTTTTTCTCTTCCTTTCCTCCCCTGTAACCCCCTTTCATATTTATTTTATCTTTCCCGTGCTAACATTTTACTCTTCCTTCCTACCTCCTCCTGTAATCCCCCCCTCCCCCCAGCCCTTCGCATTTCTTTTTTCTTTCCCATGCTTGCTTTGCACACTTCCTGATGTGTTCCTCCTTTAACTATTAATCCTCACTCCCCTCTCTCGCTTAGTTCCAACGCTCTTCTGTCACCTCTCTTTCCTTCCCGGCTTATTTCCACTTTATAACGTTCTCCTGCTTATTTTTTTCACCCCACCCCGGCTCAAGGGCTAGTGTGACAGAGAAGAGCACCGAAGCAACACGCAGCTTTAGCATATGCACCAAAATTTACCTTTACCTGCCTACATCTGCTACATCTCTCCCTCCTGTTTATTTCCTGCATTCCCCTCTTTTTCTATTTCTTCTTCTCCTGTGTTCTAATTTGCTCTCTGCTTTTCTTTGTCCTGTCACCTTTCTCCTCTCACTAATATTTCCAACACTCCTCTGCTTTTCTGGGCCTTTTATTTCCCTCGTCTCACATGTGTTTTCTTTCCTATCACGCTTGTATCTTTCCCTGTCTAATCTTTGCCAATTTATGCCTTTCTATTATTTTGTTTCCTTGTTCCTCCATTTTTCTTTTGGTAGCTGGGTTTTTTTCTTTTCCCTTGGCTTCATTTTTATCCACCTCCACCTTCTTACTTTCTGATTCAATTTTATCTCCTTTTTAATCGTTTCTACCCGTTATCTATTATCTCCTATTCAGCTGCAGTTTTTCTTTTACCCATCTCCCCTCTCTCTCTCATTCTTCTTTCTTCACAAGTCCTCGTCCCCTTCCCCGATCCACTTCCTTCTCTCCTTATTTCTCTTTTCTTTCTCCTATTTCCACCTTATTCTTAATCCTTCCTATTTTCCTATTTTACCTACTACCTTTTATTTATTTTTTTACATCAGAGGACACGGCTCAAGGGCAATAAAAAGAGTACAAAAAAAAAAAAAGCCCGCTACTCGCCGCTCCTATAAAAGATAAAAGTAAAGAGTAACCAACGCACACATATATTGTCCCCTAATTTATGTTATCCTCTTCCTCTCCCCTTTGTTCCTATTTGCCTGTTACTGCATTTTTATTTCGTGTTTCCCTCCCTCCTTTCCTCCCTCTCTGCCTCCCTTTTCCTGCTCCTTCTTCTCCGTCCTCCTGATGCCATGCTCGCCCTCACAAGGTAATAAAACATAAGCAATAATTTATAGTGTTTGTGTGTGTGTGTGTGTGTGTGTGTGTGTGTGTGTGTGTGTGTGTGTGTGTGTAGCTTGAAAGTAAAGTTTGTGGTGCAATTAAAGTTATATCACTCTTGTCGAGCATGTATTCAGGTTAGAGAGAGAGAGAGAGAGAGAGAGAGAGAGAGAGAGAGAGAGAGAGAGAGAGAGAGAGAGAGAGAGGTAATTCTTTTTCTTTTTTTTTGTAATGTTTGATTTGTTTTTTACGTTTCTGTTATTTTCATCTTTTTCTTCTTCTTTATCTTCGTCTTTTTCTTAGTTTTTTCTTCCTCTTCTGCTTCTGCTTCTTCTTCTTCTTCTTTTGTTTTTTCTTCTTTTGTTTTTTCTTCTCCTTTTTTTTCTATTTTTTCTCCATCTTCTTTTTCTTCTTTTTCTTCTTCTTCCTTTTCCTCTTTTTCGTTATCTTGGCTGTTGTATTTCTTATCAGTTTCTCTCCGTCAATTAATTCTTTGCAAGCGAAACCTTTCGGAAATCCTTTTGTGTCATGCAGACGGTTATAAATAGTGTGTGTGTGTGTGTGTGTGTGTCTGTGTGTGTGTGTGTGTGTGTGTGTGTGTGTGTGTGTGTGTGTGTCATTAGTGTAATCATTCTATCATTGCTATTACATTCTCTCTCTCTCTCTCTCTCACACACACACACACACACACACACACACACACACACACACACACACACACACACACACACACACACGTTATCCCTGTTTTCATGTCTGGTCTCAAGGAATTTTATCGTCTCCAATTTTTACGTAATCGCCAATTCGGAATTTATTGAACGGCGATACACACATCAAGCTCCTCCTCCTCCTCCTCCTCCTCCTCTTGAATAATAAATGTCGTTGTACAGGTATCAACAACAAGCAGAATCAGCAA
>NC_066529.1:14193362-14200862 GCF_024679095.1 Eriocheir sinensis
CTTCTCCTCCTCCTCATTCTCCTTCTCGTCATCATCCCTTCCTCCCTCCCACTCCTACCTTCCCATCACCTTTCATTCTCACTCACAAGACTAATTTCCCGTCATTTCACTTCCAAGAAAGTGGGTTCTCCGTGGCAGCAAAGCACAGGCCTCGCCGTTACGTCATCCTTCCAGCTCATTACCGACGCAAACACGCATATTTTAACTCCCTTTGCCGCCACCTGAGACCAAGGCTGCTCATTAGACTTCCTCGGAGCCGTGATGGTTACTTCTTTTATTTATTGAGACCCAGAAGCTCGTTTGCGATTCATAAGTCTCCAATTTACATTATTTTTTGTTATTTATATGATTATAATGACTTGTTTCTTGGCTTTGTTGCGAACCCTGGTAGTTATTTCAAAATTATTACATCGTAGCCTACCAAGAACCTCAGTTGGGATGTCTGAAACTGATATTTACGTGCTTCAAGTTCTATTGAACCTAATAATTGCTGTACATCAGTTGTTTGTTTACTTCCTGGAGTTTCCCAGTAGCTGCCTAAGCCTCAGGTGAGCTTCCAGGTAATCATTGTGGTTTAACAGTTCACTTGATGGTAATGGGAGTTGGCTTTCCTCGTGTTTTGTCCCTTGCAACGCAGTTTACCTTTCCTGGATGTTTCACCCATTCGCGGTATTCCTCGTTCTCTTTGTGGATGTGTTTGTTTGTTTGCTTGCATGTTTGTTTGTGTTTCTGTGTGTCTGTGTGTGTAATTCAGTGTATATATGTGTGCGTGCTGATGTGGATGTGTGCGTGCGAGAGTACACGTTTAAGACTTTAATTAAAAGTTCATTTGATCCTCGACAGGCTCTAGAGTCCCTCATTTTTATTTCTTTACTCACCTCGACATCTCGACCTCGACCGCTGCTTATCGCCCAGGTATTCCTCCGCCCCGCCGCCTTGCCGGCAGGGCGCGCCAGGCCGCCGCTACACACGCTCTGCCTTCATGATTTGAAACTTTAACTCTTCAACGTGCATTATATACACGTACACATTTTTTGTGTAAATGGCGCCGTTGCCACGGTGAGTAATTTATTCACGTGTCCGTCTCATTTCACTCTCATGTCCATGGCGGGGAAGGCCGCCGCGGCCCCGGCAGTCCTCTCCATTATAAATTTATTTGTTGTTGTTGTTTACCTCAACACTTCATTTAACTCTCCAAAACGGAGAATTTGTCGGGTGCCTTCATTCTATTGTTTACTTAAGCAGCTCTTTCGAATTGTGGAGCCGCCTTTATCTCCTGAATATATATATATATATATATATATATATATATATATATATATATATATATATATATATATATATATATATATATATATATATATATATATATATATATATATATATATATATATATCAGCTCTTCTGGACGGGAGTCTGTATCACTGAGACTTTCTCCGTGACGGGCCGGCGTTACATGGCTGGGCGGCGCGGCAATCCACCAATCAGGCTCGAAAACACGTGAGCGTCCCGGCGAACACCTCCCCGCCCGTGTCTTCCAGCGCACTCCTCCTCCTACTGATAGTTTTCTACCTCTTAAATTCCGTCGCGATGTTGCCTCTCTTTCTATCTTCTATCGCTATTTTCACGCTAACTGCTCCTCTGAACTTGCTAACTTCATGCCTCCCCCTCTCCCGCGTCCCCGCTGCACACGACTTTCTACTCATGCTCATCCCTATACTGTCGAAACCCCGTATGCAAGAGTTAACCAGCATCTTCACTCTTTCATCCCTCACGCTGGTAAACTCTGGAGCAATCTTCCTTCATATGTATTTCCTCCTGCCTACGACTTGAACTCATTCAAAAGGAGGGTATCAGGACACCTCTCCTCCCGAAATTGACCTCTCTTTCGGTCATCTCTTTTGATTCTTTTTTGTAGGAGCAGCGAGTAGCGGGCTTTTTTATTACTGTTTCCTTTTTTTGTGCCCTTGAGCTGTCCCCTTTGTTGTAAATAAATAAAAAATAGCGAACATTTTATGGAGCCCTACATGATTATGTGTCGGGAAAATAAACATGGGAGGAAGTATCTTGTTTGTAGTAGTGGTGGTAGTAGTAGTAGTAGTAGTAGTAGTAGTAGTAGTAGTAGAAGTGGGAGAAGTGGCAACTGTGCCAGTATATTTTGGGATATGAGTAGTAGTAGTAGTAGTAGTAGTAATAGTAGTAAAAGTAGAAGTAGTAGTAGTAGTAGTAGTAGTAGTAGTAGCAATTGTTGAAGCAGTACTAGTAGGAGTAGTAGTAGTAGTAGCAATAGTAGAAGTAGAAGTAGTAGTAGTAGTAATAGTTGTTGTAGTAGTAGTAGTAGTAGTAGTAATAGTAGTAATAGTAAAATTAGTTATCATATTTCAAATATTAATGGAATATGTTAACAATCTATGTCAATTAACTTTTTTCATCATGCCTTTGGAAAGTTAAAAAGCAGTAGCCACCTTTCCATCTATGTTCACTAAGCGGGTGCCAAATTTGGTAGTAAAATTCATATATGATGGAACTTTGCAAAACATATATCGGTCATCAATCAGGTGTAGATGAATGTGTGGCTTTTAACAACTGTCCCGGGAGTGAAAGTTCGGGATGGGTGATGGGATGAGGGAGGCCGTGTGATTGAATGGGTGTGTTTTGCGACCAAAGCAGGAGATTGTAAATGTTGCCCCAGCCTTTGTGTGTATGGATGGATGTGAGTGTATGTGAATGTGTGCGTGTGTGTGTGTGTGTGTGTGTGTGTGTGTGTGTGTGTGTGTGTGTGTGTGTGTGTGTGTGTGTGTGTGTGTGCTATATTTTTTTTCTTAAACACGCGCAATTTATTTTATTTTTATCACATTTTAATCTTTTCGCACTATTGCTCATTTCTCTCATATGTCATACTAAATTCCAGTCTCCATTTTCTTTTTTCATTTATCTTCGTCTCCTTTTGTTTCTTTTATCTGGCGCAAGATTTATGGAGGAAACAGCAGACAAATATTCCCTTTTTTTCCTCTCTGCCTCCAGTCCGGCCTTCGTCATTCTCTCTCTCGCTGACTCTCTTTCAATTTTCTTTATTCTTTCTTTAACACCACCGCGACCTCCTCACCCCAACCACCACCACCCACCACCATTACCTTGCCCAACATATCCCTCCCACCACCACCATCACCATTTTTTCATCCTCTGCTTCCTCCTCATTCCACTCTTGCTTTTTCTTTTCTTCGTCTCCTCCTCCTCCTCCTTCACTTGTTTTCGCCTCATCTCCCCATCCCTCGTCCTTGTGCCTTTATCTCCCTCTCTTTTCTTTCTTCCTTCATTTCCTTCATCCATTTTCCCCCCAGAATCAGTATCATTTGCACACGTCGCCGCCACACCTTCGTTGCCTTACAAACCTTTCGCGCCGGATTGTCTCGGATTTTCTATTTCTACTCACCCGCGAACGAAGCTCATTCATTCACGTCTGATGTTTCTCCATCACCTGATTCATCTCGGTAAGTTTGGCTGTTAAGTAAATGGAAAAGATGTTTGTGTGCATTTCTTGGCTTTCTCCGTGTTTTGTTCGCATGTTGTTTGTTTTCTTTCTTGTTCTAGTTCTCCTTTCATAAATAGGCTAAAAGCTAATTATATATATATTTTACGTTTTGTGTTAGCAGCAATATGTATACAGTTATTTTCCTATTTACAGGTGCGTCAACTCTGCATCATGCATGGGCGGGGTAAGTGTGGAATTTACCATTTTTTATTTATATCTTTATTCTGTACATAATTTTCGAGAATCTTCAGTCATGAGGCACTCACCATTTATCCTTCATCTATCTTTAATCGTGCGGAGGTCACGGGTCGCCACCTTACCTTCTCACTTACGCCACGTCCTGAGGTTATGTTAGGTTAAGTTAGGTAAGATTCGGCCAGGTAGTTAACTCACTTATTCACTTGCTGTACTCGTTCTTGCCCAACAATTGAATGTAATACGACAAAAAAGTTATGTGCCAGTCGGTTCCCATCGGCAGAAGTGAATTGGCCGTTCCCGTTCCCTTGCAAATCACAACATCGGATCCATCAGTTATGCCACGTAATCTCATCTGCAGGGTACTGGAGGGAGGGATGTCAGGATGGATTAGATCAGTGAAGGAGGTAGCCTCGTTAGGGGGTAACCCGCATACTGTTACCTGCCCGTCCCTATTTCTATGCATTATTCTCTTGATTTTGCTTGAAAGAGAGAGAGAGAGAGAGAGAGAGAGAGAGAGAGAGAGAGAGAGAGAGAGAGAGAGAGAGAGAGAGAGAGAGAGAGAGAGAGAGAGAGAGAGAGAGAGAGAGAGAGAGAGAGAGAGAGAGAGAGAGAGAAATTGGATGGAAGGAAAAATAGAAGAGGAACTGATACGAAGAATGATGAGAGGGAAGAAGGAAATGAGATGAGAAGATAAGAATGAAAGGGGAAAGAAGGGAGATGGATGAGATAAATTTGGAGAGAGAGAGAGAGAGAGAGAGAGAGAGAGAGAGAGAGAGAGAGAGAGAGAGAGAGAGAGAGAGAGAGAGAGAGAGAGAGAGAGAGAGAGAGAGAGAGAGAGAGAGAGAGAGAGAGAGAGAGAGAGAGAGAGACACTACCGACCCGCAGCACTAGCCCTGCCCTATTTAACTTTTAATCAATGATTAGATATGTCTTCAAGGCTTCTACACACCCAAGCTACTTCAGATATATATCTTAATGAATTCTGGGATTTCTATAACTAAGCTAAATTTTGTTATTGGAACATTAGTCATAAAAGTGCGTTCGAGAAGACAAAAATCAGGGTTATGATCCTCCCACACCCAAAACAAGTGTTAATAGCTCACAAACTGTGCTAGATCGGCGTCGCATGACCCTCCAACACACCCCCAACAATTTATATTATGCAACTAGGGATCTAGAATGGAAAATGCTGAAAAGTAAAGATGGCGCCACTATAAACACTTGCCTGCGCCACAACGGGCTAGGGCCAACCATCAGGCCCTACTTTGAAGGCCTACCGGCGCCACAGGCCAAGACGTAAAAAAAAAAAAAAAAACTTATGCCATGTTTAGGGTTCATCAGGGCTAACAAATATTATTATACAATGTCATGTCTACAGTGCATGGGTAAGCCAGGAAAACAACTTGAAGAGAGCAAGAAGATGGACAATCTGTTGATCGGCGTCTGCGACGCCGATAAAAATTCTAACTATAAATCTACGGCAACAGCTTGCCACTGTTCATTAGTACTTCCTCACTGAGACATGGAAACATGGAAACATGGACGAGCAAGCAGCAGAAAGCCAATTAGCTCATTGTGAGGCTGCCTGCTTTTATAGATTTAATTAATCCGTCATCCACAGGAGTGGCTTGCGGAAAGATTAAAGCACTACTGAACGTACTCGTGGATACGTTTAGTTCAAGAGAAGATGGCGCCACTATAAACACTTGCCTGCGCCATGACGGACTGGGGCCAAACACCATCCAGGCCCACAAGCAAGCCTACCGGCGCTATAGGCATAAACGTAAAAAAAAAAAAGTTCACTCCCGACCCAGCAAAGTGACGGTCAATGCGATTTTTAAAGGAGTTGATTGTTTCCGCACTAACCACTCCTGCAGGAAGGTTGTTCCAGTGGCGGACGACTCTGCTCGAAAAATAACTCCTGCCAATATCCGTAAAGCATCGTTTGGCTTGAAATGTTTTACTTTTGTTTCTTGTTCGCGGGTTAGTTCGTAGGGTGAAGAGTTTGGAGTGATCAACATTGCTGAACTTGTTCAGGTACTTGAAGACTTGTATCATATCTCCCCGCAGTCGTCTCTTCCACGTGAAGAGGTTGAGACGCTTGAGTCGTTCTTCGTAAGGTTGCGTTCTCAATAATGGTATCTTTTTCGTAGCGCGTCGCTGTACTCTCGAGTAATTCAATGTTTTTCTTGTAGTTAGGAAACCAGAAGTGCACGGCGTATTTCAGGTGGGGCCTTACCAGAGAATTGTACAAGGTTAACACAACTCCCGGCCGTCTTGTATTCGAAGTTCCTCGCTATGACCCCGAGCATAGTATTGGTTTTCTTACAGGCGGATTTGCAGTGTTTTGCGTGTTTCAGGTCACTGCTGATAGTGACCCCGAAGTCTTTTTCCACCTGCGCTGCCTGTAATGGTTCGCCACCCATGTAGTATATGTGGCTGCTATTTCTGGACCCGATATGCATTACTTTACATTTGGTTGTGTTGAAGGACATCTGCCACTTTTCCGACCACTGAGTGATCTGGTCCAAATGTCCCTGGATGATTTCGCAGCCTGCTGTCGTGAGGGCCTTCCCTCCCACCTTGGTGTCGTCAGCAAATTTAGAATGTGTGGATTTTTTTTATCCTAGTTCTAGGTCCTTGATATAATTAATAAAGTGTATGGGGCCCGGCACTGTACCCTGTGGCACTCCACTTGTCACCGTGAGCCACTCGGAGGCCTGCCCGTTAATTATAACTCGTTGTATTCTTCCAGTGAGCCAATCTTTCTTCCAGTGAGCCAATTACATTACAGTGGTTCCCAAAGTGGGTGGAACCGCTCACCTGAAAGCGGATGAAAGATCTCGGGGGACGTTGAGGAAAATGACGGCTGTAGGATTGTGGCAGGAGGGAGCATTAGGAATAAGTAATAACTTGTTTTTAGAAAATCTGAATGACAAAAATTATGCCACAAACAGTTAGGCCAAAATAAAATACATTTTAATTACATGCTTGTGTTTATTCTTCTTTTCAATCTGCAGTATACCATATACCAAGAAAGTGGTGTGTTCGCATGTAGGTGTGTGTGGAGGTAATCGCTAGGAACTCGCCTGGGAGCCAAGAGGGCGCCAGCCTGGAAAGGTTTGGAAGCCATTGGCGAAGAAAATGCATCAAATATAGTTTATAATGGTATGGTTAATGCTCCTGATAATGATTACAGTGATATTATATATGAAAATACGTAGATATAATAGTCATGGTAATCATAATAATAATGATAATAATAATAATAATAATAATAATAATAATAATAATAATAAAAATGGCACCAGCAACATTAAGTTCCGCAGTAAGAGTCTAGCACAAGCAACAAATATTAAAACAAAATATCGCTGAAAAAAACAGTAAATCCTGTAAAGGACGAAGTGTTTTCATCCTCACTTTTAACTTCCTTTCATCTTCCTCTTCCCTTTAACGTCATCCTCACCCCTCCTTTGACCTCTCGCCCTCGTCTCTCCCTCCAGAAAAAGGCCTAGTGTTTCACGTGTGTGTGTGTGTGTGTGTGTGTGTGTGTGTGTGTGTGTGTGTGTGTGTGTGTGTGTGTGTGTGTGTGTGTCCCCCTCCCTCCCCCTTCCTCCCATCGTACTCCCTCTCCTTCCTCACTCTCTCTCTATTCAATTAATCATGCTCCCCTTCTTCCTCCCATCGGACTTTCCCTTTTATTTTTAAATCTCTGTCGTCTTCACCTTCTCGAAACTTCTCTCCCATTTCTCAACATTCCATCCTTTCTT
>NC_066529.1:14205862-14283362 GCF_024679095.1 Eriocheir sinensis
AACAAAGAGAGAGAGAGAGAGAGAGAGAGAGAGAGAGAGAGAGAGAGAGAGAGAGAGAGAGAGAGAGAGAGAGAGAGAGAGAGAGAGAGAGAGAGAGAGAGAGACGGGGGGGGGGAGAAAGAAAGAAAGAAAAAAGAAAATTAAAAGAAACTAAAACAAATTAATCGATACAGCATGATGTAAGGAAGAAAACACATGTCTATATCAAAAGTAATTAAGATCTAGAACGTAAGAGATAATGGGGAAGAGCAAGCGGCATAGCAGTCCACGAAGAATAGTTACGAAGAAAAGAAGTATGGAAAACGTAATGGCAGGAAGGAAATAATGGCCTTGTTAGATGAAGACAACTTAGCTCCGTAACGTGAAATATACAACCGATCGATGCGAAGAGTCTTTGTCGCGTAAAATATCGACAGAAAACACAGAAATATACAGTACACACCGATCTCAGCTTAGCCTTTATTACACCCATTACATATCAGATAGAATGACTCTACGATTTGTATATTATTCCTTACTAATTATTTATACATTGGCGGGGTTCAAACATTTACCTTTCCTCTTATACGCATGTAAAGAGAGTGAAGAATGGCGATGAACTTGTTCCTACCACTGATGACCGAGGTGCCGCATCCGCTTGAGCGTTGACTGCTACGGAACGTCAATCTTCTCCACTTAGTGTCCTTGGCGTCTATTCATTACCCTTCTTATCACACTAACCTGCGTCTATACATTTCCTTTCTTACCATTTTCCTTTCCCATCAGATTAGCCAATGTATCATTAACTGTCACTCTCCAGGTCAATTCGTCTACATATTTCTATCGTAGTCTTCCTCTTTGTCTCCCTAAATCTGTTTTGGCAGTCAAACATCAACCTTCCAGCGGTTCCTATCTCGATACATGTCGTTCAAAGTATACCTGTGAAAAGTTGTGTCTCCCTTTTCTTCATCCTTAACTCATTTTCTCTGGCGTCGACGCTCTCTCAGAGAAAATGGGCGTAGCGGTAACTCATCTAAATTTTTATTGAGAGAAAAATTGGGTATTATTTTACAAGTGCGCCAGTGTCAGGGCGAAAGACAGCTATGTGCCTTATGATTTTTTGTGTGATGGTACAACACACTGCCGTATTGCTTATCAGTCCCAAATTACTTGTTCGAAAGATATATTTTTATATAATTAAAATGAGCTGGTGCCGCCATGATGGGTAAGTGTTCCAGCAACCTACCCCCCCCCCCCCCCTCTGTGAGTTAGAAAAAAAAATGTATTAAGGGGGTGTCAAGGGGGAAGCAGCCCTCCCATTAGTTTATGTTAGGTTAGCTTTAGTATAACTAATAATGGACGAGTGTCCCGCAGGCGGAAATGTTGGTGGGCTCAGTTAAAGTACGAGCGTCCCTCATGCAGACGCTTACGTTTTCTTTGATTTTCCTTAAAAAAAAAAAAAAAAAAAAAAAAAAACTAATGATTTGCAAGAGAAACGGTTACCACATTATTTCAAGACATACCGAAAGATACCAAAAAGAAGAAAAAAAAGTTTCGTCTACCAGTGCGCACTAGTAAAGTTTTACCAAAAATTGTAACGATTCCTCGTCCTTACTATTTCTTCTTCTTGTTTCAACACGCATTGTCGAAACATATGTCAATACCAGTGTCTACTGTACTTCAGTGCTCAATGAGGGAAGAAGGAAAGGAAAGAAGCTCGATAATGAGTGTGTAGTGTATGAGGGCAAAGTGTGAAGAGAAAAAAATGGTGACGTCAGAGGAATGTACAAGGGTAATGAACGAGGAGCGGTTTAGGAGAAAGAAAAAGAGAAAGAACAAAAGGAAAAGTTTGATGCTAAGTGCGTGGTATATGAGTGTATAGTATGAAGGGAGGGAGAGGAAAGAGAGATGAGAGGAATATACATGTGGTTTTGGAGAAAGAAAAGCAGAAGGAAGTAAAATAAAGAAGTTCGATACGGAGTGTGTAGTATATGCGAGTAGAGTAATAAGAGAGGGAAAAGTGAAAAGCGGTTAGGGGGAAAGAAAACCGAAAGAAGGACAGGAAAGAATTGTGATGCTATGTGTGCAGTTTGCTGGAGTGCAGTATGAAGAGAGGGAGAAAGAATGGAGATGGGGGAGCACCGTACTATCACATCGTCACAGAAACACACACACACACACACACACACACACACACACACACACACACACACACAGCCACACCAGTACGACCACACGCCACCATGGCCACACACCGCCACCAGCTCACTCAGAAAAAAAACACAGCCACACAGTCACTGAAGTACGCAGACATTCTCATTGGCGCGCTAGGATGGCCACTCCTCATTCTCCAGACACACACACACACACACACACACACACACACACACACACACACACACACACACACACACACACACACACACACGCGCGCGCGCACACCCTTGCATGCTCCTTCACGCACGCACGCACGCGCGCGCGCACACACACACACACACACACACACACACACACACACACACACACACACACACACACACACACACACACACACACACACACACACACACACACACACACACACACACACACACACACACAGATGGAGCTTGGAGTGGTAAAGTCATAAACCATACTTTACTTTCTTGTTTATTGTTTCAATAAGTTACAGTTCAGATTTTCATGGTGTCAATGCAACACAGTATACGAGTTATAAATATGAAAATATAAATATGAGTTATTTACCGAAAAAAAAAAGGTTTGAACTGATTTTATAATGACAACATGCCTGCAAAGAGTTTAGTGACGTAATGTAGATGACCACTAAAACAAACATGTTACTAAATAATGTACAAATATACATTTCCCGTAGGATTTTCCAATAGGATAAAATAATGAGTTAACTAATGTATCAGTATATATAAAATGTTAAGTATTATGTAGATAGTATAAAAAAGTTTATAATAATGTAGAAATACAAATTTACGTTGTTCCTAGATATTTAAAAATTTTCATTGTTCCTATATGTTTGGCCTTTATTTTTTTTGAGTAAGTTAAATGGCACGTTCTTAAAATACACTGAAATTTATCATAGTTTTGTTAACATATAAATAATTATATAGCATTGCTGTACCAAGGGAAGGCATATTGTTTTCAGACTGAAGGTAGCTTATTATTTCGTTCTAAGCCACGAGAGTCGTGTTTGATCCTGAGTATCACAGGCACAGGCTATGGTCCACGCGTCACCGCCATGGCAGTGTGGCGGCGAGGGCAGACCCACTAGGTGTGTCCTTGAGCTTTCTCTCGGGGCGTTCAATGTTTACTGCATGCATCAGCGTGAGGATATAAGGATTACTGAGATGCTAACTTGGCGGAGCCATGTCAGAGCCATTGGGTAGAGGATTGGGCAGGTTCATGACGAGGCCACGGAATCAGTTCTCAGTATGGCCCCGGAACCCTTTCTTGGTATGGACCCTGATCTTGTTCTTGACGTGGCCACGAATCTGGTTCTTGGTATAGCCCCGGGATTTGTTCTTGGGTTGGCCACGAAACTGGTTCCTGGGTCGGCCACGAATCTGGTCCTTGGTATGGCCCCGTACCTGGTTCTTGACAAGGCCACGAAATTGGTTCTTCGAATGGCCACGAAACTTGTTCTTGGCGTGACATTGGAGCATTTTCTTGGCCAGGCCACTGAAATGATTCTTGACATGGCATTTGTAATACTTGCTGTTGGCCTGGCCACTGGGTAAGCCCTTCGCCAGCAAAAAGGGCGAGTTCTTCAGTAGAACACTGTAAAAGTCCTTGGTGGGGCCATTGGGGGGTTTCTTGGAGTGGCCACTCGGCGACGTTTTGAGAGAACTGTTGAGCAAATCCTGCAGCGAGCTGCGGGACGGGAGAGTAAGTGGAGTCTTGGCCAGGCCAGTGTGTGGAGTCTTGGTGGAGGAGATGGATGGGTGTTTTGTTTTGATCTTGGATTGACATTTGAGCGGAGTATTCACCTGGCCATTGGGCAGGCTCGTGGGGCACATGAAAAATGTTTTGGTTGCCTGGTTCGTTGGCTATGTATAAAGTGTTTTGATATGCTGGCTCTTGGTAGGGCAAGATGCCTTGTTCTGGGGCCGACAAGTTGGCGGGCTCTTGGGCGAACCAGTAGCCTTCTTGAGCTGAAGGATGTGTTGGTATGAAGGAGTTTTCTTGGGCGGGCTGGGGAGTTTCTCCAGGTGTTTGATTATGTGCGGAACTGTGAGTTGGTTCGTTTATGAGCCATTGGGCGAGTCCGTGTGTGGGTCTGTGGGCGGCTCCGTGCTCCTCTTCAGCAGGCAGTGTATGGCGACCTTGTGTGGGCCTGAGGGCAGGTTTATTGCTAGGCCATAGGATGGGTCCTCCATGTACTTGTTCCTGTGTGGGCGGTGTAGAATGTCCTTGTCCTTGTTCTTGTGCTGGTAGAATGGCGTGTACTTGTGTAACTCTGTGGGCTGATCTTTGTCCGTGTTCTTGTGCGGGTTTGTGGGCTGGTCCTTGTTCTTTTCCATGCCCCTGTTCTTGTGCGGACAGTGTGGCATGTTCTTGTCCTTGTTCTCGTAACGGTAGTGTGGCGTGTACTAGTATGGGCCTGTAGGCGTGTACTTGTCCTTGTTCTCGTAACGGCAGTGTGGCGTGAACTTGAGTGAGCCTGTGGGCGGGTCCTTGTCCTTGATCTTGGACGGGCAGTGTGGCGTATACTTGGGTGTGTCCTTGGGAGGGTCTGTGGGCGGGTCCTTGTCCTTGATCTTGGACGGGCAGTGTGGCGTGTACTTGAGCTGGTTTTGTAGAAACCACAGGGACGACTTCCCGGGCCGACCACTGGGCGGGGGGAAGAACGGGACCCTGCGCGTGGGAGGGTCCAAGCGGGGGTGGTGGGGGGTCAGGAGGATTATCCTTGACCTCCACTTGTTGTTTGAGTGTCCTGTCAAAGATAAATGTTTAAAGAAGAGTTAGATATTTATTCATTTCCTTAGGCATGGGTTTATTTATTTATTATTATTATTTTTTTTTTTTGCAATTTCTACTTCAACGCTCCACTACCCTCGTTCACCCTACTGCAAGTGTTTGAAGAACCCTCGACTACTCTCGCTTACTTAGAGAGGAACATCCATATGCGTGCCTGTAATGACCACATCATCCTTACCTCGTTGAGGCATCGGTGGCGGAA
Organism: Eriocheir sinensis; assembly: GCF_024679095.1. Lineage (NCBI taxonomy): Eukaryota > Metazoa > Arthropoda > Malacostraca > Decapoda > Varunidae > Eriocheir > Eriocheir sinensis. The sequence goes on from NC_066529.1 coordinate 14,211,033, forward strand.
GCCTTCTCGCTGGCGTGGCGGCGCTGAGACTGCCTAGAGACTGCCACTTCCAGACCGTAGCGGCGGCGCTTGCTCAGAGAGGCGCACTTCGGCGCCTCCTGGAAGTGAGAATTGCGGGTGAGGATGTCGCCCACGCGCTTCCTGAGGCGGGGGACGGAGAGACCGCAGGTGCAGGGCAGCGGCTGACGCACCAACGCGGCCACTGCTTCGCTGACGGCCACCAGCCCTGCGGAGCAAGGGGAACGATATGTTTAGTGACTAAGAACGAGGATTGTCATGCGTCTTCAGTGTGTGCGCGGTAGGGCTGCGCTCCGTGGAGATCAAATATAGAATAATACATAAAAGTAAATATTATCAAAGAAACATATTAGCGGGCTTGTAGTTAGTATAAATATGAACTGGAATAATTAAAACTTTGCAGCAAAAGTCTTCGTTTGTTTTAGATCAGTTATTTCATTACTGTGTGAGTCAAAGTCTATATATACCAAGTCAAGTCATACGCAGCTTTGTGGGAGGAGACACGACAGAGGCGTGGCTTATGGGTGACGTTGCTTGGAGCCAAACTAGATAATGTAGAAACAGGGATTTAGAGAAAATGAATAAAGGCGGACTAATTTAAATCAATCACTTCAAAATGCCCCCTCTCACATCCCACACCGCCGTTTGTAGGCATTGGAATTACAGTCACGCATAGCACAATAAAAAAGCCATATTATTTCGTCAGTGACTTGCCTGAACGCGCGGTGAAAGAAGGCGATAATGCACATCCAAAGTGCACACATGGCCGCAACTTTAGTCACCCATGAACTGGCGGGTAATTGACTTTAAGTGACGTCATCCCGTTGCTCCTCCCCAAACCGCCCCCTGTGCGTGCTGGTCGCAGTTTTGAAGTCAGAGTGACTTGACTTGGTATTTATAGACTTTGGTATAAGGAATATCAAAACCCTCCCAGCGTCCCGCCGCGCAGCGTCTTAGACTCACCTGTGCTGGCGGCGGCCACGAAGGCCAGCAAAAACTTGGCCAAGGGGGACTGCGGCGGCCTGGTGACGGGACGGTTCTGCCGATTGCCCTGTGGCTTGCCCGGGCCCCCGCTGCTGCCTTCCTCGCCGCCACTCTCCCGCCTCTCAGCTATTCCTCCCTGCCTCCCGCCACTTCTCTGCCTGCCTCCACCTCCACCTCCACGCCTCTCCCCGCCGGCCTGCCTCCTGGTGTGTGTTGTCCTCCCGCCGCCTCTGTGCCTTTCTCTGCCTCCTCTCTGGCCCCCGTCTATGAAGAAGAAGAAGAAAATAATAATAATAATAATAATAATAATAATAATAATAATAATAATAATAATAATAATAATAATAATAATAATAATAACAACATATAGCTGGCTAACAAAAAAAGGACATACATACATACATACATACAGACAGACAGAAAGCAGACAGACAGACAGACAGACAGACAGACAGACAACAGGCGTTCCTCAGTGACACCTGCGTCACACCTGTTGAATTGTGGAGATCAGGTGAGTCGCGGCGAAGAGTGCGAGAAGGAAAGTGAAAGGAAAGAAAGAATGAGACACGCACGGATAGACGAAGGAATAACTACTGAGGAGAGTAGGAAGGGATAGAGGGTGGAGACAAAAGGGAGGGAAGGAAAGATAAAGGAGGAGTAAGAATTAGAAAAGGAGGAAGTGAAGGAGCGATGAGAAAGAGGAAAGGAAAGAGGTATCAAGAAGAAGAGAGAAAGTTGAGACGGAAAAGAGGAAAAGAACTGAAATGGGAAGAGTAAAAAGAGATAGATGACGAAGACAGGAGACCGGGATGGATAGAGAAAGGGAGAGGGAGGGATAGAAAAGACTGAAATGAAAGGGATCGGAAAAGAGGTAGACCGGAGGCAGAGGGGGTACTATTGAGGGTTAAAGAGTTTCATGTATATTTTTGGTTCTAGATGTTTTCTCTGTCCTGATCTGAACATCACGGTAGAGAGCGCAGGATAGTCGCAATTTAATGATTTAATGGATAAGTTAAACAACTTATATTGGTTATTATGTTAATGTTGCTCTGCAAAATGGTCATAGTTCTGAAATATGATGCAAATGGCATCATTTTATGGCAATTATATAACTATGACCATTTTTACAGACCAAACAGTTAACATTAGCCAAATGTTGTCGGAATACAAGTTGTTTGTCTTGTCCATTTGAGTCATTTCCGATTATCTCTACAGTGATGTTCAGATCAGGACCAAAGTCAGGGTCTTAATAAATGCAATGGTGCTACAACTTTGACATGACCTCATGACCTTGTCCACCACTGCAGGCCCGGCAGACTTCAGTTTTCATGCATGGGCAGACACAAGGACCATTGCTATGTGGGTTTAAATTCTTTAGCTTTCCAGCTAGGCTGACTCTCCCTGGCTCCCACTCTAGAAGGGAAAGAGATTTGGAAAAAGGAGAGAAATGAGGTACGAAGGGGAGGAAAATGAAGAATAAAGGAGAGAGGGTGGAAGGAGGAACAAAAGGGAGAAAAATAAGAGAAAAATGGAGGAACGAAAGGGAGAAAAAGCAACTACAAAGGAGAGGGAATGAAGAAAGTAAAAGTGGAGAAATATTAGATACGAGGAAGAGGGAAGGAAGGAGGAACAAAGGGAAGAAAAGGAAGAACGATGAAGAAGGAATGAAGGAGAGACACTGGGGAGGTAAAGGAGGACATGAAGAAGGAATAAAGGAAGGAAAAGGGGGAAGAAAAAGGACAGAGGATAGGGAAGGAAGGCGGGACAAAGGGGAGGAAAAGGAGAAACAAAGGAGTAGGGAAGAAGGAGGACAATGGTGAGGAAAGGAGGAAAATATAGGGAAGGAATGAAGGAGTAACAGAGGGGAGAAAATTGAGCGACGAAGGAAAGGAAAGGAAGAAGAAATGAAGGAAACGGAAGAAAGAAGGTCAGAAAAGGAGAAAAAGGAAGGAGGAACATAACGGAAGAAAAAATGAAGGAAGTAAGAATGAAAAAGGGAGAAAGATAAAGGGATTCATAAAAAGACTGTTAGCTGATTGTTTTCCTCCTCCTCCTCCTCCTCCTCCTCCTTATACTCTCCCGCAAATTATTTCCATGACCGAAGGAAAGCGATAAAAAAAGCAAGGACTGAGGGACAGAGAGAAAATGACCAAATGGAAAACTAAAAGTTGAGGGCGAGGAAAGCGGTGAGAGGATTAAAGAAAATGGGAACTGGTAGGAATGTGTGTGTGTGTGTGTGTGTGTGTGTGTGTGTGTGTGTGTGCGCGCGCGCTCGTACATGCGTGTGTGCGTGCGTGCGTGTGTGAGATATAAACAAATAAATAGATAGATAGATACATAAATAGAAAAATAAATGGATAAATGGACACCGGTAAAAATATTGTGATACATATTCCTTCAATGTTCCTAACACCAGCACTGTAGAATTTGTATTTGTAATTTGAAACAAACATTAAAAAAATATCATAGTTGGTAATATTGGACATATACAGATTGATGTTCTAAATTGTATTTTAGCTAAAAAATATTTAGTAGTAAAGAAACTGAAATAAAAGTTAAGATCCCTTAACGCGTAATGAAAAGTAAAGTGTTAAGATGAGTTTCTTAAACAAATGCGTAGAATTGGGAAGGAAGAAAATGTTATTGATAATATCAGCAATGGAAAGTTGGCTTTAAGAGGATACAACAATGTAAAGTAGTAATAGAGGCGTCGTAGAAGTATAAAAACACTTTTTTTTATAAACTGAACTGACGAATGGAAAGTTATCTAAAAGTCATTGCGTTTTCAAAAATTATGCACAAGATAAGAGATTCTTATAATGAAATGTCATGGCCTATGGAATATGACGGGCTCGATTCAGTCCTGCAGCAGTACAAATAATTATGAACACTCTCCCTCCGCCATATAATATCCTCCAAGTCGATCCACACACAAGAGCAGCACAGAGGTCACATCCTAACCGTGTCTCGCCTTCACCTATCAACCAATCCTATCACTCCTTCCCTATCATTGTTATCAATCCTGAAGCAACACAGATTCCCGGAAACACTCACCCTCCTCCGCCATACAAGTCCCTCCAAGTCTCCACACAAAGAGAAGCAGCACAGAGGTCACGTCCTCACCCTCTCTCACCCTCACCTCAACTGATCTCCTGAAGTTCCCACAACCCCTTTCTTCCTCCCATGCAGCACCCACTCCTTCTACGCCCTAACGATTCCCCTCTTTGACCCGCGCCGCTTCCCTCACCTCAGTGGCGGGGTCAAAAGCTGAGGTCTCAGTGACACGCTCTGAGGCACACCTGAGCTCACCTCAGCTAAGACTGTGACCTCACCCACCTGTGATGAGAGGAGCCATGCGGAGGGAGGGTGAGGTGAGGTGAAGTGAGGTGAGGAGGGGGCTGAAGGGAGGGAGGGAGGGAAGGAAGCAGGTAGATGGAAGGGAGATGGAGGGTTACGGATATCTCATATTGAAAGAAATCTTTGTTTTTAATGATTAGGTGAAATTTGTTTCCAATTATTCATCCTTGTAATCACAATCTTTTTCTTGTATATAGCACACTGTAATTTAAATGTAGGTATCATTATTGTCGTCCTTTTGTGTGTAGTTGTTGTAGTTGGTCATATTTTTATTATTATTATTATTATTATTATTATTATTATTATTATTATTATTATTATTATTATTATTATTATTATTATTATTATTATTATTATTATTATTATTATTATTATTATTATTATTATTATTATTATTATTATTATTACTATTATTATTATTATTATTATTATTATTATTATTATTATTATTATTATTAAACAGACCCCTCGATAAGCAGACATTGGTACGAGAAATGATAAACAATGCCAGTAGGTTAAGGAGACAAGAAAAAAAAGGGGTTACAGAAACAATACCTAATCAGTCAACCGGTGGGTATTGGCATTTAGTTTAAAGTTACTTTATACAGATATAGTGCGATAATGTTGTTTAGTTCAGCTATTTTTCTGAGCATCTTGCCCATATTCGTACTGTATAGGAATAGTTTAGTTGCCCGGCTTGAGTTCCACATCATAGTAATAAACGCAACCTCTCATTGTTGTACTGCATTACCTTAACCGTCACATAACGCCCATCACAGCTACTCTTAGCACACTTGTGTGCTTGCGCGCAAACACACACACACACACACACACACACACACACACATACACACACACTTGCGGTCACTTGCAGTCACTTTCATGTGATTTCAGGTGCCATGAAGAGGTAAGAGTATGCATAAGAAAGGATAAGGTGAAGCTTGGTCAAGTCAGGTCAGGCCAGGTGAGGAGAGGCGAAAAGTGGAGCAGATGACGAGGAAGGCAGGGAGGGAGAAGGCAGGGAGGGAGAAGGCAGGGAGGGAGAAGGCAGGGAGGGAGAGGGAATGGATGGAGAGGTGGCGGCGTGGCTGTGAAGCGTCACTGACACCTCATTTTGAAGGGATCGTTGGCGTTAATAGCTGGGTGATTGACGTCCCTGGCGATTATATTTTTATCGGTCATTCATTGTTCTTTGCTGTTCCTGTTATTAGTTCAAGTGCGCATTTCTACTGCTCGGATTATATTATGTTTTTAAAACTACTGCGGATATTTTATAGTTTTTATCCTTCTTCCATCGTACTAACAAAAACAGAACAGAGCATCACACATGTTTTTAAATGGCTTCACAAACTAATAGAGGTAAATAATACTGTCGCTGATTATGTAGCGGCCATAGTAATATTACAATTGTGACACTTGTAACGATAACAATAGTAATAGTAATGATAAGAATAACAATATTATTATTATTATTAATATTATTATTATTATTATTATTATTATTATTATTATTATTATGATGATGATGATGATGATGATGATGATAATATTAATAATAATAATAACAAAAAGCAGCAATAACAGAGATAACAACAACAACAACAACAACAACAACAACAACAACAAGAGCAACAACAAAGCAGCAACCTCAATAATAATAATAATAATGATGATGATGATGATGATGATGGTGATGATAATAATATTTGAGTGGCTAACAAAAGGACATTCATACATACATACATACAGACAGACAGACAGTCAGTCATGCAACAGGTGTTCTTCAGTGACACCTGCGTCACACCTGTTGATATTATGGAGTTGAGGTGAGTCGCGGCGGAGAGTGCGAGAAGGAGAGTGAAAGGAAAGACCTGGAGGAATGAAGGGATGAAACAAGGTTGGATAGACGAAGAAAAAAAGAAGTTAGAAGAGTAGGAAGGGATAGAGGCCGGAGACAAGAAGGATGGAGGGAAAGAAAAGGGGGAGGAAGGATTAGAAATGAAGGAAGTGGAGGGGTAAAAAGAGGGGAGGCAAGAGGTGTCAAAAAGAGGAGAGAAAGGAGGGGCAATGAAAACGGAAAAGAGGGAAGGAACTTAAATAGGGAGAGTAAAAAGGGATAGACGACGGAGACAGGAGGGCGGGAGTGTTAGAGAAAGGGAGAGGGAGGGATAGAAAAGACGGAAATGAGGAGGGTTGAAGAAGGGGAAAGGAAAGAGGTATGAAGAGAGAGGAGGTACGAAGGTGAGGAAAATGAAGGACGAAGGAGAGGGAAGGAAAGAGGACCAAAGGTGAGGAAAATGAAGGACGAAGGAGAGGGAAGGAAAGAGGACCAAAGGTGAGGAAAATGAAGGACGAAGGAGAGGGAAGGAAAGAGGACCGAAGGTGAGGAAAATGAAGGACGAAGGAGAGGGAAGGAAAGAGGACCAAAGGGGAGGAAAATGAGAAACGACAAAGAGAGACGAAAGGAGGAACGAGAGAAAGAAAAGGAAGAACGAAGGAGAGGGAATGAAGGAGAGACAAAGGGAGGAAAAGGAGGGACGAAGAAGATGGAAGGAAGGAGTAATAACGGGGAGGAAAAGGCGGAGCGCGGGAGAGGGAAGAGAAGAGGGACAGAAAAATGGAAAGAAGGGACGAAGAAGAGAGAAGGACGGAGGGACAAAGGGGAAGAAAAGAAGTGACGAGGGAAAGGGAGAGACAAAGTGAAGGAAAAATAAGGGACGAAGGAGAGGAAATACGTAGGGAGAAAACGGAAGAAAAGGAGGGACGGAGGAGAGGTAAGGATGGAAGAGTATTGGAGACGGGAGAATGGTCAAAGGAAAAGGAGAACAAGTAAGAAGGAACGTAACAGAAGGAAGGAATGATGGAAGGAAAGTAGGATGAAGGAGTGAGAAAGACACAAGGATTGTTTGCTGATGACAGTCTTCCTTCCGCCTCCTATTCCTATTCCTCCTCCAATTCCTACTCCTACTCCTCATTTTCCTTCTCCTTCCCCGCATCTTAGTTTCTTGACCGAAGGAAGGCGATAAGAGAAGGCAAGGATTGTGGGACAGAGAGAACGGGAAGAAAATGGAAAACTGTAAGAGTTGACGGCGAGGAAAGCTGTGAGAGGATTAAAGAAAATGGGGACTGGGAAAAATGTGTGCCTGGTGTGTGTGTGTTTGTGTGTGTGTGTGTGTGTGTGTGTGTGTGTGTGTGTGTGTGTGTGTGTGTGTGTGTGTGTGTGTGTGTGTGTGTGTGTGTGTGTGTGTGTGTGTGTGTGTGTGGTGTAGCCCTTTGTCCACTTCAAGCATCTTTTCTCTACCCTGGCCAAGCATGTCCCGGTGAAAACAACTGGCTACACACTGATTGCCATCACTTGTGCTCACACCCGCGTGTATGAGATATAAATGAACAGATAAATAGGTACATTAATAGAAAGACAGATAGATAGACAGATACAGGTAACGATATTGTGATAAATATGCCTTCAACGTTCCTAACGCCAGTACTATAGAACATATGCAATTTGAAACGAACATTGAAAAATATTATAGTAGGTAATATTGGACCCATACAGATTAAACTTCCTAATTTGATTTCTATCCAAAAAATTAGTTGTACAGAAACTGAAATCAAAATTAAGATTCCTACACGCGGAATGACAAAATAAAGTGTTGAGTTCAGTTTCTTAAAGAAATGCGTCGAATCGGGAAAGAAAAATATATGTTATTCATAATATTAGCAAATGGAAGTTGATTTGAAGAGGATACAACAAGGGAATGTAAAAATAAGGGCTTCGTAGAACTATGAAAGTAATTTTCTATGCAGAACTGAACAATGAAAAGATATTTAAAAGTCATCGCGTTTTTAAAAAACTGTGCATAAGATAAGAGATTCTTATGATGACTTGTGACGGCATACGGAATATGACGAGCTCGATTCAATCCTGCAGAACTACATATAATTATGAACACTCACCCTCCGCCATACAAGTCCCTTCAAGTATCCACACACACAGGATCAGCACAGAGGTCACTTCCTCACCGTGTCTCGCCCTCACCTATCAATACTATCCCATGATTCATGTCTTTCATTGCTATTAATCCTGTAGCGACACAAAAACCCGGCAACACTCACCCCAATCAGCCATGCAAGTCCGTCCAAGTCTCCACTCTCACATGAGCAGCACAGAGGTCACCTTCACCTCACCACAACTGACCTCCTGAGTCCCGCCCTTCCTCCTCCCTCGTAGCTCCATTCCTCTAACCCTGTGCCGCTTCTCTCACCCCAGTGGCGGGGTCAGCAGCTGAGGTGCGCCTGAGCTCCACCCACCTGTGATGAGAGGTGGGAGGAGGGAGAAGGGGGAGGAGGAGAGGAGAGGAGAGGAGGGGGATAAGGGAAGGAGGGAGAGAACAGGTAGACGGAAGGGAGGAGAATTGTTACTGATACCTCATATTGGAGGAAACTTTGTTATTAATGATTGGGTGAAATATGTTTGCAATTATTCATCATTATAATTAAAAAAAAATTATACACAGCACTATCATTTTATTATATGTATCATTATTGTTGTCTTGTTCTTGTGTAGATGTTGTATTTATTCATATTCATATTCATATTCATATTATTATTATTATTATTATTATTATTATTATTATTATTATTATTATTATTATTATTATTATTATTATTATTATTATTATTATTATTATTATTATTATTATTATTATTATTATTATTATTATTATTATTATTATTATTATTATTATTATTATTATTATTATTATTATTATTATTATTATTATTATTATTAATACTATTATTATAATGTTGTCGTTTTATTTTGTTATTGTATTTTAGGGCAGCCACCTATCTGCTACATCAGCAACCATCATTGCCTTTATCACTACCACCACCATCATCATCACCACCACAACCTTCACTATCACCATTACCACCTTCACCACCACTATCACCACCTTCACAACCACTGTTACCACATTCACCACCACCACCACAACCACCACCACCAGCACCTTCACCACCACTATCACCACCACCACCACCACCAAACTCCACGGATCTCTCCCTGACACTTTCACTTTCCCCTTCCGTTCCCTTGAAAGGAGGCAAAAGAAGAAGAAAAATGATGTCTAAGGGAAAGGAATTCGTCTCCCTCCTTGGTATTTAAAGCCTCGGTGGTCCAGTGATCTAGTGCCTGGCTACCACATCGCGGGCCCGGTGCTGTGTACGTACTGTCCTCCTTTTACGGAGGTGTTCTCGAGTGAAGTGCGCATGCTCACAAGCGAATGTTTACAAACAAAGACTTGTTGATGATCAAAGCAGTAAGCAGATGTCCCTGATTACATGGCTGCAGATTTAAGTGAAAGACTGGCGTACTTTAGGCATGAAATAGAGCCTCCACGACCTCCACGTAAACCGTAAACTCTCACAAAGAGGCGAGCGCTGGGTGTTGAGGGAAGCTTTTCGCGGCACCCACTGTCCCTACTTTTCACACACAGCCTTCTAGGCTCTGGAGGCACCCGAGAGCCGACCGCTATCCACAACCGTCCCTGCGACTCACCTCCATCACACGCCAGGAAATGGAAACGGAAGGAAGGAAGGTGAAGAGGACAGATTGAGGAGAGAAGAGGAGAATAACGAAAGATATCTTAGAAGGTGTGTATGTGGCAGAAAAAATGGAGGCGCAGGTCATACATGATTAAACTTTGGACACCATCGAACGTCAATCTTCTCCACACACTGTTCTTATCAGACTAGCTGGCGCCTCTTCATTGCCCTTCTTATCACACTAGCCCGCGTCTATGCCTTCCCTTCCTACCAATTTTCTTTCTCATCAGACGAACCATTTCCCTTCACTCTTCAAACCATTTCGTCTATGTATTTATATCCCAGCCTTCCTCTTTCTCTCCCTCTATTCTGGCAGTCAAACATAAACCTTCCAGTGGCTGCTCTCTCGACACTCAACCTTCAAAGCATGCCTGTGAATAGTTGAGTCTCCCTCCTCTTCAACCCTGACTCACCTTCTTTGGCGGCGACGCACTGCTAGAGAAAATGGGTGTAGCGGCAACTCGTGTACATTTCAGGTGAGAGGAAAATGGCAATTATTCCTCATCCTTGCCTTTATTCTTCTTGTTTCTGGAGTTGGATCTGGATTTATGATGCGCAGGGCTCCTGTACAGGTGCATAACGCGAAATGTCGAAGCATATGTTGATACCAGTGTTTAGTATCCTTGAGTCCCCAGTGAGCAAAAAAGGAAAGGAAAGAAGCTCAATACTTAGTCTGTGGTATATGAGAGGAGAGTATGAAGAGAGGGAGAAAGAATAGGGATGTCAGAGGCATGTACAAGGGTAAAGAACGCGCAGTGGCTTTGGAGAAAGAAAACAGAGAGAACAAAGGGAAAGAAGATGGATGCTAAGTGTGTGGAATATGAGTGTAGAATATGAAGAGAGGGAGAAAGAATAGAGATATGAGAGGAATATACAAGGGTAACGAGCAAGGAGGGAATTAGCAAAAAGAAAAAAAAAGCTAAATGAACGAAGTTTGATGCTAGGGGTGTGGCATATGAATGTAGAGCATGAAGAGAGGGAGAGAGATTGGAGATATGAGAGGAATACACAAGGGGTTTAAAGAAAGAAAGATAACAGACAGAAGTAAAGTAAAAGTTCGATGTTTAGTATGTTGTATATGAGAGTAAAGTATAAGGAGAGGGAGAACAGATTGAGATATAAGAGGAAAGGGCAAGGGAAAAGAATGAAAAGCGGTAAAGGAGAAAGAACACAGGAAGAGGAAAAAAGTGTGATTCGATGTCTGCAGTTTGCAGGAGCACAGTATGAAGAGAGGGAGAAAAATAGGGATTGGAGAGCATCGTACTGCCACATCCTCACAGAAACACACACACACACACACACACACACACACACACACACACACACACACACACACACACACACACACACACATGCAGGCGGTGCGATGTGCTTGGAGTGGGAAAGTCATACAACCATACTTTACATTCTTGTTTATTGTTTTAATAAATATCATTTCAGATTTTTCTGGTGTCAATGCAATACAGTATAAGAGTTATAAATATAAAAGTATAAATATGAGTTATTTACCATAAAAAAGTTTTTAATTATTTATATAATAACCACGTTTGCAAAGAGATCAGTGACGCTATTTAACTGAACACGAAAAAAAAACCATATAACTAAATTATGTAGAAATATACATTTTCCATTGGATTTTTAAATAGAGTAAAATAATAAGCTATGTATTGTATTAATAGATATAAAATGTTAAGTATTATATGGATAGTGTAAAAGGTTAAATATTATGTAGACACACAAAAGTACATTGCTCTTAGATATGCAAAATCTGCATTGTTCTTATTTACCTGGTATCTTTTAAAACAAAGTATATGGTACGTACTTATTATATACTGATAATTATAATATTTTTATTAACATATAAATATTTAAATAGTATTTCTATACTAAGGGAAGGCACATTGTTTTCAGACTGAAGGTAGTGTATTGTTTCGTTCTAAGGCGTGTTTGATCCTGAGTATCGCAGGCTCAGGCTATGGCCCGTGGGTCACCGCAATGTCAGTGTGACCGCGAGGGCAAAGCCACGGGACGTGTCCTTGAGCTTTCTCTCTGCTTGTTCAAGGGTTAGTGCATGCATCAGCGTAAGGATTTGAGGATTACTGGGCTGCTAACTTGGCGGGACCATGTCAGAGCCATTGGGTAGAGGATTGAGCAGGTACTTGACGAGGCCACCAAATCAGTTCTTAGTATGGCTTCGGAACCCATTCTTGAATGGCCCTGTTTCTTGTTCTTGGCGGGGCCACGAATCTGGTTGTTGATATGGCCCCGAACTTGTTCTTGGTGTGGCCACGAATCTGGTTGTTGATATGGCCCCGAACTTGACGAATCTGGTTGTTGATATGGCCCCGGAACTTGTTCGTGGTGTGACCAAGAATCTGGTTGTTTATATGGCCCCGGAACCTGTTCTTGGGGTGGCCACGAAACTGGTTCTTGGGTCGGCCACGAATCTGGTCCTTGGTATGACCCCGAAACTGGTTCTTGACGATGCCACGAAAATTGTTCTTGGCGTGGCCACGAATCTAGTTCATGGTATGGCGTTGGAGCTTGTTTTGGCGTGACATTGGAGCATTTTCTTGGCCAGGCCACTGAAATGATTCTTGAAGTGGCGTGTGTAATACTTGCTGGTGGCCGGGCCACTGGCTAAGCCCTTGGCCACCCTTAAGTGCGAGTTCTTCAGTAGAACACTGGACAAGTCCTTGGTGGGGCCATTTGACGGTTTCTTGGAGTGGCCACTGGCGACGTTTGAGCCAACTGTTGAGCAAACCCTTCAGCCTGCTCTGGGGCGGAGAGTAGGTGGAGTTCAGGCCACTGTGTGGAGTCTTGGTGGAGGTAGTGGGTGGGTGTTTTGTTTGATCTTGGAATGGCATGTGAGCGAATACTCACCTGGCCATTGGGCAGGTTCGTGAGCCACATAAAAATGTTTTGCTGCTTGGTTCGTTAGCTATGTATAAAGTGTTTTGATGTGTTGGCTCTTGGAAGTGGAAGATGCCTTGTTCTGGGGCCGACAAGTTGGCGGGTTCTTAAGGGCCAGTAACCTTCCTGAGCTGAAGGATGTGCTGGTATGAAGAAATTTTCTTGGGCGGCCGGAGAGTTGGTTCAGGTGTTTGATTGTGTACGGAGCGGTGAGATTGTTCGTTAATGATCAATTTGGCGTGTCCGTGCTCCTGCTGAACAGACAGCGTATGGTGGCCTTGTGTGGGCCTGAGGGAGGGTTTATTGCTGGGCAATATGATGGGTTCTTCATATACTTGTTCTTGTGCGGGCCGTGTAGCGTGTATTTGGGCGGTTCTGTGAGCGGGTCCGTGTTCTTGTTCTTGTGCTGGTAGAGTGGCGTGTGCTTGGGCGACTCTGTGGGCTGATCTTTGTCTGTGTTCTTGTGTGGGCTGTGTGGCGTGTCCTTGGCTAGTCCTTGTCCTTTTGTGGGTCCATGTTCTTGTGCGGGCAGTGTGGTGTGTCCTTGGGCGGGCTTATGGGCGGGTCCTTGTCCTTGTTCTCTTAACGGCAGTGTGGCGTGTACTTGGGTGGGTCTGTGGGCGTGTCCTTGCCCTTGTTCTCGTAACGGCAGTGTGACGTATACTTGGTCGGGTCTGTTGGCGGGTCCTTGTCTTTGTTCTTGGGCGCTCAGTGTGGCGTGTACTTGAGCTGATTTTGTAGACAAAATTGGGATGGCTTCCTGGACAGACCCTTGGGCGGGGAAAAGAGCGGGTCCGTGGGCGTGGAAGGGTCCAGGGGGGGTGGAGGCGGGTCAGGTGGATTATCCTTGGCCACCACTTGTTGTTTGAGTGTCCTGTCAAAGAGAAAGATTTATATATATATATATATATATATATATATATATATATATATATATATATATATATATATATATATATATATATTTATATATATATATATATATATACAGATATATATATATATATATATATATATATATATATATATACATATATATATATATATATATATTTTTTTTTTAAAGCAGAATAAACTGTTCAAGGGCAAAAAAAGTAAGCATTAATGTCAAAAAATCCCGCTCCTCACTGGTTCTATAAAAGGGTGAAGAGGAGTGGCTGAAAGAGAGGTCACTTTGAAGGAGAGGTGTCCTGATACCTACCTCCTCTTGAAAGAGTTCAAGTCGTAAACAGGAGGATATACAGATAAAGGAAGATTGTTCCAGAGTTTATCAGCGTGAGCGATGAAAGAGTGAAAATGCTGGTTAACTCGTGCGTAAGGGATTCGGACAGTAAAGGGATGAGCTTGAGTAGAAAGTCGTGTGCGGCGAGGCCGCGGGAGGGGGGGAGGCATGCTGTTAGCAAGCTCAGAAGAGCAGTCAGCGTGAAAATATCGATAGGAGATAGAAAGAGAGGCAACATGGCGGCGGAGTTTAAGAGGTAGAAGACTATCAGTAAGAGGAGGAGAGGTGATGAGACGAAGAGCCTTAGACTCCACTCATTCCAGGAGAGCTGTGAGTCGAACCCCCCACACGTGAGATGCATACTCCATACGAGGGCGGACGAGGCCCCTGTATATGGATAGCAACTGTGCTTGGGAGAAGAACTGGCAGGGACGATATAGAACACACAACCTCGAGGAAGCTGATTTAGTGAGAGAGATGTGAAATTTCCAGTTAAGGTTTTCAGTTAAGGATAGATTGAGGATGTTTAGTGTTAAAGACGGTGACAGCTGAGTGTTGTTGAAGAATAGGGGATAGGTGTTTGGAAGATTTATTGTAGTATTGAGTTTTTTTCTACAATTTCTACTTCAGCGTTTCACTAACCCTCGGTCACGCTACTACAAGTATTTAAAAAGCCCTCGCCTACTTAGAGAGGAGCATCCATATGCGTGCCTGTAATGACCTCAACAGTCTTACCTCGTTGAGGCGTCGGTCGCGGAAGCCTCCTCGCTGGCGTGATGGTGCTGCTGCTGCTTGGAGAAGGCCACCGCCAGACCGTAGCGGCGGCGCTTGCCTAGGGCGGCCCTCGGCGGCGCCTCCTGGAAGTGTGCGTTACGGGTGAGGATGTCGCCCACGCGCTTCCTGAGGTGGGGAACGGAGAGGCCGCGGGTGCAGGGCAGCGGCTGACGCACCAATGCGGCCACTGCTTCCCTGACGGCCACCAGTCCTGCGGCGCGAGGGGGAACGAAATATTTAGTTACTAAGAACGAGGATTGCCATGCGTCTTCAGTGTGTACGCGGTAGTGCCGCGCTTCGTGGGGATCAAATGTAGAATAATACAACATTTAATATTATCACAGAAACATCTTTGGCGAGCTTGTAGTTAGTAAAAATATTGATAAGTGTTAAACTGGAATAATTAAAATTTTACAGTAATAGTCTTCGTTAGTTTTAGGTCAGTTACTTCATTACTATATGAGGAATATCATAACCCTCCCAGCGTCCCGCCGTTCAGCGTCCTGGACTCACCTGTACGGGCGGCGGCCACGAAGTCCAGCAGGTACTTGGCCAGGGGGGACTTCGTCGGCCTGCTGACGGGACGGTTTTTCCGATTGCCCTGTGGCTGCCTCCCGCCACTTCTCTGCCTGTCTCCATCTCCACCTCCGCGCCTTTCCCCGCCGGCCTGCCTCCTGGTGTGTGTTGTCCTTCCCTCGCCACTGTGCTTCTCATCTTGTTCCTTCCCGTCCCTTCCGTGCGTCACACCGCTACCATTGCCAAGGCCTCCCCTCTGCTCCTTCTCTCCTTGCCTCTCGCCGCCCTCATGCGATTGCACTGCACGTCCTGGCGTGAGAGAACATTGTTATTATTATTATTATTAGTATTATTATTATTATTATTATTATTATTATTATTATTATTATTATTATTATTATTATTATTATTATTATTATTATTATTATTATTATTATTATTATTATTATTATTATTATTATTATTATTATTATTATTATTATTATTATTATTATTATTATTATTATTATTATTATTATTATTATTATTATTATTATTATTATTATTATTATTGTTATCATTATCATCATTGTCATCATCATTATAATTATTATTAGTAGTAGTATTACCATAATTAATAAGATCCATCACAGGGCAGCAAGGGAAAAACAAATATAGCTACAACCAGAGTCCTTCATAAACACACGTGGGTATGAAAATAATACGCAGTGACAGTAGGGTAGGAAAGTAAAAGAAAAAATAGATGGTAAGAAAACAATACCTGAAGAGTCAACAGATGAGTGTTGACTTTTAGTGTAAAAAAACTTTATTCAAATATAATGTGAGAATGTTGTGTAGTCCAGTTATTAATGTAAGCATCTGGCATGTGAACGTCCTGTATGGAAACAACTGAGTTGCGGGGCTTGTGTTCCATTCACGGTACACACACACACACACACACACACACACACACACACACACACACACACACACACACACACACACACACACACACACACACACACACACACACACACACACACACACACACGCACACACACCACACACACACACACACACACACACACACACACACACACACACACACACACACACACACACACACACACACACACACACACACACACACACACACACACACACACACACACACACACACACACACACACACACACACACACACACACACACACACACACACACACACACACACACACACACACACACACACACACACACACACACACACACACACACACACACACACACACACACACACACACACACACACACACACACACACACACACACACACACACACACACACACACACACACACACACACACACACACACACACACACACACACACACACACACACACACACACACACACACACACACACACACACACACACACACACACACACACACACACACACACACACACACACACACACACACACACACACACACACACACACACACACACACACACACACACACACACACACACACACACACACACACACACACACACACACACACACACACACACACACACACACACACACACACACACACACACACACACACACACACACACACACACACACACACACACACACACACACACACACACACACACACACACACACACACACACACACACACACACACACACACACACACACACACACACTTGCATACACATTCATACACTCAGTCACTTTCAAGTGATTGACGTCGCTGGCGATTATTTTTAACGGTCATTCATTGTCTTTTCCTGTTCCTGTTATTATTTCGTAGTACGCATTACTATTGCTGGGATTTTATTGTTGCTTTAGATGCTGCTGCTCATATTTTATTGTTCTCAATCCCTCTTCCATCATACTAACAAGAAAAGGATAGAGCAACAAACATATTATTGAATGGCTTACCTAACTAATAGAGGCAAATCAATAGTTTTGTCGCTGATTATGTAACGACCATATTAATATTACAATTGTAACAATAATAGTGATAATAATGAAAATGATAACATAATAATAATAATAATAATAATAATAATAATAATAATAATAATAATAATAATAATAATAATAATAATAATAATAATAATAATAAACAAGTTTTTATATAATAATGGTAATAATAATAATAATAATAATAATAATAATAATAATAATAATAATAATAATAATAATAATAATAAATACAACAACAACAACAACAACAGTATATAACCGTCTAACAAAGGGGCAAACAGACATGCAACAGACATTCCTCATGGACACCTGCGTGACACCTGTTGATATTGTGGAGTTGATGTGAGTCGCGGCGGAGAGTGCGAGGAGGAGAGTGAAAGGAAAGACACTGAAGAAAAAAGGGATGACACACGGATGGATAGGAGAGGGAAAAATTAATTGAAGAGAATAGAAAGGAATAGACGGAGGAGACAAGAGGATGGGTGGGAAAGAGAAAAGGGAGGAAGAATTTGAAAAGAATAAAGCGAAGGAGGGATAAACAAGAGGAAGGGAAAGAGGCTTAAGAAGAGGAGAGAAAGGAGGGGCCGTGGAGACGGAAAAGAGGGAAGGAACTTTAATGGGGGAGGACAGAGGACGGTGACAGGAGGGCTGGAGGAATAGAGAAAGGGAAAGGGAGGGAAAGAAAAGAAGGGATAGGGAATGAAGATTCTTGAAGAAGAGGCAAGGACAGAGGGATGGAGAAGAGGAGAGAAAGGAAGTACGAAGGGGAGGAAAATGAAGGACGTAGGATAGGGAAGGAAGGAGGAACAATGGGAGAAAATGATTGCCGTAAATGATAGAAGATAGGAGGAACGAATGAGAGGGGATGAAGAAGGGAAAAAGTGGAGACAAATCAAGAACGAGGGAGAGGGAAGGAAAAAGAAACTAAAGGAAGAAAATGGAGAGGCGAAGGAAGGGGACTGAAGAAGAGGCAAAGGGGAGGGAAAGGATGGACGGAGGAGAAGGGAAGAAGGAGGACAACGAAGAGGAAAGGAGGAAAATAAAGGGAAGGAAGGAAAGAGTAACAAAGGAGAGGAAAGAAGAAGGAATGGAGAAGACGGAAGAAAGAAGGTTAGGAAAAGAAGAGAAAAGAGGGAGGAGCATGATGGAAGAAAGAAATGAAGGAAGGACGGATGAAACCGTGAGAAAGATAGTGATTGATATAAAAGATTGTTAGCTTATATCGAGTTTCCTCCTCCTCCGCCTCCTCCTCCTCCTCCTTCTCCTCCTCCTCCTCCTCTTCCTCTTCCTCTTACTTGCAGCTTAGTTTCATGACCGAAGGAAAGCGATAAAAAACGCAAGGATTGAGGGAGAGAGAGAAAAGGAAGAAAATGGAAAACTGTAAGAGTTGAGGGCAAGGAAAGCGGTGAGAGGATTAAAGAAAGTGGGAATTGGGAGGAATGTGTGCCTGCTCTGTGTGTGTGTGTGTGTGTGTGTGTGTGTGTGTGTGTGTGTGTGTGTGTGTGTGTGTGTGTGTGTGTGTGTGTGTGTGTGTGTGTGTGTGTGTGTGTGTTCGTGCGTGCGTGCGTGTAAAAGATATAAATGAATAGATAGATAGATACATAAATAGAAAGATAAATGGATAAATGGACACAGGTAAAAATATTGTGATACATATACCTTCAATGTTCCTAACACCAGTAGTACTTTAGAATTTTCATTTGTAATTTGAAACGAACATTCAAAAAATACCATAGCAGGTAATGTTGGACATATATATACAGCTTCATGTTCTAATAAAGAAAAAATATATAGTCGTAAAGAAACAAATAAAAGTTGAGATTACTACACGCGTAATGAAAAGTAAAGTGTTGAGATGAGCTTCTTAACAAATGCGTAGAATTGGGAAATAATTTTTTTATTGATAATAATAACAATGGGAAGTTGCCTTAAAAAAGATACAACAATGAAATGTAGAAACAGAGGCGCCATAGAACTATAAATAAGACTTTCCTAAACCGTTCTGAAGAATGAAAAGCTATATAAAAGGAATCGCGTGTTCAAAGAACTATGCATAAAATAAGAGTCTTATGATGACACGTAAAGGTATACGGAATATGACGAGGTTGACTCAGTCCTGAAGAACTGTGAATAATTATGAACATTCACTCTCCGCCATACAAACTCCTCCAAGTCTCAACACACACAGGAGCAGCACATATGTCACGTCCTCACCGTGTCTCCCCCTCACCTATCAATAATATCCTATGATTTCTATACTATCTTTGCTATCAATCCTGTAGCAACACAAATACCCGGCAACACTCACCCTCCTCCGTCATGCAAGTCCCTCCAAGACTCTCACACACACAGGAGCAGCACAGAGGTCACGTCCTCACCGTGTCTCACCCTCACCTAAACTGACCTCCAGGAGTTCTCAAAACCCCTTTCCTCCTCCCATGCAGCGCCCACTCCTTCTAAGCCCTAATGATTCCCCTCTTGACCTGCGCTGCTTCCTCACCTCAGTGGCGGGGCCAAAGAAGCCGAGGTCTCAGTGACACGCCTGAGGACACCTCCGAGCTAACCTCAGCTAATGCCGTGACCTCACCCACCTGTGATGAGAGGAGCCGCGGCGAGGGGAGGGGTGAGGTGAGGTAAAGTGAGGTGAGGAGGGGGCCGAAGGGAGGGAGGGAGGAAAGGAAGCAGGTAGACGGAAGGAAGGAGAAGGGTTACTGATACCTCATATTGGAGGAAAACTTTGTGTTTTAATGATCGGATGAAACATCATTGTAATCACAATCTTTTTCTTGTATATAGCACACTGTCATTTAATTGTAGGTATCATTATTGTCGTCTTTTTTGTGTGTATTTGGTCATATTATTATTATTATTATTATTATTATTATTATTATTATTATTATTATTATTATTATTATTATTATTATTATTATTATTATTATTATTATTATTATTATTATTATTATTATTATTATTATTATTATTATTATTATTATTATTATTATCATTATCATTATCATTATTATTATTATTATTATTATTATTATTATTATTATTATTATTATTATTATTATTATTATTATTATTATTATTATTATTATTATTATTATTATTATTATTATTGATGATGTTATTATTATCATAATTATTATTATTATTATTATTATTATTATTATTACTATTATTATTATTATTATTATTATTATTATTATTATTATTATTATTATTATTATTATTATTATTATTATTATTATTATTATTATTATTATTATTATTATTATTATTATTATTATTATTATTATTATTATTATTATTATTATTATTATTATTATTATTATTATTATTATTATTATTATTATTATTGTTGTTGTTATCATCATTATTATTATTATTATTATTATTATTATTATTATTATTATCATTATTATTACTATATTTATGATATCCATGAAAGAGCATCAAGGGATAATAAAGAAAATAATATACCGACCCAATGAGACCCCTCGATAAGCAGTTATGGATGGATATTAAAAGTGCTAGACAGTGGCAGTATGGTGAGGAAAAAAATAAAGATAAAAATAAATAAAAGAGTGAAATAAAAACAATACCTAATGAGTCGACGGGTGGGTGTTGACTTAAATTATAAACCTACTTTTTATGAATATTATGCGAGAATGTTGTGTAGTTCCGCTATTATTTTTATTACTGAGTTGCTGTATTTGTGTTCCTCTCACGGTAATACACGATGTACTGTATTTCATTAACCATTCTGATAATACGTGTGCTTACACACACACACACACACACACACACACACACACACACACACACACACACACACACACACACACACACACACTTGCGGTCACTTGCAGTCACTTTCATGTGATTTCAGGTGCCATGAAGAGGTAAGAGTATGCAAAAGAGAGGTTAAGGTGACGCTTGGTCAAGTCAGGTCAGGCCAGGTGAGGAGAGGCGAAAGAGGTGGCGGCGTGGCTTTGAAGCGTCACTGACACCTCATTTTGAAGAGATCGTTGGCGTTAATAGCTGGGTGATTGACGTCCCCGGCGATTATATTTTTATCGGTCATTCATTGTTCTTTGCTGTTCCTGTTATTAGTTCAAGTGCGCATTTCTACTGCTCGGATTATATTATGTCTTAAAAACTACTGCTGATATTTTATAGTTTTTATCCTTCTTCCATCATACTAACAAAAACAGAACAGAGCATCACACATGTTTTTAAATGGCTTCACAAACTAATAGAGGTAAATAATACTGTCGCTGATTATGTAGCGGCCATAGTAATATTACAATTGTGACACTTGTAATGATAACAGTAGTAATAGTAATGATAAGAATAACTATATCATTATTATTATTAATATTAATAATAATAATAATAATAATAATAATAATAATAATAATAATAATGATAATAACAATAATAATAACAAAAAGCAGCAACAACAGAGATAATAACAACAACAACAACAACAACAACAACAGCAACAACAACAACAACAACAACAACAACAACAACAACAATAATAATAATAATAATAATAATAATAATAATAATAATAATAATAATAATAATAATAATAATAATAATAATAATAATAATAATAATATTTAACTGGTTAACAAAAGGACATTCATACATACATACATACATACAGACAGACAGACAGACAGACATGCAACAGGTGTTCTTCAGTGACATTTGCGTCACACCTGTTGATATTGTTGAGTTGAGGTGAGTTGGGGAGAGTACGAAGGAAAGTGAAAGGAAAGACCTGGAGGAATGAAGGGATGAAACAAGGTTGGATAGACGAAGAAAAAAACGAAGTTATAAGCGTAGGAAGGGATAGAGGGCAGAGACAAGACGGAGGGATGATAAGAGAAAGGGTAAGGAGGGCTTAGAAATGAAGGAAGTGGAAGGGTAAAAAGAGGGAGGGAAAGAGGTTTTAAAAATAGGCTAGAACGGAGGGGCAATGGAGACGGAAAAGAGGGAAGGAACTTAAATAGGGAGAGTAAAAAGGGATAAAGGACGGAGACAGGAGGGCGGGCGGGTTAGAGAAAGGGAGAGGGAGGGATAGAAAAGACGGAAATGAGGAGGGTTGAAGACGGGGAAAGGAAAGAGGTATCTAGAAGAGGAGAGAGGATGTACGAATGGGAGGAAATGAAGGACGAAGGAGAGGGAAGGAAGGAGGACCAATGGGAGGAAAATGAAGAACGAAGGAGAGGGAATGAAGGAGGACCAAAGAGGAGGAAAATGAAGGACGAAGGAGAGGGAAGAAATGAGGACCAAAGGGAGAAAATGAAGGACGAAGGAGAGGGAAGGAGGACCAAAGAGGAGGAAATGAAGGACGAAGGAGAGGGAAGAAATGAGGACCAAGGGGAGAAAATGAAGGACGAAGGAGAGGAAGGAAGGAGGACCAAAGGGAGGAAAATGAAGGACGAAGGAGAGGGAAGGAAGGAGGACCAAAGGGCGGAAAATGAAGAACGAAAGAGAGGGAATGAAGGAGGACCAAAGAGGAGGAAAATGAAGGACGAAGGAGAGGGAAGGAAGGAGGACCAAAGAGGAGGAAATGAAGAACGAAGGAGAGGGAATGAAGGAGGACCAAAGGGGAGGAATATGAAGGACGAAGGAGAGGGAAGGAAGGAGGACCAAAGGGGAGGAAAATGAAGGACGAAGGAGAGGGAAGGAAGGAGGACCAAAGGGGAGGAAAATGGGAGACGACAATGAGAGAAGAAAGGATGAACGAAGGAAGAAAAAGGAGGAATGAAGGAGAGACAAAGGGAGGAAAAGGAGGGACGAAGAAGTTGGAAGGAAGGAGTAATAACGGGGAGGAAAAGGTGGAGCGCAGGAGAGGTACGAAAAGAGGGACAAAAAAAAAAA
Source organism: Eriocheir sinensis (assembly GCF_024679095.1). Lineage (NCBI taxonomy): Eukaryota > Metazoa > Arthropoda > Malacostraca > Decapoda > Varunidae > Eriocheir > Eriocheir sinensis. The sequence continues at coordinate 14,234,315 of NC_066529.1, forward strand.
GGAAAGAAGGGACGAAGAAGAGAGAAGGATGGAGGGACAAAGGGGAAGAAAAGAAGTGACGAAGGAGTGGGAGAGACAAAGTGGAGGAAAAAAAGGGACGAAGGAGAGGGAAAATGGAGGGAGAAAGGGTAAGAAAAGGAGGGACGGAGGAGTGGTAAGGATTGAAGAGTATTGGAGACGGGAGAATGGTCAAAGGAAAAATAGAACAAGTAAGAAGGAACGTAACAGAAGGAAGGAATGATGGAAGGAAAGTAGGATGAAGGAGTGAGAAAGATACAAGGATTGTTTGCTGATGACAGTCTTCCTTCCGCCTCCTATTCCTCCTTCAATTCCTACTCCCCTTCCTCCTTCTCCCATTCATCTTCCCCGCAGCTATTTTCATGACCGAAGGAAAGGATAAGAGAAAGCAAGGATTGTGGGGACAGAGATCAGAAGAAAATGGAAAACTGTAAGAGTTGACGTGATGACAGCGGTGAGAGGAATAAAGAAAATGGGAACTGGGAGGAATGTGTGCCTGGTGTGTGTGTGTGTGTGTGTGTGTGTGTGTGTGTGTGTGTGTGTGTGTGTGTGTGTGTGTGTGTGTGTGTGTGTGTGTGTGTGAGTGTGTGAGGTGTGTGTGCAAAAGTGAGCATGGGTGCGAGAGCTATAAATGAATAGATAGATGCATATATAGAAAGACAAATAGATAAATAGGCTCAAGTTAAAATATTTGTACTTGTGTTCCTTACACAGGTATTGTAGAATATGCTTGTAATTTGAAGCGAACATTATAAAAATATCACAGTAGGCAATATTGGACATATACAGATTGGTATTCTAAATTGGATTTTTCGCTAAATACATTTAGTCGTAAAGTTGAGATCCCTAAACGAGTAATGAAAAGTAAAGTGTTGAGATGAGTTTCTTAAACAAATGCGTACAATTGGGAGAGGAAATAATGTTATTGATAATATTTGCAATGGGAAGTTGGCTTTAAGGGAATACAACAATGTACAAAAATAAAGGCGTTGTAGAACTATAAAAGACTTCCATAAACCAAACTGATGAATGCAAAGCTGTCTAAAAGTCATCGCGTTTTCAAAAACTATGCATAAGATGAGAGATTCTTATGATGACATGAATGGACTGCGGAATATGACGAGGTCGAATCAGTCCTGCAGAACTACAAATAATAATGAACACACTCCTCCGCCATACAATTTTGTCAAAGTCGATCCCACACAGGAGCAGCACAGAGGTAACGTAGTCGCTGTGTCTCGCCCTCCCTATTAATCAACCCCATTACTTCTATCAGTCCTGTAGCAACACAAAATACCAGGCAGCATTCACCCTCCGCCATACAAGTCCCTCCTAGTCTCCACACAAAGGAGCAGCACAGAGGTCACTTCCTCATCGTGTCTCGCCCTCACATATAAATCAGTCCTTTCAGTAATTTACTATCAATTCTAATACTATCCTATGATTCCTATCTTTCATCGCTATCAATCCTGTAACAACACAGGTACCCGGCAACACTCACCCTCCTCTGCCATACACCTCCAAGTGTCCACACACACTGCAGCAGCACAGAGGTCACGTCCTCACCCTGTCACACCCTCACCTCAACTGACCTGTAGTTCCCTCAAGCCCTTTCCCATTCTCTCTAAAGCACTAACGATTCCCCTCTTTGACCCGCGCCGCTTCCTTTACCTCAGTGGCGGGGTCAAAGAAGCCGAGGTCACAGTGACACGCTCTGAGGTACACCTTCGAGCTCACCTCAGCTCATAGCCGTCACCTCACCCACCTGTGATGAGAGGAGCCGCGGCGAGGGGAAGGGTGGGGTGAGGAGAGGAGGGGTAAGGGTGGAGGGAGGGAGGGCGGGAAGCATATAGACAGAAGGGAGGAGAAGGTTACTGATACCTTATATTGGTGGAAATCTGTGTTATTAATGATCGGGTGAAATATAATTGTTTTCACAATCTTTTCCTTGTATATAGCAGACTGTCATTTAATTAAAGGTATCATTATTGTCTTGTTTTTGTGTAGAAGTTGTAGTTGTTGTTCATATTATTATTATTATTATTATTATTATTATTATTATTATTATTATTATTATTATTATTATTATTATTATTATTATTATTATTATTATTATTATTATTATTATTATTATTATTATTATTATTATTATTATTATTATTATTATTATTATTATTATTATTATTATTATTATTATTATTATTATTATTATTATTATTATTATTATTATTATTATTATTATTATTATTATTATTATTATTATTATTATTATTATTATTATTATTATTATTATTATTATTATTATTATTATTATTATTATTATTATTATTATTATTATTATTATTATTATTATTATTATTATTATTATTATTATTATTATTAGTAGTAGTAGTAGTAGTAGTAGTAGTAGTAGTAGTAGTGGTGTTTTTAACGTTATTATTGCTCTAATTCTATTGTCGATATAGTACCTATGCTATTAAAGTTTTGTGGTATTATTTATTGATATTTCTTAGTCGTCTTCTTTCACTATACAAAAAATAAAAATGAAAAAAAATAAATAGCTATAGAAATCACATCAAAAGTGAAAGTTATTTGAATATATCATCACTTATATTCATACGGCCATATTTATGTTACGGGTAATATTACACCAATTAGAAAAATAACGGTAAAGATAATATTGACAATAAAAAATAAAATAAAAATAATAATAATAATAATAATAATAATAATAATAATAATAATAATAATAATAATAATAATAATAATAATAATAATAATAATAATAATAATAATAATAATAATAATAATAATTACCTGAAAACAACAACACTGAACATCGTTGAATGTGTTGCATCAATGATATCAACTCTAAAATATTATTAATCTACCAGCGCCAAAAGACACGTGACTACGACGATTCATGAGCCGCCTCTGTCTGTTTTTTTCTTTTTTATACCCGTCAAGAAAAGTAGCGGATATTTATTCTCCTTTGTCATATTACAAAAATAATCAGGATCGCCAACACATCCCTGTCCTTGGCCCGCGTCCTGAGCCTCCACTCAGCGTTGTGTCCGCCTCGGCTGCTCCGTGATATCGTGCTTACAGCGACAGACACATGTAGGCAGCTAACAAAGGACTTGCATAGACAGACAGACAGAGAGACAGACAGACTGACAGAGGCCTTGAAACAATAAAGGGTATTCCTGAGAGAGAGAGAGAGAGAGAGAGAGAGAGAGAGAGAGAGAGAGAGAGAGAGAGAGAGAGAGAGAGAGAGAGAGAGAGAGAGAGAGAGAGAGAGAGAGAGAGAGAGAGAGAGAGAGAGAGAGAGAGAGAGAGAGAGAGCGCGCAATTACGTGGATCTGTAATTAGTCCCGCGATACTCGTCATAAATGTTTCTCCTCAAATTCTTTCTTTTATCCACTCCCCTCTTCCTCCACCCCTCTCCTCTACCTCCTGTTATTCTCTCTCCACTCCCGTCTCATCCTCCTCCATCACCACCACCATCTCCGCTCTTCTCATCCTCCTCAGTCATCTCCACCACCTCCATCTCTTACTATGTCGTCTCTTTCTTTTGTTCCTCCTCCATCATCTCCACCAACACTACTTCCTCCTCTTCTTCCTTCTCCTCCATCTCCCCATCCTCCTCCTCCTCCTCCTCCTCCTCCTCCTCCTCCTCCTCCTCCTCCTCCTCCTCCTCCTCCTCCTCCTCCTCCTCCTCCTCCTTCTCCTCCTCCTCCTACTTCAACATCGCTCACATCGCCGCCGTCGTCGCTGTCGTTGCCACCCTGATGGTGTTGGTCGTTAGCAGCGCCGCCGCAGCCACATTGTCCGCGCGTGTCGCCTCCGCCCACTCACATGATAACCTCTGCGTATACTCTTTCCTTTAACTATTTGCCACATCAGCAGCCATCACTTGCCTTTATCACCACCACCACCACCATCACCACCTCACCATCACCACCACCACCTTCACCGCCACTATCACCACCTTCACCACCTCTCTCACCACCCTCACCACCACTATCACCACATTGATCACCATCATCACCACCATCGCCACCTTCACCATCACTATTACCACCTCACCACCACCACCACCACCACCAAATTCCACGGATCTCTCCTTGACACTTTCACTTTGCCCTCGTGTTCCCTGGAAAGGAGGAGTGAAAGGAATTCGTCTCCCTCGCTAATATTTAACCCCTCCGGAACCGGCAGTGGTGGTAATCTTGGTGCTGCCAGGACCTGCCCTCCAGCGCTAAACACCGAAAATAGCCTGTATTCACACACTCCTTACTCTTAACCTACAATGGACGAGCAAATGAAACAGACTTTGTACTCACTATTAAGTCTTCCTCTTTCTAATGATGCCATCCAGAAGTCTCTACATGCCGTGGTTATGGAGAGAAAGCGAGTTGAAGGGGAGATAATTTTGGTACAAGGGTAAACACACGGAGTGGCTCTGGAGAAAGAAAACAAAGAACAAAGGGAAAGAAGTTTGATGCTCAGTGTGTGGTATATGAGTGTAGAGTATGAAGAGAGGGAGAAAGACTGGATATGTGATAGAAATATACAAGGGTAACGAGCAAGGAGGGGTTTAGCAGAAAGAAAAAATAACTAAAGGAAAGAAGTTTGATGCTAAGGGTGTGGCATATGAGTGCAGAGCATGGAGAGAGGGAGAAAGATTATAGATATGAGAGGAATATACAAGAGGTTTAGGAAAAAGTAAAGAAGTTCCATGCTGAGTGTGTTGTATAAAGCTATGAGAGTAGAGTATGAAGAGAGGGAGAACGAATGGAGATGTCAGAGGAATGTGCAAGGGAAAAGAGTGAAAAGCGGTTTAGGAGAAAGAAAAACGAAAGAAGGACAGGCAAGATGCGTGATGCCATGTGTGTGGTTTGCGGGAGTGCAGTATGAAAAGAGGGAGAAAGAATAGAGATGGGGAGCACCGTACCACCAGATCGTCAGAGAACCCCCCCCCCCACACACACACACACTCACAGCCACACCAGTACGACCACACGCCACCATGGCCACACCACCACCACCATCTCACCCACAAAAACACAACCACACAGTCACTGAAGCACACAAACATTCTCATTATGCGCACCAGCACGGGCACTCCTCCTCATTCTCCTGAGAGACACACACACACACACACACACACACACACACACACACACACACACACACACACACACACACACACACACACACACACACACACACACACACACACACACACACACACACACACACACACACACACACACACACGAGAACAAGGACACTTATAGAGGAAAATACATATTATTGTCGCTGATTATGTAACTGCCATAGTAATATTACAATTGTGAGAACGGTAATAACAATAATATTGATAATAATGATAATAACATAATAATAATAATAATAATAATAATAATAATAATAATAATAATAATAAAAATAATGATAATAAAAATGGTTTTAATAATAATGCTAATAATAATAATAATAACTACAACAACAACAACAACAACAACAACAACAACAACAACAACAACAACAACAACAACAACAACAACAACAACAACAACAACAACAACCGTATATAACCGTATAACAAAGGGGCAGACAGACAGACATGAAACAGGCGTTCCTCATGGACACCTGCGTGACACCTGTTGAAATTGTAGAGTTGAGGTGAGTCGCAGCGGAGAGTGCGAGGAGGAGAGTGAAGGGAAGACCTGGAGGAATGAAGGGTTGAATCAAGGACGGATAGACGAAGGAAAAACTGAAGCTAGAAGATTAGGAAGGGATAGAGGGCGGAGACAAGAGGGATGGAGGAAAAGAGAAAGGGAGAGGAAGGATTAGAAAAGAATGAAGTGAAGGAGGGATCAACAAGAGGAAGGGAAAGAGACATCAAGAAGAGGAGAGAAAGGAAAAGACGGAAAAGAGGGAAGGAACGGTAATGGGAAGAGTAACAATGGATAGAATACGGATACATGAGGACGGGAGGGATAGAGAAAGGGAGAGGGAGGGATAGAAAAGACGGAAATGGAAAGGATTGAAAAAGAGGAAGGGAAAGAGATCTGGAGAAAAGAAGAGAAAAGAGGTACAAAGGTGAGGAAAATGAAGGACGAAGGAGAGGGAAGAAAAGAGGAATATAGGGGAGAAAATGAGAGACGGAAATGAGAGAGAAGAAAGGAGAAACGAAAAGGAGAAAAAGGATGTACGAGAGAGAGGGAATGAAGAAGGGAGAAAGGGGAAACGATTTGGAACGAAGGAGAGAGGAGAGGGAAAGAAGGAGGAATGGAGATGACGGAAGAAACGAGGGTTAAGGAAAGTAGAAAGAAGAAAAGAGGAACGTAAGGGAAGGAATAAATGATGGAATGATGGAAGGAAGGGTGAAAGAGTTAGAGAGATAGATGGATTTATTTAAAAGATTGTTAGCTAATGTCGAATTTTCCTCCTCCTCCTTTTCCTCCTCCTCCTCCTCCTCCTCCTCCTCCTCTTCTTCTTCTTCTTCTCGGCGGCTTAGTTTCATGGCCGAAGGAAGGCGATAGGAGATGGCAAGGATTGAGGGACGAAGAGAACGGGAAGAAAATGTAAAACTGTAAGAGTTCAGGGCAACGAAAGCTGTGAAAGGATTAAAGAAAATGGGAACTCGGAGGAATGTGTGCCTGGTGTGTGTGTGTGTGTGTGTGTGTGTGTGTGTGTGTGTGTGTGTGTGTGTGTGTGTGTGTGTGTGTGTGTGTGTGATAATAATGATAATAATTAACGGATGAATAATAAAACACATCCATCCATTGGCTGAAGATACGCATACAAAAAAATCTTAGAAATGTATAACCTTAAATGAAGATAAAAAGCAAAATGGTGGTGTGTGCTTGTGTGTGCGTGCGCGCGTCCGTGAGATAAAAATGAATAGCTAGATAGATACATAACTAGAATGGTATATGGATAGATGGATACAGGTAAACATCTTGTGATAAATACGCCTTCAACGTTCCTAGTGCCAATACTATAGAAGATGCATTTGTAGTTGAAACGAATATTGAAAAATATCATGGTAGGTAATTTTGGACATATACAGATTGATGTTCTAAACTGGGTTTTTAGCCAAAAGAAATAGTGTGCAAAAAATGAGCTAGAAAGTTTCCCTACACGCACAATAAGGTAAAGTTGTGAGATGAATTTCTTTAAAAAATGCGTCGCACTGGAAAAGAAAAACATATAATATTGATAATATTAGCAGTGGAAAGTTGATACTAAGAGGATATAGCAATGGAATGTAGAAACAGGGGCGCCGTAGAACTATAAAAAAAGACTTTTCTCAATCGAACTGATGAATGGAGTTATCTAAAAGGCATCGCGCGTTTTCAAAAACTCTGCATATGGATAGAGATTTTTATCATGACATGTAAATGTATGTGGAATATGAGCCTGATTCAGTCCTGCAGAAATACCGTAAGCCCCGCCCCGCCCCGCAAACCATGGCCCCCCCTGTCCCTGTTCCAAAGCCTCAACTGCCCTCCACACAGCCTCTTCCTCCTACGTGATTCACATCAATTATGTTTTTCTCTTTCTCTCTCTTTCTTTCTTTTCTCTCTCTCTCCAGGTGAAAGCGAAAAAAAAAAACTGAATTACTGAGAATGAAATAAAAAAAAACGAAAAATGTTAAGAATGAAATGCAGTAAAGAAAAACAAGAAAATACGAAAACTAGATAAAAAAAAAAAAAGATGAATGTGATGTGCTCTGCCTTGGAAATATTGGCGAGTACAAAAAAAACCCCATGAAGTCAGAAATGAAAAAAAAAAATGTTGGAAAAGAAAGTGAAAAATAGCACAGGGGATCAAGGATAAAATCGCATTATATTGCAGTGCGAGAATGTATATCGTCCTCACACTGTCTCGCCCTCACCTCAACTGACCTTCTGGAATTCACACAACCCCTTTCCTCCTCCCATGCAGCACCCATTCCATCTAAGCCCTAACGATTCCCCTCTTTGACCAGCGCCGCTTTCCTCACCTCGATGGCGGAGTCAAAGAAGCCGAGGTCACAGTGACATGCTCGGAGGTGCGCCTCCGAGCTCACCTCAGCTAAGGCCGTGACCTCACCCACCTGTGATGAGAGGTGCCGCGGCGAGGGGAAGGCAGGTCAGGTGAGGCGAGGTGAGGAGAGGAGGGGGAGTGGCTGGAAGGGAGAGAGGCAGGTAGACGGAAGGGAGGAGAAGGGCTACTGATACCTCATATTGGAGGAAAACTTTGTTATTAATCATTGGGTGAAATATGTTTGCAATTATTCATCATTATAATCACAATCATTTTCTTGTTTATTACACAATGTCATTACATTATTGGTATCATTATTGTCGTTTTAGTTTTTTGCATATATTGTATTTACTCATAAAATTATTTTGTATTAATATTATTATTATTAACATTATTTTTGCGGTAATTTTATTGTCGATGTATTAGCTGTGCTATGAAGGTTTTGTATCATTAATTATTGATATTTTTTAAGTCTTCTTTCAATATACAAGAAATAAAAATAAAAGATGAATGGATACAGAAATCATAGAGAGAGAGAGAGAGAGAGAGAGAGAGAGAGAGAGAGAGAGAGAGAGAGAGAGAGAGAGAGAGAGAGAGAGAGAGAGAGAGAGAGAGAGAGAGAGAGAGAGAGAGAGAGAGAGAGAGAGAGAGAGAGAGAGAGAGAGAGAGAGAGAGAGAGAGAGAGAGAGAGAGAGAGAGAGAGAGAGAGAGAGTGTGTAGAATTCACCAGTACAAAAAATAAAGATTATGTTGATAAAAATAATAATAACGTCGTCCTCGCCGCTGCCGTCGTTGTCGCATGATAACCTGTATACGCTTATTCCTTTGAGCTATACTAAGTGTTGTTGTTATTATTATTATTATTATTATTATTATTATTATTATTATTATTATTATTATTATTATTATTATTATTATTATTATTATTATTATTATTATTATTATTATTATTATTATTATTATTATTATTATTATTATTATTATTATTATTATTATTATTATTATTATTATTATTATTATTATTATTATTATTATTATTATTATTATTATTATTATTATTATTATTATTATTATTATTATTATTATTATTATTATTATTATTATTATTATTATTATTATTATTATTATTATTATTATTATTATTATTATTATTATTATTATTATTATTATTATTATTATTATTATTATTATTATTATTATTATTATTATTATTATTATTATTATTATTATTATTATTATTATTATTATTATTATTATTATTATTATTATTATTATTATTATTATTATTATTATTATTATTATTATTATTATTATTATTATTATTATTATTATTATTGTTGTTGTTATTGTGATTATTATGTTGTTATTTTACTATTTTATTAGTAATAAAACTAATAAAGCAATAATTATCAATAATAACAACAACAACAACAACAACAACAACAACAACAACAACAACAACAACAACAACAACAACAACAACAACAACAACAATAATAATAATTATAATAATAAAGATGGAATAAAAATATTAACAATTGTAATAGTAATAATAATATTAATTAATCTAAGGACATTTTCGACAAGATGGGTGGAGGAGGAGGAAGCAAACCCGGGTGTGTTTGAGCTGAGTTTATTCCCGACTGGTTTCGGTTTCGTGTTTCCTTCGTCCTTTTTCACCCAGTAGTAATAGGAATAAGAATATTTATAATAACATGAAAACAAAAACACTGAATATTGTTGAATGTGTTGTGCGTATAATATCAGTTTTAAAATATTATAAATCTTCTAGCCCCTGAAGACACGTGATTGCAAACATTAATGAACCGCCTAAGTCTGTTTTATTTTTTATGCCCGTCATGAAGAGTAACGGATATTTATTTTGCTTTGCTGTATTCGTTAAAATCAGTATCGCCAACACATCACTCTCCTTGGCAACCGTCTTCAGCCTCCATTCAGCGTTGTTTCCGCCTTGCCTGCTCCGTGATATCGTGCTTACAGCGACATACACATGTAGGCAGCTAACAAAGGACCAGACAGACAGAAAGACAGACAGACAGACAGAGGCCGTTAAACAATGATGGGCATTCATGAGAGAGAGAGAGAGAGAGAGAGAGAGAGAGAGAGAGAGAGAGAGAGAGAGAGAGAGAGAGAGAGAGAGAGAGAGAGAGAGAGAGAGAGAGAGAGAGAGAGAGAGAGAGAGAGAGAGAGAGAGAGACTACGTTGAACTGTAATTAAAGCCTCGATACTCGTCACAAATCTTTTTCCTCCAAATGTTGTCCTTTCCCTTCCTCCTCCTCCTCCTCCTCCTCATCATCATCATCATAATATCCACCATCTTCTCCCTCATCCTCTTCCTCTGCCTCCTCCACCTCCTAATACCCATCATCTTCTCCTCATCCTCTTCCTCCTCCTCCACCACCTCCTAATAACCACCATCTTCTCCCCATCTTCTTCCTCCTCCACCACCTCCTAATATCCGCCATCTTCTTCATCCTCTTCCTCTTTCTCCTCCATCTCCAATATCCACCATCTTCATCATCTTCCTCCTTCATCACCACCTCCACCATCCGATATCCACTTCACTCTGCCTCCTCCTCTTCCTCCTCCTCCACCACCTTTTATCCACTTTTCTCTTGTTCTTCTTCCTCTTCCATCATCCCCATCATCTCCAGCTCTAATTATCCATTCTACTCTCCCTTCTCTTTCTCGTCCATCATCTCCACTCATGTCCCTCCTTTTCCTCCTCCTTCTCCTCCATTATCTCCACCATCTCCTCCTTCTGTTATCCACTCTCCTCTCGCTCCTCTTTTTCCTCCTCGTCCTTCATCATCCGGAAAAAAAACCGGCCTGAGCGGGGATCGAGTCGCCGCCTGTTTGGCCGTGAAGCCTTGCAGCGCGGCGCTCTAACCTTTTGAGCTAATGGAGCGGTGTGTGTGTGTGTGTGTGTGTGTGTGTGTGTGTGTGTGTGTGTGTGTGTGTGTGTGTGTGTGTGTGTGTGTGTGTGTGTGTGTGTGTGTGTGTGTGTGTGTGTGTGTGTGTGTGTGTGTGCAATTTTTTTATGAGCCATTAATGGGAACACACACACACACACACACACACACACACACACACTCATGGTTCCTCAGTCGGTTAGAGCGCTGCGCGGCAAGGCTTCACAGCCTGATGACGCGGTTCGAGCCCTGTTCAGGCCGGATTCTTTCCGTTGACCTGAGGAGCATTGTCCCCCTTGAGCAAGGGGGATTGGGTGTGTTTCGTGTGAGTTCTTGGCAGTACCCAGAGATCGACTATAATGATCATGAGCTTCCTCATGTCGGGAGGGTACTTGCTGGCGATTGCGAGTCAAACTTGTCATGAGGCCGTGGTGAATTACACACACACACACACACACACTCACACACACACACACACACACACACACAGACATGCGCGCGTGCGCGCAGAAGGATCACAGGCAAGTAAATGATTCATTTATATGTCAAAAGTTTGTTTATTTTTATGATAATTTACATTTCAAAATACTCCTTTTGTCAAGTCAACATATATCACAAGTCGGGTATGAATAAAGAGTCTGTGTAACATTATGTAGTCCCTAGAATGAACTGTTTAATAACAAGTCTCCTTTAATGACATCAATAACACTATATTTGATGGACATTTGAGAGAGGAATAAATATATTAGAAATATCCGTCAAAAGTTTTTTATATTATTTATAGGAAAATATTCTGTAGATAAAAGTTTCGGAAATACATGATAATTATATAATTAATATGATATATAGTAACATGGAATAAAAGTATCAAAGATATATAAAAAAAATAGCATTATAAAAATATATATTATGTGTTTATCCTACACATAGTATCTTGTGTTTTGCAAGAAACTAAACGTTGTGTATTAAATATATAATTAGGATTATTATATTATTTTTTGTTAACATTAATAATCCACTTCAGTTGTACTGAGTGCAGACACTATAATTTTATTGCAGTTTAAAGGCAGTGTTGCTGTTTGTAAGGCACATCATGTACTTGCGTTTTTTGCTGCATGTTATGGCTTAGTTCGTCCATGGTGATGTTTGCTTGTGCACATATGGGTGTGGGTGTGGTGGGGGGGGAGTGTATGTGTTTCGGTGGGTGTTGGTTGGTGGGTAAGGGTTATGTGTGTGTGTGTGTGTGTGTGTGTGTGTGTGTGTGTGTGTGTGTGTGTGTGTGTGTGTGTGTGTGTGTGTGTGTGTGTGTGTGTGTGTGTGTGTGTGTGTGTGTGTGTGTGTGTGTGTGTGTGTGTGTGTGTGTGTGTGTGTGTGTGTGTGTGTGTGTATCTTTGGCTATTATAGTGTGGTGAGGGCTGGGCCACTGGACGCACCCTTGAGCTCGTGTTTGTGTGTGTGAGTGTTTTTGTTATGCTTCATAGCTACGAGTGGGATTGGTGGGCGGGCGTGAGGGCAAGTCTTCAAGTAGACCATTGGACTTGCTGCTGGCTGGACCACTCGACTGGCTGTTGGCCAGGCCATTGGACTTGCTGTTGACCAGGCCATTGGACTTGCTGTTGACCAGGCCATTGGACTTGCTGTTGACTTGACCATTGGGCTTGCTGTTGACTTGACCATTGGGCTTGCTGTTGACTTGACCATTGAGCTTGCTGTTGATCGCACCATTGGGCTTGCTGTTGATCAGGCCATTGGGCTTGCTGTTGGTCAGGCCATTGGACTTGCTGTTGACTTGACCATTGAGCTTGCTGTTGATCGCACCATTGGGCTTGCTGTTGATCAGGCCATTGGGCTTGCTGTTGGTCAGGCCATTGGACTTGCTGTTGACTTGACCATTGGGCTTGCTGTTGATCGCACCATTGGGCTTGCTGTTCGCTTGACCATTGGGCTTGCTGTTGATCGGACCATTGGGCTTGCTGTTGACTTGACCATTGGGCTTGCTGTTGATCGGACCATTGGGCTTGCTGTTGGCTTGACCATTGGGCTTGCTGTTGATCGGACCATTGGGCTTGCTGTTGACTTGACCATTGGGCTTGCTGTTGATCAGGCAATTGGACTCGCTGTTGGCTTGACCATTGGGCTTGCTGTTGATCGGACCATTGGGCTTGCTGGTGGCTTGAACATTGGGATTGCTGCTGCCCGTACCATTGGACTTGCTGCTGGCCGCACCATTGGGCTTGCTGTTTGCTCGACCATTGGGCTTGCTGTTGATTGGAACCTTGATATGGCTGTTTACTGGACCATTGGGCTTGCTGTTGATCGGACCATTGGGTTTGCGTGGGCCTTTGGCTTGAATCTTGGATGGACCAGTGAGTAATATCTGGAGCTGGCCATTGGGCGAGTCCTTGTTTTTGTTCTTGCACGGGTAGCGTGGCGTGTCCGTTGACTGGTTCTATAGATATTCCGAGAACGATTTCCAGGAGTGAGCGGGCGGTAAGCGGTGCGTGCTCTTCGATGCGAGAGGTGACTGGTTCTGGTGGTGTGGGCGGCGGCGGGTCATCCTTGGCCTCCTTCTGTGTGCTGTGTTTCCTGTGGGCGAGGGAGGTGTGAGCAGGATGTCTTGTGGTCCATAGGGAAGGGACACACATAAACAAAGGAAAGATGCTAAGAAAATTTTACTATTTTACCGTTAAGGAAAGTTGTTAAAAATTTTACTTTCTTTTGTCGACTTTCAACTCACACTTCACTACTCATCAACGAAGTAACGAAAAGTGTTGCAAGAAACCGTAGAATTACAAAGAGAGGAGCGTCCATAATTGTGTCTATAGTGACCTAATTATCCTTACCTCGTGGAGGCGTCGATGGCGAAAGCATCCTCGCTAGCGTGGCGGCACTGCCGCTGCCTGGAGACGGCCGCCGCCAGGCCGTACCGGCGGCGCCTGGTCAGGGGAGCGCACGGCGGCGCCTCCTGAAAGTGTGCGTTGCGGGTGAGGATGTCGCCCACGCGCTTCCTGAGGCGGGGGACGGAGAGGCCGCGGGTGCAGGGCAGCGGCTGACCCACCAACGCTTCCACCGCCATTCCGACGGTCACCAGCCCTGCGGGGTGAGGAGGAACGAAATGTTTAGTGACCAGGAACGCGGGTTGTAATGTGTCTGCATGTGTACATGGTGCTGCCGCACTTTGTGGGATTTAAATGAAATATTACACTAACAGTTTTAAACAAAGTAACTGTACAGCATTCCGCTAACAATATTGTGTTAACAGAGTTAATGCTTGACTTGAAGATAACTTTCCTACAAATTTTTCGCTTATTTTAGCTCACTTATTGCAATATTGTACGAAACATGCAAAATATTACTTTGGCTGGACCGTGCAGCGTCCTGGACTCACCTGTGGGGGCGGCGGCCACATAATCCAGCAGGAACTTGGCCATTGGGGACTGCGGCGGCCTCCTGGCGTGACCGCCCTGCCACACATTCCCTGCCTGGACCTGCTCCGCGCTGCCATCTTCCCGTCTGACACACTGTTGCCTCTTTGATGATTTTCTTTGCCTGCTGCCTCCTCTCTGCCTCCCGCCACCATCGCCTCCACGCCTGCCGCCGATTGCCTGATTCTCGGCGTGTGTTGACCTCTTGCCGCCTTCGTGCCGCCCTTTGCCTGTTCTCTGCCTACCGCCGCCTGCTTGCCTCTGAGGACTGTGATGTCTGTTATCCTCCGCCATATTGCCTTGTTTCCTCTCTTTCCTTTGCTTCCCATCGCTTCCTTGCCTCCCGTTCCCTTCCTGTGTCTGTCCATCACCATCTCCAAGGCTGCCGCTCTGCTCCTCCGCTCCCTTCCTGCAGCCGCTCTCCTGTAGCGACACAGCATGTTCTGGCGGGTAGAAGAGAACACGTTGATAAAGGGAAATTTGCGCCAAAGAAAATGACACGATAAAGTTGTGGAGGTCATTACTTGTTTTTGGTAAGTTCAACAGTAGAGAGAGAGAGAGAGAGAGAGAGAGAGAGAGAGAGAGAGAGAGAGAGAGAGAGAGAGAGAGAGAGAGAGAGAGAGAGAGAGAGAGAGAGAGAGAGAGAGAGAGAGAGAGAGAGAGAGAGAGAGAGATGGAGTGAGGGCGAGAGAGACGGAAGGGAGGGGGGGAGAGAGAGGGCAAGGAGAAGAACCAGAGGGAGAGCGAAAGGAATAGCGAAAGTGAGAGGTCGAATGAGGGCGAGAATGAGAGCAAAAGGGAGGAAAAGGGGATGTAGGAGCAAAAGAAATAAATGGAGGGCTAGGGAGAGAGATAACGGTACTGAGAGAGGGAGGGGGACAGCTAAAGAGAGAGGGAAAAGGACATCAAAATCAAGAGCGAGAGGAAGGGCGAGAGGGAGAGATTAAGGGAGATCGAGGAGACGGAAGGCGAAACCGGAGAGGAAGGGCAAAACAAAAGGGAAGGCAAGTGGGAAAACGAGAGAAAGAGCAAGAGCTGCGAGGGCGAAGGTAAGAGGGAGAGGAAGAACAAAAGGGAGGGCGAGAGGAAGAGGGAGGAATAAGTCAATAAATATATGAATAAGTAAATATATGATAGTACACACACTTCAACATTCCTGAAGTCAGGGCTAAAATTAACATACGCTTTTTATCGAATGTTTAAAGAAACTTATTGATAGAAAAGACCTACTTCTGTCACAAGTCGGGCACCTGTCCTGAGACATCATAATAGTTTAAATGTTTCTACACCTAAGAAGAAATTGTTAACATGATAATGTTTACTCGTGCGAATTAAATGGAAGAATTCGGACAAATTATGATGATTATAAGGTATGGGAAGTATAAACCAATAAGACGCAGCAATATATAGAGACTTGATAAAGTTAATCATGAGAAAAATCCGCTTTCTAAACTGAACAACTGATTAATATCAAGTGCAGTCGTTTGTCCAAAACAGTAATACGTAACTTAAGGAATCATACAATATGAAAGCAGGAGGGACATTACGAGCTCGATTCAGTCATCTTAAAATGCAAATAAATGGGAACACTCACATTCCCCACCACTAAAGTTCCTCCAAGTCACTGTACACACAGGTTCAACACAGAGGTCATCGCAAATCAGAGTAATCCTGAACCAACACAACTATCCAAGAACACTTGCCCTCCTCCACCACACTAGTCCCTCCAAGTCGCTACACACACAGCAAAAGCGCACAGGTTAGCGTCCACACCGTGTCTTGCCTTCACCCGTCAATCAATCCTATCATATCAAACCTATGGCAACACAAATAACCAGGAACACGCCCTCCTCCGCCGCACAAGTTCCTCCAGGTCACTACACACACACACAACAGCAGCAGAGAGGTCAGCATCCTCACCTTGTTTCAGCACCTATCAAGCAATCCTGCCAATCCTATCTTATCATTGCTATCAATCCTGTAACAACACAAATACCCGGCTCATCCTCCTCCGCCATACAAGTCCCTCCATGTCTCCACACAGAAACATCACAGAGGTCACGTCCACACCGTGTTACGCATTCACCTATTAATACTATCCTATGATTCCTATCCTTTCTTTACCATCAATCCTGTAACAACACAAATACTCGGCAACACTCACCCTCCTCCGCCATACAAGCCCCTCCAAGTTTCCACACACAAAAAGAGCAGAGAGGTCACGTCCTCACCGTGTCTCACCCTCACCTCAACTGACCTCCTGGAGCTCCCTCAACCCCTTTCCTCCTCCCATGCAGCACTCACTCCCTCTAAGCCCTAACGATTCCCCTCTTTGACCCGCGCCGCTTCCCTCACTTCAGTGGCGGGGTCAAAGAAGCCGAGGTCACAGTGACACGCTCCGGGGTACGCCTCCGAGCTCACCTCAGCTCAAGGCTGTGACCTCACCCACCTGTGATGAGAGGCGCCGCGGCGAAGGGAGGGAAGGCCAGCTGTGGTGAGGTGAAGATAGGGAAAGGGGAGGAGGGAGGGAGAGCGGGAGAGGAAAAGGAGGAAAAGGAAGGAAGGGCTTGGTTCTTTAACTTGTAAGTCTAACTCATACCTGATGATACCGAGACTGATACTGATGCTGAAGGGAATCTGTGTTGTTAATGATTGCTGGTGTTGACTTTGTAATTATTAGTAATGTAATGTAATTGTTGTGTTTTTTTGTTGTTGCAGTTGTTAAATTTATGATTGTCTTTGCTATGACTATTATATTGTTGTTGTTGTTGTTAATGTTGTTGTTTTTGTTGTTAGTAGTAGTAGTAGTAGTAGTAGAGTAGTAGGAGTAGTAGTAGTAGTGCTAGTTTTATAATTATTATTATTGGTTGTAGTAGTAGTAGTAGTAGTAGTAGTAGTAGTAGCAGCAGCAGCAGCAGCAGCAGGAGGAGAAGGAGGAGGAGGAGGAGGAGGAGGAGGAGGAGGTTGAGGAGGAATAGTTATTTTTCTATCATCATCAGCAGCAGCATTTGCATCACTGCGGTAATAGTTTTCGTTTTTGTTCGTGTAGATGTTTTGTTTTGCTTTTGTTATATATCGAAGAAGATAAAGAAAAAAATGAAAGAAGAAGAACAAAGAAAGATGAAGAAGAGGAAAAAGGAGAAGAAGAAGAAGAAGAAGAAGAAGAAGAAGAAGAAGAAGAAGAAGAAGAAGAAGAAGAAGAAGAAGAAGAAGAAGAAGAAAGGTAAAGAAAGAGAAGGAGAAGGAGGAGGATGAGGAGAGGGAGGAGAGAAAAGGAACTTAAAGGCATGAAAATAGAGAGAAAACTGTAGCTACATATTTTTTTTTTTTTTACAGCTAAGGAGACAGTTCAAGGGCGTAAAGAAAAAAAAATAACGCTACTTACTGCTCCTGAATAGAGGTCAAATATACATATCTTATTGACTGTTCGGTAATAATTCACAAGCAACTATATCCCGACTTGTGGGGGAACGCGCGTGCTCGCAGGCATTGTAAGAAGAGTCTGGGCCTGATCTTTTAATTATTTACGTCACATTCCGAATAGTACCGGTAATATTCACGTAACTTCCATCAATTTGGGAGAAAACAATCAGTATATTTCATCTCGTTTATTCTTATTCATTAATTTATGTGCTTCTTAGATCAGGACACCCCTCCTCCCGAAATTGACCCCTCTTTCGGCCACCTCCTTGGATTCTTTTTAGGAGCAGCGAGTAGCGGGCTTTTTTTTTTATTATTGTTTCCTTTTTTGTGCCCTCGAGCTGTCTCCTTTGTTGTAAAAAAAAAAAAAAGATGTTTGACTGTCGTATTCAACTGTTTCCTGGCAATCCGCATTTGTACCGACAACTTGCAAATTGTTTCTCGGCCCATGAAATAACTTTGCACTTAGGTTATATGTCGTCTTTTACTTCTTGGTTTATCCTTAATTTCCAATTGACGAACATATATCTTACTAACAGACAAACAGGAAAATTGACGAACATATATCTTACTAACAGACAAACAGGAAAATGGAGAAACAGACATTTATTCCTCAGTGTCACCTGTTTAACTCAACTATAATTATTGCGAAGTTCAGGTGAGTCTCGATCTGGAAAATGCAAGAAGACAGAAATGAAATAAAAAAAGGATAAGAGGAGGGAAAAGAAGGGAAGGAAAAAGGAGAAATGGAGGAGAGAGAAAAAGAGACAGAGGAAAGGAAAAGAAACGCAGTGTTGACGGAGGGAAAGGAAGGAGGGAGGAAGGAATGGAAAAGAAGGAGTTGACGGAGAGGAAGAGAGGAGAGGAAATTCAGATGGCGGAGAAATGTAGAAAAGCAAAAGAAAGAGGAGCTGCGAGTTTGAAGAGAAGTGAGACGGATGAGAAGGAAAGAAAAGACTGTGCAGAGAAAATAGATGAGAGGGATAAGAGAGATGAAGGAGAAGAAAAACTGGTATAGTAGAAGGGAAGGAGAAGGAGGCAGAGCAGGATGAGGAGAGAAGAAAGTGGGAAAAAGAAAGGAGAGAAAAAAAATGGAAAGTAAAAGGAGGATGAGGGAGAGAGAAAGGTGGATGATAAAGGATTATGAGAAAATATAAGGAGGAGAATGGAGAGAGAAATGAGAGGGAAAAACATGAGGAATGGGGAGGAACGAGAGAAGAAAATGGAAACATAAGGAGGAATAGAAAAGAAAACGGGAAGCAAATGGAGTGATATAAGAAAATGAACGGATGATGAGGAAGAGGAGGAGAAGAAAATGAGAAAGGAGTTGGCACGAATGAAGAAAATGGGAAAAAAAAGTAGGAAAGAAAGGAAAATGGAAATTAAAATGAGTATGAGGGAGAGAAATAAGAAATTAGGAAACACAAAAGATAATGGGAAGAGAAGGAATAAGAGAAGAGCATAGGAACTAAGAGGAGTGTCGGAGAGAGGAAAGAGGAAGAGAAATGATTCAGATGAGAAGATGAGAAAAAAAGAGGATAAGAGAGAAAAAAAAACGGGAAGTAAGAGGATTGAGCGAGAGAGCAAGGTGGGAGAGAAATGAGTGAGATGAGAAAGTGCATTCAGGATGCTTAAAGCGTGGAGGGATTCAGCGTGACGTGGGCGTGATGAGACGCGGGGCGGCGGTGGCTAGGCGAGCCGGTGTGACGCTCTGACGCGTTCGACATGGTTGTGTGCAAGGTTAAGCCTTGGGTGTGTGGGTCCTGGCCGAGCGTCCCGTCAATGGTGCCTCCTTATTTTGTTTGACTTTTAGCTCTTTACAATCAGTAACAGTCTTGAGGCGGGTGTAGTGAAGGAACTGACGCGCTACTGATACATTTCGTGACATTTTTTACCTGTACCACGATTATCATCATCCCCAGTGTCTTCACAATTATTGTGCTCAGTATAATTTGAAAACAGTCTGTCGTACAGCGCCTTGGTCAGAGGGCGACCACCCCCACCTGAGGGGCGTGACTCGTGCGTGATACCTGGCTGGCCCCTGAACACCGTCCGCTCACACGCTTCGGTGCAGGGCCTGTGTCTGATAAAGATTATTTTCTCTCTCACAATTGATAGTTTTATGTTCATTTACAGGACCCTGAGACACATAAACACCCTGTTGTCGAGACCACCGCCTGGGACTACGACCAGGCAGGAGAAGCAGCACGATGGAGGAAGAGAGAGAGAGAGAGAAAGAGAGAGAGAGAGAGAGAGAGAGAGAGAGAGAGAGAGAGAGAGAGAGAGAGAGAGAGAGAGAGAGAGAGAGAGAGAGAGAGAGAGAGAGAGAGAGAGAGAGAGAGAGAGAGAGAGAGAGAGAGAGAGAGAGAGAGAGAGAGAGAGAGAGAGAGAGAGAGAGAGAGAGAGAGAGAGAGAGCACGAATGGGAGGGAGGGTGAGAGGGAGCGAGAGTGAATGGAAAGGAAAAGCAGGAATGCAAGAGTGAAAGGGAGGACGAGAGGGAAAGGGAGATGGGAAGCAAGAACGAGAGGGAAGGTGATGGAGGGCGAGAGGGAGAGGGAGAGGGGAAGCAAAAGCGAGAGGGAGTGAGAGGGAGGATGAAAGCGAGGACGAGAGAAAAAGGGAGAGGGGAACCAAGAGCAAGAGGAAGGATGAGAGGGAGAAAGGAAGCACGAGCAAGAGCGAGAGGAAGGGTGAGAGGGAGGGAGAGGGAAAGGGAGAACACAAAGGAACACAAAAAAACACAAAGGAAGAACAAACAACAGCAAACCTGCTGGTCCTTACGAGGCTCTTTGTGACAAGCTACACTAACTATCTGATCAAAGGTGGAAGATAAAGGACAGCAAAGGCGAAGGCTCATCCCCCCCCCCCCCCATCCCTCCAGCCAAAGCTGGCAGGAAAGGAAAAAGAACCATGCAGCATGAAAAAACTGCATGGAAATTATGTAGGAAAGAGGAAAGAACTACCATTACTGGTGCCACTAACCGGGCGATAAAAACGGACAAGGACACCAGTATTCGAAGGAACTTAACGTTATTACGACAATGAGTAATATCTTGGTTGCTGGTAGGATTCAAAATACTTGTCAAATCTGTTCTTGAAGGCCGTAACTGTTGTACCATCAACGACATCACAGGGTAGAGAATTCCAAACATTAACAACTCGATTGAAGAAGTGTTTAGCTTCGTACGACGAGAATCTTTTACCACTTATCTTCAATTTGTGATTTCTTCTTGTTCTATTTGATCGATCAATTGCAAAGTAATCCGCATTAATATCACTGAATCCTTTAAACATTTTAAACACTTCTATTAGATCGCCTCGCATTCATCGTTTTGATAGGCTGAATAAATTTACTTCTTTAAGCCTTTGTTCATATGATAAATTTCTCAACCTAGGAATCATCTTTGGAGAAGGGAAGCAATAGTGAGAGGGAGGGCAAGAGGGAAAGGGAGAGGGGAAGCAAGACCGAGAGGGAAAGGAGAGGGAAAGCAAGAGTGAGAAGGAGGGTGAGAGGAAGGAGAGGGAAAGGGAGAAGGGAAGCAGTTGTGAGAGGGAGGGCAAGAAGGAAAGGAAGAGGGGAAGCAAGAGTGAAAGGGGGGGGGGTGAGAGGGAGAGGGAGGGAAAGGAGAGGGAAAGCAAGAGCGAGAGGAAGGGTGAGAGGAAGGAGAGGGAAAGGGAGAAGAGAAGATATAGTGAGAGGGAGGGCAAGAGGGAAAGGGAGAGGGGAAGCAAGAGTGAAAGGGGGGGTGAGAGGGAGAGGGAGGGAAAGGAGAGGGAAAGCAAGAGCGAGAGGAAGGGTGAGAGGAAGGAGAGGGAAAGGGAGAAGAGAAGATATAGTGAGAGGGAGGGCAAGAGGGAAAGGGAGAGGGGAAGCAAGACCGAGAGGGAAAGGAGAGGGAAAGCAAGAGTGAGAGGAGCGGGAGAGGGGAACCAAAAGCTTGGGGGAGGATGAGAGGGAGGGAGAAGGGAAACAAGAGCGAGAGGGAGAGCAAGCGAAAAGAAAGGAGAGCTAGAGGAAGGGCGAGAGGGAGGGTGAGAGGGTCAGGGACGGCAAGAGTGAGAGGAAGGACGAGAGGGAAAAAGAGAGGGATTGCTAGAATCTAGGAGAGAGGGAGAACGGTAGGGAAGGTAAGACGATGAGAGTAATAGATCAATAAATATACGAATAGGTTAATACATGATAATATAGATACTGCAATCTTCCTAAAGCCAGTACCAAAACTTGCATATGTAGTTTGAATGCAATGTTCAAAGAAACTTATAGACAGAAAAATACACAGACTGATACTACGAGACGAGAACGGATCCTGAAATATCGAGGTTAGCGAGACTTGCAAGAGGAGTTTGAAAGTCTCTACATGTGCGATTGAAAAAGGAAGAATACGAGTAATTATTATAAATAGTCGGTATGGGAGCTGTACATCAAAAGAACACCGCAGCCCATACTAAACTGATAAGTTAATTATAAGAAAACGATGCTCTCTAGATTGAATAACTAATGAACGTGTGTGTGTGTGTGTGTGTGTGTGTGTGTGTGTGTGTGTGTGTGTGTGTGTGTGTAATCGTGTGTGTGTGTGTGTGTGTGTGTGTGTGTGTGTGTGTGTGTGTGTGTGTGTGTGTGTGTGTGTGTGTGTGTGTGTGTGTGTGTGTGTGTGTGTGTGTGTGTGTGTGTGTGTGTGTGTGTGTGTGTGTGTGTGTGTGTGTGTGTGTGTGTGTGTAAGTATAACCCCCCAAATATCAATATATATGTTTGGTAATTATTTGTAAACACTGCGAAAGCACGTGGACCATTTCTAAGTGGACTCAATCCTGTAATAATACAAATAAACGGACACACTTGCCCTCCTCTGCTACACTACTGTAGTTCCTTCAAATCGGTACATACAGCTGCAGCACAGAGGTCAGCGTCCTTACTATGTCTCACCTTCACCTATCACTCCTATGCTATCATTGATATCATTCCTGTAGCAACACAAATACTCGGCAACGCTCACCCTCCTCCGCCATACAAGTCCCTCCGTCTCCACACACAGGAGCAGCACAGAGGTCACGTCTTCACCGTGTTTCACCCTCACCTCAACTGACCTCCGGAGTTCCAACAAGCCCTTCCCTCCTCCCATCCAGCACCCACTCCCTCAAAGCCCTAACGACTCCCCTCTTTGACCCGCGCCGCTTCCCTCACCTCAGTGGCGGGGTCAAAGAAGCCGAGGTCACAGTGACACGGTCTGAGGTTCACCTCCGAGCTCACCTCAGCTCAAAACCGTGACCTCACCCACCTGTGATGAGAGGCGCCGCGGCGAGGGGAGGGAAGGCCAGGTGAGGTGAGGTGAGATGAGAATAGAAGAGCAGGGAAGCTCTTGTATACATAGATACTGATTCTTGGTGAGACTGATACTGTTACTTATATTGAAGGGAATCTTTGTGTAAATGATCGCTGGGGATGACTTCGTAACTATTGGTAATGGAATTTGTTTGTTGCTACTTTTTTGTTGTTGATGTTAGGTTTTATGATTGTTTTTGCCTTTTTTGTTATTATTATTATTATTATTATTATTATTATTATTATTATTATTATTATTATTATTATTATTATTATTATTATTATTATTATTATTATTATTATTATTATTATTATTATTATTATTATTATTATTATTATTATTATTATTATTATTATTATTATTATTATAATTATTATTATTATTATTATTATTATTATTATTATTATTATTATTATTATTATTATTATTATTATTATTATTATTATTATTATTATTATTATTATTATTATTATTATAAAAAATATTAGTGAGTTACCTTTTTATTGTTATTGTTATTATTATCATTATTATTATTATTTTTACTGTTATTATTTATATTATTATCATCAATATTATTATCATTATTATCAACTTCATCATCATCATCATCATCATCATCATCGTCTTCAACCTTTAAGTAACTTTGCATCGCCGCGAGAGCAAAAAATCAATACACTTCATCCAATTGTTTATTCATATATATTTGTGTGTGCTTTCTACTAGATGTTTGATTGTCTTATTCAACTGTTTCCTGGCAATCCACAACTGTACCGACAACTTGTAACTTATTTCTTGGCCCATGAATTAACTTTGAGGTGAGGTTCAATTTCGTCTTTTACTTATTGGTTTATCGTTAATTACCAACAGACGAGCTGATATCCTACTAACAGACATACAGGAAAATAGACAAACAGACATTTTTTCCTCAGTGTCAACAGTTTAACTGATCCTTGATTATTGCGGAGTCCAGATGAGTCATGATCTGGAGAATGCGAGAAGATAGAAATGAAATGAAAAAAAAGGATGAGAAGAGGGAAAAGAAGGGAAGGAAAAAGGAGAAATGGAGAAGAGAGAAGAAGGGACAGAGGAACGGAAGGAGGGAGGGAGGGATGGAAAATAAAGAATTAACGGAGAGGAAGAGAGGAGAGGAAATTCATGTGGCGGAGAAATGTAGAAAAACAAAAGAAGGTATAAAGTAGAAGGGACGGTGAAGGAAGAAAGACATGTTGCGAGTTTGAAGAGAAGAGAAACGGATGAGAAGGAAAGAAAAGACTGTGTAGAGAAAATAGATGAGAGGGAAAAAGAGATGAAGGTGAAGAAAAACTGGTATAGTAGAAGGGAAGGAGAAGAAGGCAGAGCAGGGTGAGGAGAGAAGAAAGTGGGAAAAGGAAAGGAGAGAAGAAAATGAAAGTAAAAGGAGGATGAGGGAGAGAGAAAGGCGGATGATAAAGGATTATGACAAAATATAAGGAGGAGCATGGAGAGAGAAAGGAGAGGAGAAGAAAATGAGAAATGGGGAGGAATGAGAGAAGAAAATGGAAAAATAAGGAGGAATAGAGAAGAAAACGGGAAGTAAATGGAGAGAGAGGAAGGTGATAGTGAAATGAGTGATATTAGAAAATGATCGGATGATGAAGGAAGGAGGAAGAGGAGGAGAAGAAAATGAGAAAGGAGTAGGCACGAGTGAAGAAAATGGGAAAAAAAGGAAATAAAAGATAATGTAAAGTAAAATGAGTATGAGGGAGAGAAATGAGTGAGAAGAGAAACTGAAAGGAGGATGAGGGAGAAAAGTAGGGGAGGAGAAGACAATGAGAGAAGGTAGGAAACAGAAAATAAAGTGGGAAGAGAAGGAAAAAGAGAAGAGTATAGGAACTGATACTAGGAGTGTCGGCGAGAGGAAGGAGGAAGAGAAATGATTGAGATGAGAAAATGCGAAGAGGACAAGAGAGAGAAAGAAGAAAATGAGAAGTAAGAGGAGTGAGGGACAGAGGAAGGTGGGAGAGAAATGACTGAAATGAGAAACTGCATTCAGTATGTGTAATGCGTGGAGGCGTTCAGCGTGACGTGGGCGTGATGAGACGCGGGGTGGCGGTGGCGAGGCGAGCCGGTGTGACGCTCTGACGCGTCCGACATGGGTGTGTGCAAGGTTAAGTCTTGGGTGTGTGGGCCGGGCCGAGCGTCCCGTCAATGGTGCCTCCTCATTTTGTTTGCCTTTTAGCTCTTTACAATCAGTAACAGTCTTCAGGCGGGTGTAGTGAAGGAACTGACGCGCTACTGATACATTTCGTGACATTTTTTACCTACCACGATTATCATCATCCCCAGTGTCATCACAATCATCGTTCTCAGTATACTTTGAAAACAGTCTGTCGTACAGCACCTTGGTCAGAGGGCGACCACCCCCGCCTGAGGGGCGTGACTCGTGTGTGCCCGATGGAAAGTCCAAGAACAGTAATACTAAAATCTAATTATAAGTCTTTGAGTAATACCTGGCTGGCCCCTTAACACCGTCCGCTCACACGCTTTGGTGCAGGGCCTGTGTCTGATAAAGATTATTTTCTCTCTCACAATTGATAGTTTTACGTTCATTTACCGGACCCTGAGACACATAAACACCCTGTTGTCGAGACCACCGCCTGAGACTACGACCAGGCAGGAGAAGCAGCACGATGGGGAAGGAGAGAGAGAGAGAGAGAGAGAGAGAGAGAGAGAGAGAGAGAGAGAGAGAGAGAGAGAGAGAGAGAGAGAGAGAGAGAGAGAGTGGGGAAGAGGGGGAGAGCGAGAGGAAGATCCAGAGTGAGGGCGAGAGTATGAGTGAGAGTGAGGGCGAGAGTATGAGTGAGAGTGAGGGCGAGAGTATGAGTGAGAGTGAGGGCGAGAGTATGAGTGAGAGTGAGGGCGAGAGTATGAGTGAGAGTGAGGGCGAGAGTATGAGTGAGAGGGGAGATCGAGAGCGAGAGGGAAGGCAAGAGGGAGTGGGAGAGGGGAAGCAAGAGCGAGAGGGAGAGTGAGAGGAAGGACGGTGGGGGCGAGAGGGAAAGGGAGAGGGAAAGCAAGAGCGAGAGGGAGGTTGAGAGGGAGGGCGTGAGGGAGAGGGAGAGGAAGAGGGGAAGCAAGAGTGAGAGTGGGGGTGAGAGGTAGCGAGAGAGAAAAAAAAGAGGGACAGCAAGAGCGAGAGGGAGGGAAATAGAAAACAGAGAAGGAGAGCTAGAGAAA
Source organism: Eriocheir sinensis (assembly GCF_024679095.1). Taxonomy (NCBI): domain Eukaryota; kingdom Metazoa; phylum Arthropoda; class Malacostraca; order Decapoda; family Varunidae; genus Eriocheir; species Eriocheir sinensis. The sequence goes on from NC_066529.1 coordinate 14,260,693, forward strand.
GGGTGAGAAGGAGAGGGACAGCAAGAGCGAGAGGAAGGACGAGAGGGATGACGAGAGCGAGAGGAAAAAAAAAGAGAGGGATTGCTAGACTATAGGAGAGAGGGAGAACGGGAGGGAAGGTAAGACGATGAGAGTAATAGATCGATATATATACGAATAGGTTAATACATGATAATATAGATACTTCAACATTCCTAAAGTCAGTACCAAAACTTGCATATGTAGTTTGAATGCAATGTTCAAAAAAACTTGTAGACAGAAAAATACACAGACTGATACTACGAGACGAGAACGGATCCTGAAATATCGGGGCTAGCGAGACTTGCAAGAGGAGTTTGAAAGTCTCTACATGTGCAATTGAAAAAGGAAGAATAGAAGTAGTTATTATAAATAGTCGGTATGGGAGCTGTACATCAAAAGGACACAGCAGCCTATAGGAATTTGATTAAGTTAATTATAAGAAAACGCTGCTCTCAAGACTGAACAGCTGATGAACGGAAAGCTGTCAGATGCACTGGGTATGTGTAATCGTATATGTGTGTGTGTGTGTGTGTGTGTGTGTGTGTGTGTGTGTGTGTGTGTGTGTGTGTGTGTGTGTGTGTGTGTGTGTGTGTGTGTGTGTGTGTGTGTGTGTGTGTGTGTGTGTGTGTGTGTGTGTGTGTGTGTGTGTGTGTGTGTGTGTTAAATCGTGTGTGTGTGTGTGTGTGTGTGTGTGTGTGTGTGTGTGTGTGTAAGTATGACCCCAAAAATTCAATATATATGTTTAATAATTCTTTGTGAACACTGCGAAAGCACGTGGAACATTTCTAAGTAGACTCAATCCTGTATTAATAGAAATAAACGGGAACACTTGCCCTTCTCTGCTACACAAGTTCCTCCAAATCGGTACACAAAGGTGCAGCACAGAGGTCAGCGTCCTTACCATGTCTGACCTTTACCTATCACTCCTATGCTGTCATTGCTATCAATCCTGTAGCTACACAAATACTAGGCAACACTCACCTTCCTCCGCCATACAAGTCCCTCCAAGTCTCCACACAAAAGCAGCACAGAGGTCACGTCCTCACCGTGTCTCACCCTCACCTCAACTGACCTCCTCGAGTTCCCACAACCCCTTTCCTCCTCCCATCCAGCACCCACTCCATTAAAGCCCTAACGACTCCCCTCTTTGACCCGCGCCGCTTCCCTCACCTCAGTGGCGGTGTCAAAGAGACCGAGGTCACAGTGACACGCTCTGAGGTACACCTCCGAGCTCACTTCAGCTCAAAACCGTGACCTCACCCACCTGTGATGAGAGGCGCCGCGGCGAGGGGAGGGAAGGCCAGGTGAGGTGAGGTGAGATGAGAAGAGCAGGGGGAGAGGAGGGGAGGGGGTGTGGGAGGGAGGGAGAAGCAAAGGAAAAAGAGGGAAGGGCTTGTATACTTAACTTATAAGCCTCACTGATACCTGGTGAGACTGATACTGATACTGATATGAAAGGATTCTTTATGTTGCTAATATTTGCTGGTTATGACTGTAAATGTTGGTAATGGAACTTATTTGTTCCTATTCTTTTGTTGTTGATGTTACGTTTTATGATTGTCTTTCCCTTTTTTGCTATTATTATTATTATTATTATTATTATTATTATTATTATTATTATTATTATTATTATTATTATTATTATTATTATTATTATTATTATTATTATTATTATTATTATTATTATTATTATTATTATTTTATGATTTTTATTACTATTATCATTATCATTATTATTGCTATTATTATCATCATTATAATTATCATTATCATCATTGTCATCATCATCATCTTCAACCTTTAAGTAACTTTGCATCACTGTGAGAGCAAAGTATCAATACACTTCATCCAATTGTTTATTCATGTATATTTGTGAGTGCTTTCTACTTAGATGTTTGATTGTCTTATTCAACTGGCAATCCACAATTGTACCGACAACTTGTAACTTATTTCTTGGCCCATGAACTAACTTTGAGCTGAGGTTCAATTTAGTCTTTTACTTCTTGGTTTATCATTAATTTCCAACAGACGAACAGATACCCTACTAACAAACATACAGGAAAATAGACAAACAGACATTTATTCCTCAGCGTCACCAGTTTAACTCATCTTTGATTATTGCGGAGTTCAGGTGAGTCATGACCTGGAGTGGGCAAGAAGGTAGAAAGAAAAGTGAAAAAGGATCGGGGTAGGGAAAAGAAGGGAAAGAGAAGGTAGAAATGGAGGAGAGAGGAGAAGGAATAGAGTTAAAGGAAAGGCAGGCAGTATTGATGGAGGGGAAGAAAGGAGGGAGGGAGGAATGGAAAATAAAGAATTGAAGGAAGGGAGAGAAGGAAGGGGAGATAGTTCGAAGAAAAAGGACTTGGAGTGGCGGATGGATGAAGAGGAGTAAAAGAAGGAATGAAGTAGAAGGAAGGGTGAAGGAAGTGGGAAGAGCTGCGAGCATGAAGAGAACATGGACGTATGAGAGGGAAAGAAAAGCCTGAGTAGAGAAAATACGTGGATGAAAGACTGATGAGAGGGAAAAAAGGAAGGCCCTGCTCGCAACTGGCAGAACTTTTCTCCCGAGATCTCTGATTGTCCCCGTGAGCCAGTGCGTCATGTGATTGGTCCGTCGCTTCAACCCCCTGCCTCCTCTCCCCCCCACTAGGCCCCACCAAGCTAATGAATAATAAATACAATAATGAGATACTTAACCTCTATACTTGTCTATACTATGTCGTCTTTCAAGTTGCATAATTTGTTTTTATTAATCAAATATTATGTATTGGGAGATTGATTATATAAGGGGATCCTGTCCCCAACTGTAGGGAATTAATTACCACTAAGCCAAGAGGTGGCCACTAACAAGCCGATCCCAAACCGGTCTGTTCCACGTCATCTGGCACTCGCTTTCCACCTAACATCAGTCTTCCTCATATTTCTCTAGTGCATCCTTTCATCTCACTTTCGGTCTACTTTTTTTTGTTAGGATAGATAAGGTTAAGATAGGTTACTGTCTTTGTTAGACTAATTTTGGATTCCAATCTTGGACATTTTTTTCTATCTTATATTATTTTCTTCAGAGTTCTTTGTCTTCACCACCCCTGCACCTTGTCTTCACCACCCCTGCACCTTGTCTTCCACACCACCCTGCACCCTCTGTCTTCACCCCCCTGCACTTCATCACCCACCCCTGCACCCTGTTCCTCTGTTCACCACCCCTGCACCTTGTCTTCACCACCCCTGCACCTTGTCTTCACCAATTCCTGCACCCTTGTCTTCACCACCCCTGCACCTTGTCTTCACCACCCCTGCACCTTGTCTTCACCACCCCTGCACCTTGTCTTCACCACCCCTGCACCTTGTCTTCACCACCCCTGCACCTTGTCTTCACCACCCCTGCACCTTGTCTTCACCACCCCTGCACCTTGTCTTCACCACCCCTGCACCTTGTCTTCACCACCCCTGCACCTTGTCTTCACCACCCCTGCACCTTGTCTTCACCACCCCTGCACCTTGTCTTCACCACCCTGCACCTTGTCTTCTCCAGCCCTGCACCTTTTCTTCACCACCCCTGCACCTTGTCATCACCACCCCTGCACCCTTGTCTTCACCACCCCTGCACCTTGTCTTCACCACCCCTGCACCTTGTCTTCACCACCCCTGCACCTTGTCTTCACCACCCTGCAGCCTTGTCTTCACCACCCCTGCACCTTGTCTTCACCACCCTGCACCTTGTCTTCACCACCCCTGCACCTTGTCTTCACCACCCTGCACCTTGTCTTCACCACCCCTGCACCTTGTCTTCACCACCCTGCAGCTTGTCTTCACCACCCCTGCACCTTGTCTTCACCACCCCTGCACCTTGTCTTCACCACCCCTGCACCGTGTCTCACCACCCCTGCACCTTGTCTTCACCACCCCTGCACCTTATCTTCACCACCCCTGCACCTTGTCTTCACCACCCCTGCACCTTGTCTTCACCACCCCTGCACCTTGTCTTCACCACCCCTGCACCTTGTCTTCACCACCCCTGCAGCCTTATCTTCACCACCCCTGCACCTTGTCTTCACCACCCCTGCAGCCTTGTCTTCACCACCCCTGCAGCCTTGTCTTCACCACCCCTGCAGCCTTGTCTTCACCACCCCTGCACCCGTGTCTTCACCACCCCTGCAGCGTTGTCTTCACCCCCCCTGCAGCGTTGTCTCACCACCCCTGCACCTTGTCTTCACCACCCCTGCACCTTATCTTCACCACCCCTGCACCTTGTCTTCACCACCCCTGCACCTTGTCTTCACCACCCCTGCACCTTGTCTTCACCACCCCTGCACCTTGTCTTCACCACCCCTGCACCTTGTCTTCACCACCCCTGCACCTTGTCTTCACCACCCCTGCACCTTATCTTCACCACCCCTGCACCTTGTCTTCACCACCCCTGCACCTTATCTTCACCACCCCTGCACCCTTGTCTTCACCACCCCTGCACCCTTGTCTTCACCACCCCTGCACCTTGTCTTCACCACCCCTGCACCTTTGTCTTCACCACCCCTGCACCTTATCTTCACCACCCCTGCACCTTGTCTTCACCACCCCTGCAGCCTTGTCTTCACCACCCCTGCAGCCTTGTCTTCACCACCCCTGCAGCATTTTATTCACCACACCTGCACCCTTATCTTCACCACCCCTGCACCTTGTCTTCACCACCCCTGCACCCTTGTCTTCACCACCCCTGCAGCCTTGTCTTCACCACCCCTGCAGCCTTGTCTTCACCACCCCTGCAGCCTTGTCTTCACCACCCCTGCAGCCTTGTCTTCACCACCCCTGCACCCTTGTCTTCACCACCCCTGCACCCTTGTCTTCACCACCCCTGCAGCCTTGTCTTCACCACCCCTGCAGCCTTGTCTTCACCACCCCTGCAGCCTTGTCTTCACCACCCCTGCAGCCTTGTCTTCACCACCCCTGCAGCCTTGTCTTCACCACCCCTGCAGCCTTGTCTTCACCACCCCTGCAGCCTTGTCTTCACCACCCCTGCAGCCTTGTCTTCACCACCCCTGCAGCCTTGTCTTCACCACCCCTGCACCCTTGTCTTCACCACCCCTGCAGCCTTGTCTTCACCACCCCTGCACCCTTGTCTTCACCACCCCTGCACCCTTGTCTTCACCACCCCTGCAGCCTTGTCTTCACCACCCCTGCACCCTTGTCTTCACCACCCCTGCACCCTTGTCTTCACCACCCCTGCACCTTGTCTTCACCACCCCTGCAGCCTTGTCTTCACCACCCCTGCACCTTGTCTTCACCACCCCTGCACCCTTGTCTTCACCACCCCTGCAGCCTTGTCTTCACCACCCCTGCAGCCTTGTCTTCACCACCCCTGCACCTTATCTTCACCACCCCTGCACCCTTATCTTCACCACCCCTGCACCCTTATCTTCACCACCCCTGCAGCCTTGGCTTCACCACCCCTGCAGCCTTATCTTCACCACCCCTGCACCTTATCTTCACCACCCCTGCACCCTTATCTTCACCACCCCTGCACCTTATCTTCACCACCCTGCACCCTTGTCTTCACCACCCTGCACCTTATCTTCACCACCCTGCACCTTGTCTTCACCACCCTGCACCTTATCTTCACCACCCTGCACCTTATCTTCACCACCCTGCACCTTATCTTCACCACCCTGCACCTTGTCTTCACCACCCCTGCACCTTGTCTTCACCACCCCTGCACCTTATCTTCACCACCCCTGCACCTTGTCTTCACCACCCCTGCACCTTATCTTCACCACCCCTGCACCTTATCTTCACCACCCCTGCACCTTATCTTCACCACCCCTGCACCTTATCTTCACCACCCCTGCACCTTATCTTCACCACCCCTGCACCTTGTCTTCACCACCCCTGCACCTTATCTTCACCACCCCTGCACCTTATCTTCACCACCCCTGCACCTTATCTGCCCCACCCGTGCACCTTTTCTTCACCACCCCTGCACCTTGTCTTCACCACCCCTGCACCTTATCTTCACCACCCCTGCACCTTATCTTCACCACCCCTGCACCTTGTCTTCACCACCCCTGCACCTCTGTCTTCACCCGCCGCCGCCATCTCCGCCATTGCTGCCACCAAATACACACGACCTCACAAACTCCGGATTACGATTCTCCAAGTAACAATTAAAGAGAGAGAGAGAGAGAGAGAGAGAGAGAGAGAGAGAGAGAGAGAGAGAGAGAGAGAGAGAGAGAGAGAGAGAGAGAGAGAGAGATTGTTGAGTAATGAAAGGCTTTCCTGTGTGTGTGTGTGTGTGTGTGTGTGTGTCATCGCATTTTCGTTGAATATACATATAAATGCTGAACAGATGTAAGAGAACCAGGAAGGAGGAGAAGGAGAAGAAGAAGTAGAAAGACAGAGAGGAGGAGGAGGGAGAGGTGGAGGAGGAGGAAGAGGAGGAGGAGGAGGAAGAGGAGAGGAGGAGGAGGAAGACGAGAAGAAAAACAAAAAAAGTGGGGAGGAGGAGAAGCGGGTTGACTGTATAGATATAGAAATAGTTCGTTCAGAGAGAAAACCCACAACAATCAATAGAGTTAAAAAACATTCGAATATCAGAAAAGGTGGAAGGAAGTAAAAAGACAAAAATGGGGAGCGGGGGGAGGTAGGCAGCAAGAACAAAGTAGTACTGAGGGAAGGGAAGACAATGGGTGACTATAGATAGATTAAAAATGGGTAAGGGAAACCATAGTGAGGAGAACAGTGGTAATGAAGAAGAGGGAAAGAAGCAAAACAGAGAAAACAGGAGATGGAATTGCAGCAAAGTGTGGGAAAGGGAAGATAAAAGAAGTACAAATTCGAATATTCTGTAAAACGTAATAGTAGTAGCGAAAGAGCTGAGGCACTGTCTGTGTGTGTGTGTGTGTGTGTGTGTGTGTGTGTGTGTGTGTGTCTCGTTGGAAAATAGGATCTGGGTCTCATGCATGTGCGGAAAGAGAGAGAGAGAGAGAGAGAGAGAGAGAGAGAGAGAGAGAGAGAGAGAGAGAGAGAGAGAGAGAGAGAGAGAGAGAGAGAGAGAGAGAGAGAGAGAGAGAGAGAGAGAGAGAGAGAGAGAGAGAGAGAGAGAGAGAGAGAGAGAGAGAGAGAGAGAGAATTTCAACTGGGACATTAGGTAGTCGTCAGGATCAAATGCTTTAATCTGAGCCTGTTTGTTTCACCCTGAATATACATAAAGATAAATTTTTTGCGCGTTTTTTTTTGTGTGTGTGTGTTATTTCCTGTATTCTTTTTATTCCTCAAATTCTGGTAGTCACTGTGCAGTTTTCTTTATAAGTCATTTTGATGTTTTATAATTTAAATAGTATCAATATTGGAAATAGTAGCAGTAGTAATAGTTGTAATAGTAGTAGTAGTAGTAGTAGTAGTAGTAGTAGTAGTAGTAGTAGTAGTAGTAGTAGTAGTAGTAGTAGTAGTAGTAGTAGTAGTAGTAGTAGTAGTAGTAGTAGTAGCAGAAGCTGTAGTTGTAATGTTGGTGGTAGTAGTATTAGCAGTTGTAGTAGTAGTAGTAGTAGTAGTATAGTGGTAGTAGTGGTAGTAATAGTAGTAGTAGTAGTAGTAGTAATAGTAGTAGTAGTAGTAGAAGTAGTATATAGTTGTAGTAGTAGTAGTAGTAATAATAGCAGCAATAGTAATAGTAGTAGCAGTAGTAGTAGTAGTAGCAGTAGTAGTAGTAGTTGTTGTTGTAGTAGTACTGGCAGTAGGTAGTAGTAGTAATAGTAGTAGTAGTAGTAGTAGTAGTAATTGTAGTAGTAGTAGTAGTAGTAGTAGTAGTAGTAGTAGTAGTAGTAATTGCATTATTATTATTATTATTAGTAGTAGTAGTAGTGGTAGTAGTAGTAGTAGTGGTAGTGGTAGTTTAGTCCGTTTCATTCCATCGGTCCACCAATAAAGCGGTAATTTTGATGGATGTGGCACATGCTCATTTCTAGTTCGTGAATACGTGAAAATCAACTGTTGTGATAGACATTAAAGCTTATTTTTCAGTAATATATTTGAATATTTATGTGAATAAAAACAACTCAGTCATTTGCATCGATATTCTAACATACATGCACAGGAAAAGATAAACTTGTATCATATATTATTATTATTATTATTATTATTATTATTATTATTATTATTATTATTATTATTATTATTATTATTATTATTATTATTATTATTATTATTATTATTATTATTATCATTATCATTATCATTATTATTATAATGAGAATGATAATAATAATAATTATAATAAAAATAATGATAATAATAACGAAAAAAATAGTAAAAAGAACAATAATGTTAATAATAATATTTGATAACATTAATATTCGCAAACAAAGTAATTAAACATCGCAAAAGACTCATTGAAATGGCTTTTTCAAGAAACATTACACATTTGTATAATAAAGATTACTGCTAATGATTTTGTATATAAAAAAAATAATTACAGAGAGAGAGAGAGAGAGAGAGAGAGAGAGAGAGAGAGAGAGAGAGAGAGAGAGAGAGAGAGAGAGAGAGAGAGAGAGAGAGAGAGAGAGAGAGAGAGAGAGAGAGAGAGAGAGAAAGCCGATACACGTGTATATAAAACGTCTGTCGTGGAGTTAATGAGGTGATTAAATTGAACTCGTAATGAGGCGATGAAACCTAAGGCGAAAATAATAATAAAACGACCACCACCACAACCACCACCACCAACAACAACAACAACAAAAAAAAAAAAATAAACACTACAACCACACCCTCTACTACCACCACTACTACCACCGTTCACATCACCACCACCATCTCAACAACAGCTACAGCAAACGTAACGACCACCCCTAACAACAATAACAATAACTACAACAGCAGCAACATTATCAATACCCTTACTTTAATTTTCACAGCAGATACTTTACCCTCACCATCATTGTCACCGCCATTATCCTCGACCCCCCGCCACCAGCATCACCACTTTTGTTTTCATTCTTTTCCTCTTTTCGAGTTTCGTCATTCTCCTCGTTTTTTTCTCTTTCTCTTTTATTCAGTTCTTTTTAGTCCTCCCCTTTCCATTTTCATTCTCTCAATACTTTTTTCCTCCTTTTATTTTATTTTAAATGATTTGCCCTCTCTCTCTCTCTCTTCTTCTTCTTCCTCCATTTCTCTTTGACCCTATACTCCTCTCATCTCTATTCCTCTTTTATCCTCTTCTTTTCTCCCCTCTTTTATCCTTTCCCTTCTTGTCCCCTTGCTTACAGTGTTTGTAGCTTAGATCCTTACCAGTGAGAGTGAGGAGGAGGAGGAGGAAGACTAGGAAGAGGAAGAGGAGGCTTAGGAAACACTTTACTGTAACACATGACAAACGTTCAGCAAGGACACGTTTAGATCCCCTCATTTTCAGTCCATGTTCCGCCGCCTCTCCTCCACCCCCATGGCTCCCTCTTCTCCCGTCCCCGCCGCTGCCTCCATTCCACTCATTGACAAACCCCCTCTCCCTCCCCCTCTCCTCCCACGCCACTAAGCTCGTCCTTCAACCCCTTAACCCTTTCCCTTCCCTCCTGTTTCTCTTCTCTCTCCTTTCTCATTTCCTTTCCCCTTTCTATTGAAGTACAGTTACGCAGCCGCTCTTCTTCTCCATCCTTATTCTCATTTTCTTTCTTATCCTCCTCCTACTCCTCCTCATCTTTTTCTTCTCTTTCCTCATCACCTTTTTCTCCTCTTACCTCCTCCTCCTCTTCTCCCTTTTATTGATCTCCCTTTTTTCCCTTCTTCTACTCCCTATTATCCTCCTCTATTTTTTTCTATTCTTCGTCTTACTCGTCCTCCTCCTCCTCCTCCTCCTCCTCCTCCTCGTCCTCCTCGTTTTCGTCCTTCTCCTCCTCCTTCTCTTCCTCCTCCTCGTTCTCCTCCTCCTCCTCCTCCTTCTCCTCCTCCTCCTCCTCCTCCTCCTCGTCCTCCTCCTCCTCCTCCTCCTCCTCCTCCTCCTCCTCTAACTAAATTATTGTAGTTTATTTCTAACTGGTTCTCCTGGCTCTCCAACCCACGGTTCTGGCCCTCATGAAATCCTAAATCTCCTCATTTTACTTCTTCAAGGTGTCTTCTAAGCCCCTCGGAATTTGCTCTTCTAAAATCTGGCACCATCACTGGGTTAGGTTCGTGGGTTACCGCCCAATCCAAGTCAAACCGAACCCCTCTATGGTCACTATTTCCTAGCTCTCCCCCACCTCCAGCTCACTTATCATATCCCAGTTATTAGTTAGGACTAAGTCTAAAATATTAGCTCTTCTGGTAGGCTCAGCAACTACCTGCTTAAGGATATTGTCTTGTTGAACTTTAAAAAAATCCTCGGTTTCTGGGTCATCCACTTGGCCTTCCCATTCTATATTCATTTAGCTGAAATACCCCATTACGCATACATTTTTACTCCTGCTCACCCTGCCAATCTCTTGCAGCAATATACCCGTGTCCTGCTTGCTAAGGGTAAGTGGCCTGTACAGAACCCCATAGTTAGTTTTTCTTTCCCTTTGTGGACGTCTATGTTCTTACGTTCTTACTTTCTTATGTTCTTATGACACGAGTAAAAGAAGGCAGGGAGGACCGTAATAAAGGGGAGAGTAACGGTTAAAAAAGGGGAGGAAACTCTGATCTCTAATTAACTGGATTGGCGTTTTCTGTGTTAGCCAGGTAAGAATCTTGAAGCCCGCAGCCGCCATCCTTATATTCCCAGAGCCAAGGTATATATTTATATAAAAATTCCGACATAAACACTTATTGAGTGGCAATAGGACGTGATAAAGCACTTTCTTACGAATTTATTGAATTTTTCAATGCCCTAACTTCCAGTTTTTCATTCATATGAAGAAAACACTCGTTACCAGTCCATTCTGGTCTCCAAATTACAGGAAAGACATTGAATTACTTGAGAGAGTACAGCGCCGCGCCACGAAGATGATACCATCACTGAGGACGAAGCCCTATGAAGAGCGACTCGAGCGACTCAACCTCTTCACGTTGGAAAAGAGACGACTGCGGGGAGACATGACACAAGTCTTTAAGTACCTGAACAGGCTCAGCAACGTTGATCACTCCAAGCTCTTCACGCTACAAACTAACCTGAGAACAAGAAACAACGGAAAAACAATTCAAGCAAAGCGATGCAATACCGACATCGGCAGGAGTTATTTCTCGGATAGAGTGGTTCGCCACTGGAACAGCCTCCCTGCAGAAGTGGTTAGCGCAGAGACCATCAACACAATCAAGAATCGCATTGATCGCAACTTTGCTGCATCGGGAGTGAACTGAACGTATCCAAGAGTAGGTACACAAGTGCTTTAATCCTTCTCTGCAAGCCACTCCTTTGGCAAACGGATTGATTAAATCACTGAAAGCAGGCAGCCTAGTTATGAGCCAACAGGCTTTCTGCTGCCTGCTAGTCCATGTTTCTATGTTTCCTCCTCCTCCTCCTCAAGAAGTTTCCGCAGCTCTCACTTCAAATCCCTCCCTCCTTTTCTTCCCAACCCAACTCTCGTCCCCCACCCCTTCCTCCATTTCCTCCTCCTCCTCCTCCTCCTCCTTCTCCTCCTCCTCCTCCTCCTCCTCCTTCCTAACACACAATTGAATTTTTCATATAGTGGAAGGGATAGCTCCGATATACATTCTCGCACTGCAATATGATGCGATTTTATCCTTGATCCCCTGCGCTATTTTTCACTTTCTTTTCCAACTTTTTCTATTTTTCATTTCTGACTTCATGGGTTTTTTTTTGTATTCGCCAATATTTCCAAGGAGTGGGGTTGGAGACAGACAGACAGACAGACAGACAGACAGACAGACAGACAGAGACACGAACGAACGAACGAACGAACGTCGGGAGGCAGGCATACACGGAAGTGGGTCGTTACCTGGGGAACGAACGGGAAGACTCACATGAAGGCGGAAGGAATGTGGATGGAAAAAAGAGATAAAGAAATAAAAAGAAACAGGAATTCAGATACGAGTGTGTAAGAAAAATAAGCGTAAAGGAGATGGGAAGGGAGGAAAAAAAGTACAAGGAGAGAGAATGATAGGAAGAATAGGAAGATAGGAAACAGTGGTGAACGGGGGGAATGAAAGGAGAGGCAATGAAGAGAAAAACGTGTTGAGTGTGTAAGAAACAGGAATTCAGATAGGGGTGTACAAGAACAGCAAACGTAAAAGAGATGGGAATGGTGGAAAGAACGGCCAGGCGAGGAAAGGGAAGGAAGAATGCCTGGATTGTTGATGAAAAATAATCGTAAGGAACAAAAGTGATAAGAAGGTAGGAAAAATGGCAAAGCGAGGGAATGAAAGGAAGAATGAATAAAAGGTGCAAGAGATATCAATGTATGTAAAGAGTAAATCAGTTAGGAATGACTAAGGCGGATATATAAATAAGGGTAATATTCATAGGAACGTAAAGGGCTTAAGTAATGTACGGAGCAAACCCTTCTGGAGTACGGTAGACAGGTAAAAGATATAATAACAGGATACAGGTTAATGATAAAGGTATAAAAAAAAATAAAAAATGCTAAGAGTAAACAGCATAAGAGTGTACACTTTCACTATAAAAGAGCTCATAAAAAAGGCTTGGTAAAAGACAGAAATATCTCTAGTGAGTGGTTAGACATTAAAAAAATAAAGGAGAAAAAAAATAGACACCGATAAGAAAAATATACATAAAGAAAATACTTCCAGGATTGAAAAGGGGGAAAAATATTGTGAGTAGCTAGACAGCCATAAAAAAGGAAGAGGGGAGAGAGATAGCGAGAGGGAGAGGGGAGACATGAAAGGGAACACGGGAGGGGAGACCGAAATGAATTGTCGGGAAAAGATGATATGTGGGGTGAAAGGAGACGAGTGGTTGGGCTAAGTCAACACCAAACGTAGAATTATTCCATCTCTCGTGAATAGGAGGAGAAGGAGGAGGAGGAGGAGCAGGAGGAGGAGGAGGAGGGAAATAGAGAAAAAAATTATAGAAGAGTGAGGGAAGCCTTTCACCGTCCGCATTAATGAAGGAAAGGAAAAACGGGGAGAAATATGATGATGCAAGGAGATAAGAGGGAGACGAGAAGATGAAGTCGATGAAATGTGAAGTGGAGCGGTAAAGAAAGAGTGGAAGAAGTAAATGATAAATAGCGAGAAGCAGGAAAAGAATATGAAAGGGAGAGGTTAATATGATAATGGAATGTGTAATGGGGAGGATTAGGAGGAGGTGGACGAGGAAGAGGAAAAGGAGGAGGAGGAGGAGGAGGAGGAGGAAAAGGAAGAAGAGGAGGAGAAGGAGGAGGAGGAAGAGGAGGTGGAGGAGAGTTGAGTCAAATTTGAGGATCACAGTTGCCTTTCATCTAAGACAAATATATCTTTATTCAGTAAATTCTTTGCCTAGTCTTTCTGTATCTTCTGTTGCAACAAGATTTTTCTATCATCTGTTATCCTCATGTTTATGTTTTATGTTTGTTGATGTGTATTTCGTTTCCAATATTATATCCTTTTTTTTTTTTTACATATTTATTTGCATACTCATATTCATCACGCATTTTTTATTCTATTTTTATTACTTTCTCTCTCTTACACACACACACACACACACACACACACACACACCGTTTGTGTCGCAGGCTAGTTCTATTTATAGTGGCTGCCGTGATGTATGACCCTTGCTTGCCCCATGCTGCCCCTCCGGTGCTCCTCTTGACCGAAGCCGCTGAAGTTAAGGTTGATTGAAGATCTGGACAACATGTAGGTAATCTTCCGTCACTCGGCAATAACTTGAAATAGCAGCGTGTTTCGATGGGGACTCGTACATAGTCTACGTTATGTCCTCGGGCTCACCACGCCCGCACGCTAACCACTCGGCCACCGCCTCCTTTTACATTCACTCGGCTCCATCCTCTTTTGTACACTCACAGGTCGAAGGGTGAATGTGACGGAGATGAGCACCGAGGCCACGCGCAAATAAAGCGTATGCCCTCTACTTCACCTTCCTTCACTGACCTTACTTACCTTTGTACTCACCTTCCCACTTTACTACTTTTCGCTGCTTACACTTACCCTTACGATACCTTACCTTACCTTTACCTCTTTACTAACTATTGCAACCTACTAATTTTTTACTATTTATTTTGTTTACTCGCTCGTGTATCTTTGTTTGTTTGTTTATTCAGTGTTTGTAGTAGTTGTTGTTGCTGTTGTTAAAAGAGAGAGCGAGAGAGTGAGAGAGAGAGAGAGAGAGAGAGAGTGAGAGAGAGAGAGAGAGAGAGAGAGAGAGAGAGAGAGAGAGAGAGAGAGAGAGAGAGAGAGAGAGAGAGAGAGAGAGAGAGAGAGAGAGAGAGAGAGAGAGAGAGAGAGAGAGAGAGAGAGAGAGAGAGAGAGAGAGAGAGAGAGAGAGAGAGAGAGAATCAGATTTCCCTTTTTAACGTTACCATGTCCAAGTCTTCATCAACAGGAAGGAAGGAGGGAGATGTGGCAGGGGAAGGAGAGCAAAAAGGATGGGCAAAACAGACCAGGGGAGAGTATACCAGAGCAGTGGAGAGGGCAGAAATGTCAGGAAAGAAAAGAAATAGAGAGCAATACAGAGGAGAGAAGGATATGAGAGTAGGGAAAAAAAGAAAACACTAAAGGAAAACATGAGTAGATAGTAGTAGATAGTAGATAAGATAGATAAAAAGTACATAATAATAGATAGTAAAGGAGAGGAAAAAAATAAAAATAAAGCAAACTAGAGGAAAGTAGAAGACAAGTTTGTAGGATAAAAAAAGAGGAAAGGAGAAGGAAAGCAAAGAAGAGCTAAGGAGAATAAGGGAGAGAGGACATGGGAGTAAAGGGAAGATAGGTAAAGGAGATGAAAGGAGAATATGGGAAAGTGAAAGTGAAAGTGAAAGAGAATATTAAAATTATTAGAGAAAAGTTATGGAAGAGTGTCATGGAAGCTGATGGTGGGTGAAAATAAGAACATGTAGGACTAATTGGAAGGCAGGTAAAGTGGAGAGACAGGTAGGAAGATGGGCAGGTTAACAAAGGAGGTTAATTACCGGAGAGAGGTATATAAGAGGTAAGGGAAAGCGTTTAAGAGGAACGAAAGGGTGTTGAAGGTTAGGTTGGTAATGGAAGGTAAAAAGAGGTGTGTGGGAGGGGGGAGTTAAGAGAGAGAGCGAGAGAGAGAGAGAGAGAGAGAGAGAGAGAGAGAGAGAGAGAGAGAGAGAGAGAGAGAGAGAGAGAGAGAGAGAGAGAGAGAGAGAGAGAGAGAGAGAGAGAGAGAGAGAGAGAGAGAGAGAGAGAGAGAGAGAGACTCAGATGTCCCTTTTTAACGTTACCATGTCCAAGTCTTCATCAACAGGAAGGAAGGAGGGAGATGTGGCAGGGGAAGGAGAGCAAAAAGGATGGGCAAAACAGACCAGGGGAGAGTATACCAGAGCAGTGGAGAGGGCAGAAATGTCAGGAAAGAAAAGAAATAGAGAGCAATACAGAGGAGAGAAGGATAATATGAGAGTAGGGAAAAAAAAGAAAATAACACTAAAGGAAAACATGAGTAGATAGTAGTAGATAGTAGATAAGATAGATAAAAAGTACATAATAATAGATAGTAAAGGAGAGGAAAAAAATAAAAATAAAGCAAACT
The DNA here is from genome assembly GCF_024679095.1 of Eriocheir sinensis. Taxonomy (NCBI): domain Eukaryota; kingdom Metazoa; phylum Arthropoda; class Malacostraca; order Decapoda; family Varunidae; genus Eriocheir; species Eriocheir sinensis. The sequence goes on from NC_066529.1 coordinate 14,276,342, forward strand.
AGAGGAAAGTAGAAGACAAGTTTGTAGGATAAAAAAAGAGGAAAGGAGAAGGAAAGCAAAGAAGAGCTAAGGAGAATAAGGGAGAGAGGACATGGGAGTAAAGGGAAGATAGGTAAAGGAGATGAAAGGAGAATATGGGAAAGTGAAAGTGAAAGTGAAAGAGAATATTAAAATTATTAGAGAAAAGTTATGGAAGAGTGTCATGGAAGCTGATGGTGGGTGAAAATAAGAACATGTAGGACTAATTGGAAGGCAGGTAAAGTGGAGAGACAGGTAGGAAGATGGGCAGGTTGGGTCAAAGGAGGTTAATTACCGGAGAGAGGTATATAAGAGGTAAGGGAAAGCGTTTAAGAGGAACGAAAGGGTGTTGAAGGTTAGGTTGGTAATGGAAGGTAAAAAGAGGTGTGTGGGAGGGGGGAGTTATGAGAGAGAGTGAGATAGAGAGAGAGAGAGAGAGAGAGAGAGAGAGAGAGAGAGAGAGAGAGAGAGAGAGAGAGAGAGAGAGAGAGAGAGAGAGAGAGAGAGAGAGAGAGAGAGAGAAACATTTGAATCATTTGAAAATTTTTATTAACCTTGTTTGATATAACATAGATTAGTTGTGCAAGTAGTAGTAGTAGTAGGGGGGAGGGAGAGAGAGAGAGAGAGAGAGAGAGAGAGAGAGAGAGAGAGAGAGAGAGAGAGAGAGAGAGAGAGAGAGAGAGAGAGAGAGAGAGAGAGAGAGAGAGAGAGAGAGAGAGAGAGAGAGAGAGAGAGAGAGAGAGAGAGAGAGAGAGAGAGAGAGAGAGAGAGAGAGAGAGAGAGAGAGAGAGAGAGAGAGAGAGAGAAAAGCAGGTTTGGGCAGGTAGCTTAAGTGGGAGAGACAGGTGGAAACGAAGCGACACACAGCTTTAGAGAGCGAATCTGGTGTGTGGAGAGAGAGAGAGAGAGAGAGAGAGAGAGAGAGAGAGAGAGAGAGAGAGAGAGAGAGAGAGAGAGAGAGAGAGAGAGAGAGAGAGAGAGAGAGAGAGAGAGAGAGAGAGAGAGAGAGAGAGAGAATGGAGAATGTTGGTGGGGAGGGCTGGGGGGGGTAGTGTGTGTGTGTGAGGGAAGAGATCACCACTAGCGGCTGTGTCTCTCTGTTTACGGAAGGAGATGGGAGAAGGGAGGGGCTTTGATTAACGTTGGAAAACACACACACAAGAAATATCAATTGGCTTTAGACTAAGAAAATAAAAAAGGACACACAAACACACACACACACACACACACACACACACACACACACACACACACACACACACACACACACACACACACACACACACACACACACACACACACACACACACACACACACACACACACACACACACACACACACACACACACACACACACACACACACACACACACACACACACACACACACACACACACACACACACACACACACACACACACACACACACACACACACACACACACACACACACACACACACACACACACACACACACACACACACACACACACACACACACACACACACACACACACACACACACACACACACACACACACACACACACACACACACACACACACACACACACACACACACACACACACACACACACACACACACACACACACACACACACACACACACACACACACACACACACACACACACACACACACACACACACACACACACACACACACACACACACACACACACACACACACACACACACACACACACACACACACACACACACACACACACACACACACACACACACACACACACACACACACACACACACACACACACACACACACACACATACACACACACACACACACACACACACACACACACACACACACACACACACACACACACACACACACACACACACACACACACACACACACACACACACACACACACACTTCAGTTAGACTAAAGCATTGTTCACTGTAACCCACACTATTAATTGAAGTGAGAGAGAGAGAGAGAGAGAGAGAGAGAGAGAGAGAGAGAGAGAGAGAGAGAGAGAGAGAGAGAGAGAGAGAGAGAGAGAGAGAGAGAGAGAGAGAGAGAGAGAGAGAGAGAGAGAGAGAGAGAGAGAGAGAGAGAGAGAGAGAGAGAGAGAGAGAGAGAGAGAGAGAGAGAGAGAGAGAGAGAGAGAGAGAGAGCATTTCCAGCTCAATTTAGAGAAGTGGCTGAAGTGGAAGCTGAAGAGTGAGAGAACAAAAGACTGTACGGGAGTAAGGAGGAGGAGGAGGAGGAGGAGGAAGAGGAGGAGCAGGAGGAGGAGGAGAAGGAGAAGGAGGAGGAGGAGGAGGAGGAAGAGGAGTAAAAGGAGGAGGACAAAGAGAGGAAGAAGAAGAAAAAAAAGGAAAGGAAGAAAAAGTGAAAGAAAAAAAGAAAAAAAAGAAAAGAAAAAGGAAAATTAAAAAATAATAATAAACGGGGAAAATGAAGAAAGAGAAGGAAAAAATGAAAAAAGGAAAAATGGAAACGCAGATGAAAAGGAATTAAGAAAAGGAGAAAAGGAGAAAAAGAGAAAAAGTATAAGAAAAAGAGGAAAAAGAAGGAAAAAAAGAAAAAGGAGGAGGAGAAGAGGGGGACAGAAACCATAAAGCCCGTCGGACCAAGGCATGGCCGCCAGCTTCAGAGGGCCGCCGTACTCCACGCAGCCTTGTCGTCTGTAGATGAAGCCAGAAATAAAATGAATACTATCCCTTACCCTCCCTCCCCCCGCCCCCCGAGCCTGCCGCCATCACCTTCAAACTGTCTGGAAAATATGTTATGGGACGCCGCCTTCTCACAACCAGAAATATGGTAGAGACATCTCGGGAAAGCAAAAATGCTGTGTGTCTGGCCTCCGCCTCTCGTAATGAAAAAAATGTTTATAAGCCGTCTCTTTCGGCCACTTCTTTTGATTCTTTTTTTGTAGGAGCAGCGAGTAGGGGGCTTTTTTTTTTTACTATTGGTTCCTTTTTTTGTGCCCTTGAGCTGTCTCCTTTGTTGTAAAAAAAAACACTGATGGAAGAGATATTCGTTTTTAAAAGAAAGTGAAAGAAAAGAAAAAAAACTTGCTTAGATATACTCTATCCGATAAGGCTCTAAGGAATTATCAGTTAACAATTCACCCGTTAATAGAAAAAAAAAGTAAGACGAAATATCAATTTGCTTTAGACTAAGAAACTATAAAAAGGACAGCTCTGATGAGATATAAATAAGTTCAAAGGTACTGACATGTTTAACTTGTGAATTTCTATAAGTATGTTCAGAAAGTTATCTTTACCTGGTGTTTACCTATCCAAGTTTTTGTAAATACTTTTGTATCCATGGAAACACTAACACAACCTCTACGAAAACCTTATCAAATCTATGCTTTCCTATATAGTGCAGAAGCCTTGTCAAACTATCGCTAAGCTCATAAAACTATCCATGGAAACACTAACACAACCTCTACGAAAGCCTTGTCATATTCGGGCGTTCTTAGTCATAATATCGCCAGGCTCATAAAACTACCCATGGAAATGCTAATACAACCTCTACTAAAGCCTTGTCAAATCTGTGCGTTCCTATAAAGTGCAGAAGCCTTGTCAAACTATGGCTAGGTACTAACACAACCTCTATATTCGGAAGCCTTGTCAAATCTGGGCTTTCCTAGTTGAGAAGCCTTGCCAAACTATCGCCAGGCTCATAAAACTACCCACGGAAATACTTTAATAACACAACCTCTACGGAAGCCTTATCAGATGTGGGTGCACGTAAGCCCGGAAATGTTTGAGAATGAGGGTCTAAATCTTGGTCTTAGTTGATTATATATATACGTCTGGATACTGAAGAAAGAAAATCATAGAAAATAATGAAAGAAATGCTGTCAGATTGTAAATATTGGGTCTTCTGTAACGTTTGGAAATGAGAGAGAAAAAGGTTAAAGGAGAAAACAAAGAAAATATGCCAAAATGTATATATATGATCCTCTCTTAACGCTTGGAAATTTAAGACGGTAAAAAAAATATTGTCAAAATGTAAATAATAGAATCCTCTTTTACTTCTGGAAATTAGAAAAAGGAACAAAGGAAAAAAGCGAAAGAAATGTTGCCAGAATGTAAAAATGTGATCTCTTAACGTTTGGAAATTAGAAAATAGGTTAAAAAAATATTGTCAAAATGTGAATAATAGAATCCTCTTTTACTTCTGGAAATTATAACAAAAGGAACAAAGGAAAAAAAAAGCGAAAGAAATGTTCCCAGAATGTAGAAATAGAATCTTCTCTTACCGTTTGGAAATTAGAAAATAGGTTAAAAAAATATTGTCAAAATGTAAATAATAGAATCCTCTTTTACTTCTGGAAATTGGAAAAAAAAAGAACAAAGGAAAAAAGCGAAAGAAATGTTCCCAGAATGTAAAAATTGAATCTTCTCTTAACGTTTGGAAATTAGAAAATAGGTTAAAAAAAAATATTGTCAGAACGTAAATAATAGAATCTTCTTTTACTTCTGGAAATTATAACAAAAGAAACAAAGGAAAAAAAAAAAGCGAAAAATGTTCCCAGAATATAAAAATAGAATCTTCTCTTAACGTTTGAGAATTAGAAAATAGGAAAAAGAAAAATAGAAAAAAGAAAGGGTGACAAACTGTAAATTACATTCTCCAACGTTTTTAAAAGCGACAAAGAGAAAAAAAGTTTGCAAGAAAGGATGTCATTTATCTAACGTCTTGAGATTAAAACAAAAAAAATCAAATATTGCCAAAATCTAAATAATTATAAAGTTTACTAAAAGAGTCGCCATATAGACATTTTAAAGCTTCACTACCTCTTACTAAGGCACAGAGCAACGTAATAATAGAAGGGAGAGGAGAGGAGAAAAAAGATGATGGATTGAAGAGAATGGCCTGGGAAACGCGAGGAAGAGGAAGGGGAAGATAGGGTGGTTAGGAAAAAGAATGGAGGGGGAGAGGGGAGCGGGAGAAAAGGGTAGCCAGAAAGGGAGAAGGGAGGGAAGAAGGGAGCGGTAGAGAAAAAAGGAAGGAGTAGGTTGGTAGAGAATGGGAGGGAGGGAGGGAGAAGGAGGAGTAGGTAAGAAGATGAAGGAAGGAATGTAAGAGAAGAGGAAACAGGGCGAGGAAGGGAAGGAATAAAAGAAGGGAGAGAAAATACTTACCTAACTTAACCTAACTTTTCCTTTCCCTTTCCTTCCCTTAACCTAACTTAACCTAACCTTTCCCTTCCCTTTCCTTCCCTTCCCTTAACCTAACTTAACCTAACCTTTCCCTTCCCTTTCCTTCCCTTCCCTTAACCTAACTTAACCTAACCTTTCCCTTCCCTTTCCTTCCCTTCCCTTAACCTAACTTAACCTAACCTTTCCCTTCCCTTTCCTTCCCTTCCCTTAACCTAACTTAACCTAACCTTTCCTTTCCCTTTCCTTCCCTTAACCTAACTTAACCTAACCTTTCCCTTCCCTTTCCTTCCCTTCCCTTAACCTAACTTAACCTAACCTTTCCCTTCTCTTTCCTTCCCTTCCCTTAACCTAACTTAACCTAACCTTTTCTTTCCCTTTCCTTCCCTTAACATAACTTAACCTAACCTTTCCCTTCCCTTTCCTTCCCTTCCCTTAACCCCTTCAATACAAGCAGACAAAACATAACCTCCATGCCATATCCTGGTTTTACAGACTACGTAGAATAGTCCAATGACCATGACGCACATACAGCGTCTCTAGGATATGGTTCGAGAGATGAAATGACTCATATACTGCGTCATGGTACTGAAGAGGTTAACCTAACTTAACCTAACCTTTCCTTTCCCTTTCCTTCCCTTCCCTTAACCTAACTTACCTAACCTTTCCCTTCCCTTTCCTTCCCTTCCCTTAACCTAACTTAACCTAAGCTTTCCCTTCTCTTTCCTTCCCTTCCCTTAACATAACTTAACCTAACCTCTCCTAGCCTTTCCTTCCCTTCCCTTCCCTAACTTAACATAACCCCGTGTAGTAGATAGGAGAAGGAGGGAATATAGAAGGGAAAAACAAGGAATGGAAGAAAGGAGAAGAGAATGGTAGGCAGGAATAGGAAGGAAGGAAGAGGAGAGAGAAGAGGAGAAAAATAGAGGAAGGGATAGAAGGAAGAGAAAGAGGGAGAAGAAGAAAGAGAAGAATAGATAGAAAGAAAAGGAGAAAGGGAAAGGAAAGAGAATGGGTGGTAGATCAAAGAAATAGAAAAAGGAAGGACTTGTTAGGATAGAAGAAGAAAAAAAAGGTAGGAAGAGGAAGGGAAGAGGAGGGGAGAGGGGAGGTATGGGAAAAAAACAGCATTCTTCCCACGACTGACAGAGGGAAGAGGAAGAGGAAGAAGAAGAAGAGGAAGAAGAAGAATGGAACGTCAAAATTCTTCTTCCGTATTCCACGACTTGTTTGTTTACCTCCTCCTCTCCTCCTCCTCCTCCTCCTCCTCCCATGATTAATTAGGTAAGCCCTGCAGGTAAGACAAACATACAAACAAACAAACTAAAACCAAAAAAAAAAAAAGACTGACGATGAATAAAGAATGAATTAAACTTGGGGAGCAAAGAAACTACTATTACTACTACTACTACTACTACTACTACTACTACTGCTACTACTACTACTACTACTACCACTACTACTAGGAATAAAAAAAAAGTATAGCTAAAAAAAATCCCTTCCTTGCATCATGACACCGAACATGACATAACACACACACACACACACACACACACACACACACACACACACACACACACACACACATATCAAGGAGAGGAAACACCGTGTACACATTTCCTGTACGTCTGAGAGAGAGAGAGAGAGAGAGAGAGAGAGAGAGAGAGAGAGAGAGAGAGAAAGAGTGTTGATGTGTTAGTGTACGTGTGCGGGTGTGTACGTGTGTGTGTGTGTGAGTGTGTGACGGACAACCACAGACACAGACACATGGGTTTTAAGAACAATAAGTGCAAAGGTAAGGGTGTGTGTGTGTGTGTGTGTGTGTGTGTGTGTG
>NC_066529.1:14284885-14297385 GCF_024679095.1 Eriocheir sinensis
CAGCAACATCTTAAACAGCAACGATTTAAACAACTGTCACGTATCATTGCTGAAAATTTTAAACAGCAACATCTTAAACAGCAACGATTTAAACAGGTGTCACGTATCATTGCTGAAAAAAATAAACAGCAACATCTTAAACAGCAACGATTTAAACAGGTGTCACGTATCATCGCTGAAAATTTTAAACAGCAACATCTTAAACAGCAACGATTTAAACAGGTGTCACGTATCATTGCTGAAAAAAATAAACAGCAACAATTCAAACAGTCGTCACGTATAAGAACATAAGAACATAAGAACGTAGGAGCCTGCAAGAGGCTGGGAGGCCTGTACAAGGCAGCTCCTGTGAATCTAACCCCACCTAATATCACTGTCCATGAATTTATCTAATCTATTTTTGGATGTGACATTTGTATTGGCACTCGCCACATGACTGCTCAGCCCGTTCCACTCATCTACCATTCTGTTAGTAAACCAATTTTTGCCTATGTCCCTGTTGAATCTGAATTTATCCAGTTTATACCCATTACTACGTGTCCTACCCGGTTTTCTTACCATCAGAACCTTATTAATATCCCCTTTAATAAAGCCCTTCATCCATTTATAAACAAGGACTTCGTGGTGCAGTGATTAGCACACTCGGCTCACAACTGAGAGAGCCCGGGTTCGATTCCCGGGCGGAGTGGAAAAATTTGGGCGGCCTTTCCGATACCCTACGCCCCAGTCCACCCAGCAGCGAATGGGTACCAGGTATTAATCGGGGGTTGTGTCCCGTCTCCTGGGATCTGTTCCCTTTTCCTATAATTCCTTCCCCCTCCTGTCTCTCTCCGGCATATGACCTCAGATGTTGCGCCGACTAAACGAAACCTTCCAAGCATTCCATTTATAAACCTCTATCAAGTCACCTCGCACCCTTCGCCTTTCTAGAGAATGCAAGTTTAAGTGTTTTAGTCTGTCCCCGTATGGCAAGTTTCTTAACTCCTGAATCATCTTAGTCATCCTTCTCTGTACCGCTTCTAACAATTTGATATCCATTCTGTAGTAAGGTGACCAGAACTGAACAGCATAATCAAGACGAGGTCTAACTAATGTTAAATATAGTTTGAGGAAGACTTCGGCGCTTCTGTTGTTTACGCTCCTTGAAATGAATCCCATTACCGTGTTTACTTGATTTCTAGCTTCAATGCATTGTGCCCTTGGACGGAGATCAGAGCTCACTAAGACCCCTAAATCCCTCTCGCACCCAGACCTGCTTATGGGAGTGTCATTTAAGCAATAGTTATGAGAGGGGTTGTTCCTACCTATATACACTCAGAATACTGCACTTCCCTACATTGAATTCCATCTGCCATTTCTCAGCCCAGTCATGCAATTTGTTTAGTTCATCCTGGAGAATACTAGCGTCCTGTTCCGACTCAATTACTCTACCGATCTTGGTATCATCAGCAAACTTCCGGATATCACTACTAATACCTGTATCTAAGTCATTGATATAAATGATGAACAACAGTGGACCTAATACCGAACCTTGTGGGACCCCATTCGTAACACAGCCCCAGTCAGATCTTTTACCATTGATTTGCTCCCTTTGCTTCTTATTGCTAAACCACTTCCTGATCCAGTTCAAAACTTTACCCTCTACTCCTTGAGCCTGTAATTTAAGCAATAGTCGTTGGTGAGGAACTTTGTCAAACGCTTTACTAAAATCAAGATAAATTACACCATAGTTTTCATCTTTGTCTACCGCCTCAAATACTTTATTGTAGAAGGACAAGAGATTGGTGAGGCATGACCTACCTTTCGTGAACCCATGCTGCGAGTCGTGAATTAAGCTATGTTTCTCTAGATGCTCCCGAATGTTCCTGGCTATTATCGACTCCAGCATCTTACCTATAACCGATGTTAAGCTTTTGTTTTACTTTAGGAGCAGCGAGTAGCGGGCTTTTTTTTTTTTATTATTGTTTTCTTTTTTTGCGTGCCCTTGAGCTGCCTCCTTTGTTGTAAAAAAAAAAAAAAAAAAAAATTGGGCGATAGTTAGAGGCAGCTGACCTGTCCCCCTTTCTGAAAATCGGCGTCACATTAGCTACTTTCCATAGGTGGGTACACAACCAGCATTGAACGACATCTTAAAGATGTCGGTTAGTGGGTCACTGAGTACCTCCTTGAATTCCTTTAATACCCGTGGTTATCTCTCGTCAGGACCTGTCAACTTATTTTTCTTTAGCTTATCTAGTATCTCTGGACTATCTGCCTGGTATTATCGCCGTAACAATTTAAAGTCACATACAAACACTATTTTCTAGACCTAAACTCCCTTCTGACCCCGCCCGAGCACTTCGGTATTAGCAGCGAGGCAGGCTTGGAGGAATTAAATTGACTCACCTTTACAGCCACTTACGAACACCTGAGCCAGAGAAGCGGATGTCCTTCCGCCTTCTTTCCTCCTTCACCCTCCTCCCCCACCCCCGCAGGGACGTGCATTGACTCTGGAATTGCTTCTAAACTCTTTCTCACTCACTCTCACTTTGTCTTCAATTGATCTTTGAACTTTACTCAAAACTTTTCTCACTTAATCTTTCCCGCTGCTTTCATCCCCTCCTTTCTTCGACTTAAATTTCTCTCTTGTGAGGCGACGCTTTCTATTGGAATTTGTCTCTCACTTTTCTCTTCCCCTCGCCCCTCTTCTTTTCCTCCCCTCTTCCTTCCTCTCCACTCTTTTGCTTCTCTCTCGTGTACTATTTGCCGCTCCCTCACCTTCCTTCCTTAATATGTTTTTTTTCGCCTTTGTCTCACTTTTCCCTCCCCCTCGCCCCTTCCTTCTTTTCCCCTTTCTTCCTCTCCACTCTTCTTCTCTCTCGGGTACTATTTGCTGTTCCCTCACCTTCCCTGTCTTCCATATTATGCTGTTTTTCTCCATTCTTTCACTCACCATTAGTTACTCACTCCTTTGTCCTCTAACACCCTTATATATCACACGTGTCCCTCCTCTAACCACTTACTCCACCCCTTCGCCTCTCGTCCCTTCTGTTGTACTTTTTTTCCTAACTCTCTCTAGCTCCCCCTCATCCTCCTCAAAGTACCTCATATTCACATCTTCCCTGCGTATAATGGCTCTCCTCTACTCTCTCCTCCCGCTTACCCGCTTCCCATCCTTCATGTCTCTCGCTTCTCTCCCCTTCTTCATTACACAGCTGCCTCCCATCTTCTTTCCCCCCCTTTTCCCATTTTCTTAATACTCTCCAGTCCCTCCGGATACCATTTTTCTTCCTCTTTGCCTCTTATTATTTCCTCCGCTAAATGTTGCTCATTCCTATCCTTCATTATATTTTTTTTCCCTTCACCTGCATCCTCCCCTCCTGTGTATTTACTTCTTGCATTCGTTTCCCCTCCTCTCTCGTAATTATATCTCTCTCCCTTTTTATTCCTCCCTTTATACACCTCTTCTTCTTCTTCTTCTTCTTCTTCCATTTCAACTCTTCCTCAGTTCCTCGTCACCGCCATCGTCATCGCCGCCGTTGTAGTCTTCCTCCTCCTCCTCCTCCTCCTCCTCCTCCTCCTCCTCCTCCTCCTCCTCTAGAAGATGCCATTTATCTTGATTTATTCTGTAAAATACAATATTATCTTTATCAGTTTTGTTTTAATTTTGTTTTTCAGAAAAGGTAGATTTTTTTTACTTAGATATTTTTTGTTGTTTCCTGCCTTCTTCCATAAATTAGCTTTCATGTCGATTTTAGTTATTTATTATCCTCTGTATATCACGCTTATCGCGGAGGAAAAACGGAGTCTGGCGGAGGAGGAGGAGGAAGAGGAGGACGACGACGACGACGACGACGACGACGACGACGACGACGACAAGGTTAAAAAGAAGAGGAAGGTGATGAAAGAAGTAAGTGCAAGCAGAAAGAAAGAGAAGGGTAAAGAAGGAAGATAAAAGAAGGAGTAAAGGAAAACAGGAGAATAAGGAAGAGAAGGAGGAAAAGGAAGCGGAAGAGAAGGAGGAGGAGGAGGAGGAGGAGAAGGAGAAGGAGAAGGAGAAGAAGGAGGAGGAATACGAGGACGAGGACGAGGAGAAGGAGAAAAAGGAGGAGGATTAAGAAGAGGAGGAGAAGGGAGAAATCAAGCAGGAATAAGAAAAGAAGGAGAAGAAGGAGGAGGAGTAAAACAAGAACAAGAGGAAGAAGAGGAAGAGGAGGAAGGGCCGGGGCATACGATAGCTAATTAATGATGGGCCAAGGCAAGCAGAGGTAACGCCACCCGCCGTCTTGTCTGCATTTATTGATGAGGAGGAAGATCCTGTTACTCCTTTGCTACCTGGCTGGTTGCTGCTTTGAAACTTAAGATGCCATAAGTTAACGTCGCCAAAACGAGGAAGTTTGTTATTATTTTTTCTTCTTCTTTCGCTCTTCTCTCTCTCTCTCTCTCTCTCTCTCTCTCTCTCTCTCTCTCTCTCTCTCTCTCTCTCTCTCTCTCTCTCTCTCTCTCTCTCTCTCTCTCTCTCTCTCTCTCTCTCTCTCTCTCTCGCATCAATTTCCCGCCTTCTCCACCAGCATCCACCGTCCCCACACAACCACCACCACCACCACCACCGCCGCCTTCACTCCACCTCACCTTCAAATAAACTTTACCATCCTACTTCACACAACCTTCTGATCAAAGGTTTTCCTACAATTTATAATTCATCTGTGTCTTCAGCTGCTTATCTTTTCAGTATCGCCACCTGCGTCTCGAGGGTGAGCGCTAGTCCCACGGCCGACCGCCTCGCCGAGACCTCCAGTTCTCCACACGAGCAGATCCAGCCTGAGGTGGAGGCGTCGCGTCTGCTTCCCGTCCGTCCCGCAGCTGAGACACACGCACGATGAAGGGTCTTGTAAGGCGTGGTCCCAGTGACTCCCGTGTGCTTTCTGCGGCATTTTGACTACGCGTAGATACTTGAAGCTCACGGGGCACTCCGATATTGCTCTGTCTAAGCCCTCTGCAAGACTCCCTGATGGTTTCGACACCACCAGCGTTACTCCCCATCGCTGGCACACCGATTATGACACCACCAGCGTTACTCCCCATCGCTGGCACACCGATTATGACACCACCAGCGTTACTCCCCCATCGCTGGCACACCGATTATGACACCACCAGCGTTACTCCCCATCGCTGGCACACCGATTATGACACCACCAGCGTTACTCCCCATCGCTGGCACACCGATTATGACACCACCAGCGTTACTCCCCATCGCTGGCACACCGATTATGACACCACCAGCGTTACTCCCCATCGCTGGCACACCGATTATGACACCACCAGCGTTACTCCCCATCGCTGGCACACCGATGAGTACACCACCAGCGTTACTCCCCATCGCTGGCACACCGATTATGACACCACCCGCGTTACTCCCCATCGCTGGCACACCGATATGACACCACCAGCGTTATTCCCCATCGCTGGCACACCGATATGACACCACCAGCGTTACTCCCCATCGCTGGCACACCGATTATGACTCCACCAGCGTTACTCCCCATCGCTGGCACACCGATATGACACCACCAGCGTTACTCCCCATCGCTGGCACACCGATTATGACACCACCAGCGTTACTCCCCATCGCTGGCACACCGATTATGACACCACCAGCGTTACTCCCCATCGCTGGCACACCGATGATGACACCACCAGCGTTACTCCCCATCGCTGGCACACCGATTATGACACCACCAGCGTTACTCCCCATCGCTGGCACACCGATCATGACACCACCAGCGTTATTCCCCCATCGCTGGCTCACCGACTATGACATCGTCAGCGTTATTCCCCCATCGCTGGCTCACCGACTATGACATCGTCAGCGTTGCCCCCACATCGCTGGCTCACCGACTATGACATCGTCAGCGTTGCCCCCACATCGCTGGCTCACCGACTATGACATCGTCAGCGTTGCCCCCACATCGCTGGCTCACCGACTATGACATCGTCAGCGTTGCCCCCACATCGCTGGCTCACCGACTATGACATCGTCAGCGTTGCTCCCACATCGCTGGCTCACCGACGATGACATCGTCAGCGTTGCTTCACATCGCTGGCTCACGAACTATGACATCGTCAGCGTTGCTTCACATCGTTGGCTCACCGACTATGACATCGTCAACGTTGCTTCACATCGCTGGCTACCCGACTATGACATCGTCAGCGTTGCTTCACATCGCTGGCTCAGCGACTATGACATCGTCAGCGTTGCTTCACATCGCTGGCTCACCGACTGTGACATCAACGGCGTAGTTCCAATATCGCCGGTTCACCAAACTTGACACCTTAACGATATTTCTCAACCATGCCCAGTACACTGGGATCACCTCGGAGTCGCTCTTCTGAACAGTAGCGGTGTTTGTGATACTCGAAGTCGGTTACTCATTAACGCACACAAACACCCTGTCTACAGACTCCTCGTACAGACGGAATTTCTCAACCATGCCCAGTACACTGGGATTACTTCGGAGTCGCTCTTCTGAACAGTAGCGGTGTTTGTGATACTCGAAGTCGGTTACTCATTAACGCACACACAAACACCCCTGACTACAGACTCCTCGTACAGAGGGAATTTCTCAACCATGCCCAGTACACTGGGATCACTTCGGAGTCGCTCTTCTGAACAGTAGCGGTGTTTGTGATACTCGAAGTCGGTTACTCATTAACGCACACACAAAAACCCTGACTACAGACTCCTCGTACAGAGGAATTTCTCAACCATGCCCAGTACACTGGGATTACTTCAGTCGCTCTTCTGAACAGTAGCGGTGTTTGTGATACTCGAAGTCGGTTACTCATTAACGCACACACAAACACCCCTGACTACAGACTCCTCGTACAGAGGAATTTCTCAACCATGCCCAGTACACTGGGATCACTTCAGAGTCGCTCTTCTGAACAGTAGCGGTGTTTGTGATACTCGAAGTCGGTTACTCATTAACGCACACACAAACACCCCTGACTACAGACACCTCGTACAGAGGGAATTTCTCAACCATGCCCAGTACACTGGGATCACTTCGGAGTCGCTCTTCTGAACAGTAGCGGTGTTTGTGATACTCGAAGTCGGTTACTCATTAACGCACACACAAACACCCCTGACTACAGACTCCTGGTACAGACGAACATAGACAAGGCCCACTTTAACGGAATTTCTCAACCATGCCCAGTACACTGGGATCACTTCAGGTCGCTCCTCCGATCCGTAGCGGGTGTTGTGTTTCTCGAAGTCGGTTACTCATTAACGCACACACAAACACCCTGACTACAGACTCCTGGTACAGACAGAATTTCTCAACCATGCCCAGTACACTGGGATCACTTCGGAGTCGCTCTTCCGAACCGTAGGGGGGTTTGTGTTTCTCGAAGTCGGTTACTCATTAACGCACACACAAACACCCCTGACTACAGACTCCTGGTACAGACGACCACAGAAAAGCACCAGTTTAACGATACTTCTCAACCATGCCCAGTACACTGGGATCACCTCAGGTCGCTCTTCTGAACAGTATCTGTGTTTGTGATACTAGTACTCGGTTACTCATTAACGCACACACAAACACACCTGACTACAGACTCCTCGTACAGAGGGAATTTCTCAACCATGCCCAGTACACTGGGATCACCTCGAAGTTGCTCTTCTGAACAGTAGCGGTGTTTGTGATACTCGAAGTCGGTTACTCATTAACGCACACACAAACACACCTGACTACAGACTCCTAGTACAGACGGAATTTCTCAACCATGCCCAGTACACTGGGATCACCTCGAGTCGCTCTTCTGAACAGTAGCGGTGTTTGTGATACTCGAAGTCGGTTACTCATTAACGCACACACAAACCCACCTGACTACAGACTCCTCGTACAGAGGGAATTTCTCAACCATGCCCAGTACACTGGGATCACTTCGGAGTCGCTCTTCTGAACAGTAGCGGTGTTTGTGATACTCGAAGTCGGTTACTCATTAACGCACACACAAACACCCCTGACTACAGACTCCTAGTACAGACGGAATTTCTCAACCATGCCCAGTACACTGGGATCACTTCGGAGTCGCTCTTCTGAACAGTAGCGGTGTTTGTGATACTCGAAGTCGGTTACTCATTAACGCACACACAAACACCCCTGACTACAGACTCCTCGTACAGAGGGAATTTCTCAACCATGCCCAGTACACTGGGATCACCTCGAAGTTGCTCTTCTGAACAGTAGCGGTGTTTGTGATACTCGAAGTCGGTTACTCATTAACGCACACACAAACACCCCTGACTACAGACTCCTAGCACAGAGGAATTTCTCAACCATGCCCAGTACACTGGGATCACTTCGAGTCGCTCTTCTGAACCGTAGCGGTGTTTGTGATACTCAAGTCGGTTACTCATTAACGCACACACAAACACACCTGACTACAGACTCCTCGTACAGAGGAATTTCTCAACCATGTCCAGTACACTGGGATCACTTCAGGTCGCTCTTCTGAACCGTAGCGGTGTTTGTGATACTCGAAGTCGGTTACTCATTAACGCACACACAAACACCTGACTACAGACTCCTAGTACAGACGGAATTTCTCAACCATGCCCAGTACACTGGGATCACTTCAGGTCGCTCTTCTGAACAGTAGCGGTGTTTGTGATACTCGAAGTCGGTTACTCATTAACGCACACACAAACACCTGACTACAGACTCCTCGTACAGAGGGAATTTCTCAACCATGCCCAGTACACTGGGATCACTTCGGAGTCGCTCTTCTGAACAGTAGCGGTGTTTGTGATACTCGAAGTCGGTTACTCATTAACGCACATACAAACACCCCTGACTACAGACTCCTAGCACAGAGGGAATTTCTCAACCATGCCCAGTACACTGGGATCACTTCGGAGTCGCTCTTCTGAACAGTAGCGGTGTTTGTGATACTCGAAGTCGGTTACTCATTAACGCACACACAAACACCCCTGACTACAGACTCCTAGCACAGAGGGAATTTCTCAACCATGCCCAGTACACTGGGATCACTTCGGAGTCGCTCTTCTGAACAGTAGCGGTGTTTGTGATACTCGAAGTCGGTTACTCATTAACGCACACACAAACACCGCTGACTACAGACTCCTCGTACAGACGACCACAGACCACAGACAAAGACCACTTCCCCCTGCCACTCCTTCACCAGGCCAGCGGGTGACTACCCAGCCCAAGGCCCTGGCTGAAGGGGCTGGTGAGGGAGGATTAGAAGCAACAGTATGGCGTCTGGGATTGCATTTCTTACATTTCTTACATTACTTAAAACCGTTTCATGTATCAGTAATTTGACCTGCAGGTATTTTTTAAAGGAAGGTTTGAGGGCGTTATGCGGTACTGGATACTCTCATAAGTAGGTCTGGGTGCGAGAGGGATTTAGGGATCTTAGTGAGCTCTGATCTCCGTCCAAGGGCACAATGCATTCAAGCTAGAAATCGAGCTAATAGGGTACTGGGATTTATTTCAAGGAGCGTAAGCAACAGAAGCCCCGAAGTCTTCCTCAAACTATGCGGTTCAGTTCTGGTCACCCTACTATAGAATGGATATCAAAATGTTAGAATCGGTGCAGAGGAGGATGACTAAGATGATTCAGGGGTTGAGAAACTTGCCATACGAGGAAAGACTCAAACAGTTAAACTTGCATTCTCTAGAAAGGCGAAGGGTGCGTGGAGACATGATCGAGGTTTATAAATGGATGAAGGGCTTTAATAAGGAGACATTCATAAGGTTTTGTTGGTAAGAAGAACCGGGTAGGACACGAAGTAACAGGTTTAAACTGGATAAATTCAGATTCAACAGGGACATAGGCAAAAATTGGTTTACTAACAGGGTGGTGGATGAGTGGAATAGGCTTAGCAGTCATGTGGTGAGTGCCAATACAATTGTCACATTCAAAAATAGACTAGATAAATTCATGGACAGCGATATTAGGTGGGGTTAGATACACGGGAGCTTAGGGTCAAAGGAGCTGCCTCGTACAGGCCTACCGGCCTCTTGCAGACTCCTGCGTTCTTATGTTCTTATCTTATAAGTTTGCGGGGCTGGTAACAAAGCCTCCGCCCTTCTTTCACATACCCCCCCCAAATGCATCTCCCTTACCTCCCCCCTCATATACCCTCCACCCCCTCGTCCAGGGGCCCCCACACGCCTGAGACGCTTCGGTAGTTACCTGTGCGTTATTGAATATTGAAAGAACGGACGAATATATTTTTTTCTTTTGTATCAGTTTCATTCACCAATAACCATTTTACTAAATTGACGGGAATTACAGGGAAATATTGACGAGGACCATTTCTTTTGCATCAGAAAATACAGTCAAGGGCGAAAACAAATAAGAAATCACATGGGCGCAAAAATAAAGACAGCAGGAGTAAAGGCGGTGGCCGAGTGGTCAGCGTGCGGGCGTGGTGAGCCCATGGACCTAGGTTGAGTCTCGCCGAAACACGTTGATTTTTCAAACCATCGCCGAGTGCCGTAAGATTACCCACATGCTGTCCAGATCTTCAAGCAACCCTAACTTCAGCGACTTCGATCAAGAAAAGTCATCTATCACGGCACCCATTATAAATAGAATTCACCTGCGCCACTAACGGGCTGAGACCCTTCAAGAAAGCCTACCGGCGCTACAGGCACCATCTAAAAAAATAAATTGGAAAAGGAAGGAAGGAAGGAAGGAAAGGAGGAAGTAATCGAAAAAAAGGAAAATGAAGGAAGAAGAAAAAAAAGGGGAAAAATAAAAGAAAACATGCACGCAACTTACCCATAGGAAGCTCGGGAAATGGTCATCGCCATAGGCCTAAAGAGGTGCGGCCAGCAAGACGGTGGCCGCACCCTGCTCCGCCGCGGTTCGCGCAAGGCCCCCGATTCTTGTTAAGAATTTGGGGGATTCCTGAAAATCTGAAGCGCTAGAACAAAAAAACCGCAAGAATTTCCCTAGATTTGGGGACATTCTTGCTCGGTCTAGGGTAATTCTTGATCGCCAGATGAAGGCTAATGTCACTCCAGACACAAAGAGGGAAAGATGTCCATTTCTTCCACTCTCTCTCTCTCTCTCTCTCTCTCTCTCTCTCTCTCTCTCTCTCTCTCTCTCTCTCTCTCTCTCTCTCTCTCTCTCTCTCTCTCTCTCTCTCTCTCTCTCTCTCTCTCACATTTTTTTTTTTCTTTTTTTTTTTTTTTTTTTTTGAGAAAGTAAGAAATGCATTTTTTTTTTAAAGTTTCGGTAACATGAGGTGCAACGAGGTGACCGAGTTGCGGAAAGCCTCTGGTGTATATATTTTATCTTATTGTTTCTTATTACATGGACGTTACGTAACTGTTGTACTTGTCATCCACTGCACTTCCGTTATTATTGTATCAGTAATGGTAATAATGATAACAAAATTACTACTATAGTACTACTACTACTAGTACTACTACGAGACTGATGACTTTATATTTAATTTCCGTTGAAGTTCATACAGCCACTAAGGGTAAAGATGTGTGTGTGTGTGTGTGTGTGTGTGTGTGTGTGTGTGTGTGTGTGTGTGTGTGTGTGTGTGTGTGTCAACGATCAGAAATACCGATAGAAACTCAACTATATATTGCCGCTGAAATTACCTCACTATTTTTATTACTACTTTTAAAATTGAATGTCGCCGGAGTGTATTATGACGCTGGACGTGTCCCGCCTGACGCATGGGGACAGTTGGGGAGGGTAGGAGGGAAGGGGAGGGGGAGGGGGAAGGGAAAAAGGGAAGGGAGGGGAAAGAGGGATAGGTAAGGTATACGGTAAGGGAAGAGGGAAGGGAGAAATGACTGGTGTGTTGGGATGGGAGGCTGGAGGAGAGGGAGGTGGAGGTGGACGAGTGATGGGGACCTATGAGTGAATATGGGTAAGGAGGTAGGAAATTGAGGGATGAGGGAAGGGGAGATATAAAATTATATGATAAGGTGCTGGTTGGGGGTAATGGGAGGAAGGCCTGAGATGTCACAAGAACCTAAGAACATAAGAACGTAAGGAGTCTGCAAGAGTCCGGTTGTCCTATACAAGGCAGCTCCTGTAATCCTAACCCCACCTTCCCTCACTCTCCATGTAACCACACATGCATCATGAATGGGAAACCTCTGCAGGCGATGCAAGGGGAAAGGATCTTGGGGTCACTATCAGGAGTGACCTGAAACACATGAATCACTGTAAAAAAGAATATAACAAAGCCAATACTATGCTCGGGTTCATAGCGAGGAACTTCGATTGTAAAACGCCAGACGTGATGCTATCCTTGTATAGTTCCATGGTAAGACCGCACCTCAAGTATGCAGTACATTTCTGGTCTCCTAATTACAGAAAGGACATTGATTTACTGGAAAGGATTCAACGACGCGCCACGAAGATGATTCCAACCTTAAGTGCTCAACCGCACGAGGAACGACTCAAGCGACTCAATCTCTTTACATTGGAGAAAAGACGCCTACGAGGGA
>NC_066529.1:14302385-14317385 GCF_024679095.1 Eriocheir sinensis
ATCATCATCATCATCATCATCATCATCATCATCGGGGAACAGATCACGTAACAAGAACAGCTGCAGTATTTTTCTCTCTTTTTTTTCTTTCCTCCGACACCTTTTCTTATATCTTTTTTTTACCTTCCTGTCCTGTCTCCTCTCTCTCCTACAAACCTCTCCTCCTCCTCCTCCTCCTCCTCCTCCTCCTTCTCCTCCTCCTCAACCCCCCCTTCTCGTCCATTTAACTTCCCTCTCCCTGTCTCCTCCCTTGCTACTTCTTTTTCCTCCTCGTAACACCGACTCTCTCCTTCCCTCTCTTCTCTCTCCCTCTCGTCCTCCCCTCCCTCCCTCCCCTCTTCTCTCTCTACTCCCCTCCTGTCCTCTCCTTCACGTCTCATCCTCCCCTTCTTTCCGCTTACCCTCCCCTCCCCCTACCCTCCTCTCTCTCTCACACACATTCGCTCTCCCTTCCAGCCGTGTTAAGGACAGCAGGGAGAGTGAGAGTACCGTGATGGGAGTACTCTGTGATGCTGAGGGAGAGGAAAGGGAGAGTAGAGAGGGAGATAAAGACGGCGATGATGGAGGGTGATAAAAAGGGGGAGCAAGGAAGGAGAATGGTTAAGAGTAGGAAGAAAAGGAGAAGAGAATGATTATGGGGGAAGGATGGAGTAGAGGAAAGGCGTAAAAAGGGAGAAAATGAAGGAAGGGAGAGAAGATAGTAAGGGTGAAAGGTGAAGGGCAAAGGAAAATAAAAAAATATGGAGAAAGGGCATGAGTGAAATGTAAAGGGGAGGAAATGGAAGTATGAAGAAAAAGAGTATGGGGAAAAAAAGGGAGTTAGGAAAGGCAGTAAAGAAGGAAGACAGATAACAAGAAGACAGTGTAAAGATAGGAAGAGCAAGGAAAGGAGAGAGAGGAAGGAATGTAATAGAAAAAGGCAGATACATGAGGGAAGGGGGAGAAGGAAAAGGCAAGAGAAGGGAAAATGAGGGAGATGGAAGGAGAAAAATAGTGTAAATGAACATCTCCACCTTCCTTTCCTCCGTCTCTTCCTTCTCCGCACGCCTCCTCCTTCCCATTCTTCTTTCTATTTCTTCCTCTCTGTGTACTTCTTCCCACCTCTTCGTCCTCCACCTCCTTCTCCTTCCCTCCACCTTCTTCCCTTCTCTCCTTTTTTCCCTCCCTTTCACCTTTCCCTTCGCCTCCATCTGTCGCTCTAATGGAGTAATACGTCCCCCCCCTCCTCCTCCTCCTCCTCCTCCTCCTCCTCCTCCTCCTCCTCCCTCCTTCGCCCATTTCTCCCTCTTTCTTGTACTTTCCTTCTGGCTTCAATCACCTCCGTCTCTCCATCCCTTCTCTCTTCCTCGACATCTCTTTCCTCCTCTTCCTCCTCCTCCTCCTCCTCCTCCTCCTCTTCTTCAAAAAAACTGCGGGCTGCTGCTGCTACTATTGATCAGAAGGACAGGGAAAGACTTTTTTTTTATTTTCTCTCTAACACACACACACACACACACACACACACACTAAATGGAGGGAAGAAAATGGTCTCTGTGAAAGTTTGTCTGGAAATGGCTGTGGCCGCTTAGTGTGTCCGTGTGGTGTTGGTGGTGGAGGCGGCGGTGGTGTTGGTGGTGGTGGTGAAGGTAGTGGTATCGGTGGTGGTGGTGGTGGTGGTGGCTGTGGGATGTCAGCTGTTTTTTTTTTATTTCTTGATGGTGGTCATATAGTCTAAAGGGTACAGATTTTCTTATTACTTTTTAACTTTATTTATTTGTTCTTTTTTCTGTCTGTGGAAGGAAATGTGAGTTTGTTAAATTTGCAATGCATCGCTCGTGTTTGATATTGATTTTATGTCAACAGCTTGTGGTGGTATTGGGCAAGGAAAGTTTAGAGGAAGAGATGGAGAAGGAGGAGGGGGAGAGGAGGAGGAGGAAAAGGAGGAGGAGGAGGAGGAGGAGAGGAGGTATTGTAGGAAGAGGAGAAGGAAGAGGAAGAAGAAAGAGAAGGAAAAGAAAGAGAAGAAGAAGAGGAAGAGAAGTGGAGGAGCATTTGAAGGACGGAAACAAAACTTGGAGAGAAAAAGAGAAAGAAAAAAATGAGGAAACGGAAAAGCATAAAACGAAAAGAACGAGACTTGAGACAATATGACAACACAAGATTTAGTCCTTCACGTAGAGAGAGAGAGAGAAATAATAATTGAAAGAATGAACGGAGAGATAGAACGATGACTGAAGAAGTAAGGAGGTAAAAAGGAAGGAAGGAAAGAAAGAAGAAAGGAAAGAAGGAAGGAAGATGGACTCCTAAAAGAAAGGAAGGAAGGAAAGAAAGAAGAAAGGAAAGAAGGAAGGAAGGAAAGAAGGAAAGAAATAACAAAAGAAGGAAGGAAAGAACCAAAGAAGGAATGAATGAAGGAAAGAAGGAAGGATCGAGGGAAACAATGGAAAAAAAATTGGAAAGAAGTAAAAAGAAATGGACGAAAGATGAAAATATGGAAGTCACTGAGGAAATAGTAAAGTAATTTCTGAAGAAAGAAGGGAAGACAAAAACTATTGATTTACAAAGATTATATGAAAGTAATCAATGAAAAATTATGATAGTGAAAAGGAAAGTCAGGTAGAGGAGGAACGTATGGAACCGAAAAGGAAGAAGTGAAAGAAGGAAACGAAACGAATTAATAGAAGAGTGAAAATATGTTATAAATGGAGCGAATAAAAGACACAGAAGGTAAAGGAAGGTTGGAGGGAATGGATAAAGGAAAGGATGAGATGGAAGGCAAAATATAGTAAATAACAACAACAAAAAAAGTACTGGAGTTGAAAGTGAGGAAAAAATAAAGGTAGGAAGGGAAGTATGATTGAACTGAACAGGATCGAAATAAAGAAAAAGGAAAAAGAAAGAGTTGGTGGGGAAAGTAAAGAGAAAATGGAACCACATCTGAAGGAAAGGAAGAAACGAAAAGATTGAAAATGCCCGAAAAATATATCGAAATGTAAACAGTAATAAAAAAAGAATATTGAAAGACGAAGGTGAAGAAAAGGCAGGACAAGAATTAAATTGAAATGTGGGCTAAAGTGAATGAAAGAAAATAATAAAAAAGGAAGAAAGAAATGAGAATGGTATGAAGGAAGCGATTAGCCAAAACACACACACACACACACACACACACACACACACACACACACACACACACACACACACACACACACACACACACACACACACACACACACACACACACCATTCTCTCTCAACTCAGGAAGAAGTGATAAAGGCTCCTCTTGATAGTGACCGAGGAGGAGGAGGAAGAAAGAAAGAATTGGCAAGAGGTAGCAGGGTGAGGGAGCACGACAGAAAATGGGAAAAAGAGGAAGAGGAGGAAACGAAAATTGGAAAGAAAATATTTGAACCTGT
Organism: Eriocheir sinensis; assembly: GCF_024679095.1. Taxonomy (NCBI): domain Eukaryota; kingdom Metazoa; phylum Arthropoda; class Malacostraca; order Decapoda; family Varunidae; genus Eriocheir; species Eriocheir sinensis. The sequence continues at coordinate 14,305,779 of NC_066529.1, forward strand.
ACAAGAAAATGACAAAGAAAAGAGTGAAAGAAACAGAGCAAGAATTAATATTGAAGCAGTGCGGTGAAAGAAAAAAAGAAAAATAAGAAAGAAAAGAGAGGAAAAATTACACACACACACACACACACACACACACACACACACACACACACACACACACACACACACACACACACACACACACACACAAAGATAGGAGGTTTAAACAGAATAATGACGTGTTTTCCCTGGTTTTATTCGAGAGAGAGAGAGAGAGAGAGAGAGAGAGAGAGAGAGAGAGAGAGAGAGAGAGAGAGAGAGTGTTTGCTTGACCGACTCTCTCCCTCAATACAAGGTTTATATTAAGTCTCTCCTTCCGCCCTTCCATTTTCTTCCTTTCCTTCCTCCCTCCCTCCCTCCTTTTCTTCTTTATTTTTCATTCCTTCGTATTGTTTTTTGTTTTTGTTTATTTTTCATTTATCCCTTTCCTCTTTTTTGCCTTTGCCTCTCTTTCTTCCTTCCTTTTTCCTTTCTTTTGTATTTATTTTCTTCCTTTCCTCCCTTCCGTCCTTCATCGCCTTTGTTTTCATTATTTCGTCTTTCCTTCTAAAAATATTCCTTCTTTGCTCCTTTCATTCCTGCCTTCCACATTTCTTTTCTTTCCTTCCTTCCTTTTTTAACCATTTCCATTTTTTTTTCATTACCTCTTCTATTTCTCTTCCGCTCCTCCCTCCTTCCTTTCTTCTTTCTTTTACGATTTCCGTGGTCACTCCTCTCCCAGCTTTCTTCCTTCTCCACCTCCTTACCCTCCTCTCTTTTACATTCCATCCACTACCCTCTTTTTTCTTTCTTTCTTTCTTTCTTCCTTCCTTTCTACCTTCCTCCCCTATTTCCTTCCTTCCTTGCTAAATTCCTTCTCTTAGTTAAACGCAAGGCAGATTTTCCTTCCCTAATAACTTTGCCTCCTCCTCCTCCTCCTCCTCCTCCTCCTCCTCCTCCCCCTCCCCCTCCTTCTCCTCCTCCTCCTCCTCCTCCCTTCCTCCTCCTCCCCTCCTCCTCCTCCCCTCCTCCTGTGGTGCCCCGAGGGCTGCGACACCACTCGTGTCATCATCATCTTCACCGGCAATATTTTCCGATGACAACAGCGGTATCGACCGCTAAAACACAACACAGACTCCAACACATGATTGTCCCCACTGTTCATTTACCAACCTATACACAATTGTAATTGCCCATTAACGCACCCGCTTATCTCTCTAAGCCAAAACACAATCACCGCGGCAAAAACAGGATCAGCCGCGGAACAAAATTTTATGAAAACAAAGCTGCGTCACCGCGTGAATTAAGCATGTCGGTTAGGTAGATTATTGTATGAGCTCGGTGTGAGTTTGATGTATGACTCACACGCCTGACGTATTACCCTCGCGATATCTGCCTATATAAGAAGCATTTTCTCCAGGCTTGACCTCAGATTAACCAGCACTCTGTTCGTGGCTGGACACTCAGTTGTCCTTCCCTAGACAACATGGGTAGAACATTCATCGTTGCTACTGTGAGTATGGAGTAATGTGGTACCATAGAGGAAAGCGTATCTAACATATCTATTGTGTTCTATTATCTTAGTTTTACTTAGGATTATATTTCTATGATACTTTATTGTGTGAGTTTTACTCAATATTATACCAGTGTTAACGTCAGTAACCAATAGTGAAAGAAAACCTGAAAACTCATTGAGTCTAGTAAGCCAGTCGCTGGTTTAAACAATATTTTACCCTCTGTAATATTAAGTAGTATTAAGGTAGAATAAAATACATATAAGAAGGCGACACCGTTTCATCACCCCATTTACGAACTCCTTTAAATACTCCTAAAAGTACCAGAATTTTAAGTCAAGTGTCACTAGTACAAACAGTGTGTCGTCTCCCCTGTGTGACCCGGATTACGGGTTACAACATTGGTGTCAGGTGTGGGGTGGTGAAACATGTGGTGAAACATGTGGTGAAACATGTGGTGAAACTTGTGGTGAAACTTGCGATTTATATTGGTTTATATTGGTATTGTACTGGTGTATGTCCACATCCGAAAGCGAGGGAGAAGACAGTTATTCTTGGAATTACGGGAATAAGACTTTAGAGTTAAAAATGCCAGACGAAGGCAAGAACCCTCCCCCCAAAAAAGAAGATGGAAAATCGATCACCCTTGCCCATGATGATCTTGTCACGCTACTTAGCCGTCATACCTTGAATGATTTTAGTAGAGTGCAGGGACTCTTATATTTTGTGGTGGAGAAGAAAAAAGTAGCAAAGCACCAAACCTCCCATGCCATAAGCTAGCAAAGAAATGGATAGAGGATATTGAAAGCCGGACACAGGCAAATTGGGACACTACCGGAAAGATTGAGTTAGCCAAACAATATGCCCTGGGAGCAGCGCGCGATCATCTCCTCGGTTGTATCACTAGATGTGGACAGGATTGGGAAAAGTAAAGGAAGACTTCCTACGTGTTTCCCACCGTAAGGACCTTTTCGGTCCTCCAGAAAGAATTGGGAGAGGCAAAACGGCGGACAGGAGAAAACATCCGCACCTTCCTCATCCGCCTGGAGACATTGAGGGACGAGTTGATCGCTCTCAAGCCTGACAATGCCAGTTTGCTAAATGAGATAACCGCTTTACGGCTCAGAGGCTTTCCTCCGGCCCTCTTACTCATCCTAACGGAGGAAGAAAGGGACCCACAGAAGGTATTAAAGAAAGGGTATGAGTATATTAAAGCTTATCCAGAGTCGAAGCTATCCGATGCCGATATCGCCAAAGAAATAAAAGTGCTGAACGTCTGTTCCACCCAGGCATCCGGACCCAAACATGTCTCACAAGCCCGTCCTCCACGCCCTCCAGGCCAGTCACGTTACCCGATACCCCAAGGGGAGGACGGCATGCCACGCCACCTACATGTTATGCTTGTGGGTATGTAGGACACATGGCTCGCGATTGCACATATGGAAGGCAGTATAGGGGTGCCTACCACCCACCAACGGGCTCTCGGTACCCTCAGTACCAGCCCACTCGAAACAGGCGTCAGCCTGTCTCGCCTTGGCTGCCTGGCGCCCGGAGTACACGGCCGGTCCCTCACCCCGTAGCTCCTGGGTTAACCCTGACCACGAGAAGAACAAAAAAAAAACCAGAGTAGCTGCGGCAGTCCACGGCCCTACCAACGCCCTCACGTTGAGATTGTGCGTAGGCGCTAATGCACAAAGGAGATGGTTTACGCAATGCTAGACACAGGAGCAGGAGCGTCCCTAATAGAAGAAGATTTATTTAGGAAGGTAGGCGGGAAGATGATAGTTACAGAACCTCTCTCCATACAAGGGGTAGATCGGACTCCAATCCCTAATAAAGGACTAGCCAAGTAGTAGTAGACTTTGGGCACGGAGAAATTATAGAAAGTTTGTAGTAATATCACAAGGTATAGTGTTACCAACAGCAGTTTTGTTGGGCCTAGAATTTATGTGGAGACAAAATGTGGTAGCTGCACCGCTGGACACACCTGGGCAGTTTAGTGTAATGGTGGGGGCCTACCCAGTGGAAGTACATTCCCTGGCTGCGGACGATATGAGCCCGTACCCAGAAGATCATAAACCTACTTTAGACGAGATGGAGGAAGTACCAGTGAAAGCATACGCTATTAACGTGGCGTCCTTGCTACCAGGCACGGCAGGGTATGTCACTCTGGAGGCAGAGATTGGCAGAGCCCAGCAAGCCTTATTTCTCCCAAGGTCCAATGATATCCCTTCTTCATTTTTATTTCCCGGGTTAGTTACCTTAACTCCTAACGTCAAACAAACCAAAGGTAAATTCATCATTCCCTATGCTAACCCAACTGAAGAAACTATTGAGATGCCAACAGGTGAAGTGATGGGACACATTTATTCTTGTCACTCAGAATACTATCAATCATCGACTAATGAATGTGTAGCAGCTGTCACAAAACAGCTACAAAGCCGCCTGTCACCCAGTCAAGTAAGCAGATGGTACTCGATAAGCTGATAGACGAGCTATTTTACCCTCACAACGGGAAAATTGCTGTCTGAAGGCTTAACCCAAGTATCCTGATGTGTTTGCTCTAAAAACGAGCCACTCACTATTACCCCTATTATGTTCACACTTTAAGGCTAAAAATGACAAGCCTATATATAAAAGCCATACCCAATACCAGTAAAATATCATAAAGAAATAGAGATTCAGCTCAAGGACCTTGAGGCCCAGGGTATTATACGCCCTAGTGCGTCACCCTACAGCGCACCTCTAGTCCCTGTTGCTAAAAGGATGGTGGAGTCAGACTTTGTCTCGACTTCCGCGCTCTGAACGATGAATTGATTGATGACAAACATCCACTCCCTAACATTAACCTCATTTTGCAACAGTTAGGGAAAGTAAAGTATTCACCTCCTTGATTTGCGCCAGGGCTACCACCAAGTCCCATTGGCAGAGGAATCTAAACACTTGACAGCCTTCACGACACCTTATGGCCTCTATGAATTCACTACAGTCCCCTTTGGATTAAAAACAGCACCTGCAGCCTATCAACGGATCATGAATCAAGTTCTCATAGGTCTGACAGGAAGAATTGTACATGTATACCTTGATGATTTGATAGTACAAGGGAAAGACATGGACCATCACCTAAAGAACCTCCATGCCGTCTTGGACAGACTGCAGAAGGCTCACCTGTCCTTAAGACTAGATAAGTGTTCCTTTTTCAAAGAGCAAGTAGATTATCTGGGTCACATTGTTAGTGCTTCTGGCTTGAAGCCTCAGCCCTCAAAGGTACAGGCGGTGCAACAACTCACTCCTCCGAAAACAGTCAAAGAACTTCAAGGTTTCCTGGGATTGGTTAACTTTATAGGAAATTCATTAAAGACTTTGCCAAGATAGCATCCCCACTTAATAATTTACTCAAAGGGAGGAAAGTAACCAAGAATGATAAGACACATCTGGAGTGGAATGAAGAGGCATTGCATGCATTTAGCACACTAAAGAACAGTCTAACGACTGACATTGTTTTAGCCTTTCCGGATTTCCGGAAGCCCTTCAATCTCACCACAGATGCGTCAGATAAGGCAATAGGTGGTGTGTTGCAACAAAAGGATGAAAATGGCAGTTTACGTCCCATAGCATATTTTAGTAGAACCCTGAATGGAGCAGAACGTAACTACTCCGCGGTAGAGAGAAGCTTTAGCAGTCATCTATGGCCTCAGTACTAACCGACCCCTTATCTTGGGTTATAGGATACACATCCTGTCGGACCATAGACCACTGACTTGGCTGTTAAAAGCACAGTGCCTAGCAGCAGGATTGCACGCTGGCAGACACTTCTAGGAGAATTTGACTTTAGTATTGATTATCTCCCAGGCTCCAGCAACATGGTAGCAGATTTTTGTCAAGGATTAGGAATCAGGAGAGTGACGTGATAGAAGGCGAATTGGATGCTCGAATTATGTCTGTCACCCTTACGGGTGGACAGGACACGTCTGTCGCCTCTCCGGAGGACATGACAAACAGGATAAGTTTCTCCATTGGAGTCTTGCTGGACTCATGGAGCACCAGGATCGCGATCCTGAACTGAGAGAATTGAAGCATGCTTTTGAACAAACCACCGGTGGTAACGTACATGAGAGAGATGAGAGAAAGGTTGCAGAGAGGAGCAATGTAACGTTAAATGCAGCTAAGAGGCACTCAAAAACTGCCTCTTAGTGAAGTGTGTGTAGAGAACGGCATTCTCTACCGCGATGTTTGCGATGAATACAACAAGCAGAAAAGACTGGTTATCGTTCCACCAAGCTACATTCCTAACGCGTTAGCTTTGGCGCATTCCATGCTACCTGCAGGGCATGGAGGCACTAAGGTTACGTTGGCACGCTGTCGCAAGTTTGCGTACTGGCCGGGAATGAAGGCGGACGTGGAGCAATATGTCAGATCTTGTCCTGTCTGTTGTCGGTTTAAGAAGAGGGATCCCCGCCAGCTCCACTTATGAGGTATCCAGAGGTTGGCCAACCGTTTGACAGAGTCCATATGGATATTGTCGGACCTTTGTCTGTTTCAGACGAAGGCTATAGGTATGTACTGACAGTGATAGACGTCCTGTCACGCTTCTTGGTAGCAACCCCCCTTCGTACGAAGGCAGCCAAGGAAGTGGCAGCTGCGTTCTACAAGAACGTAGTCTGTGTACACAGCATCCCGCCGATTCTAGTCACGGATCAAGGAAAGGAGTTCGTCAACACTCTCTTACGAGAGTTGACTCAGTTGTTGCAGATTGATCATCTAAGGACAACTCCTTATCACCCGTCTGCAAACGGTGTGATAGAAAGGCCTAATGGCACCTTAATAAATATCTTGAGAACTTTGTGCGAGGACAATCGCGGTATCTGGGACCAAATGCTTCCGGTTGCAACACACGCCTACAACACTGCCTACCATCGTGTTCTGAAAGATTCACCATTTTTCTTGCTTTTCTCTCTGGACCAATATGTTCCTTTTGAAGTTCTTGAGATTAAACTCCACCCTTGTTATGATGTTGAAAGCTATAAAGCATTTTCTTCTAGTGTCGCAGCGTACCTATAAACTATGTCAGACCAATATAGATATAGGATGGCAGGAGTCAGAAAGAATGTTTAGGAAATCCAAACCCAAACAGGTGGTAGTAGGAGATCGGGTCTACTTAAGGCATGTTTGTACAAAGGGCGAACCAAAGAAGCTCCAGCCCTTGTTCAATGGACCTTTTAGGGTGCTAGAAAAATAAGCCCTGTAGTCTTACGACTGCGTCATGTTAGAGGTGGTAAGATCAAGACAGTTCACACAAATAATGTTCAGGTCGTTCACGAGGACTCTCTTGGCTTCCATGACTCTCCTAATGTCAGGCGTGCATACCCTCTCCCTGATCAAGTAGTAGAAGTGGACCCTCCCCATGACTTATTCCCCGAGCCGCTGCCATTGTCCCTTCCAGCTCCTTCCGAGCTCTCCTCACCGGCTCCTGTCTCCTCAGATGCTTCAGAGGTCCCCTCATTGGTTCCCTCAGCTCCTTCAGAGCCCTGTGTCAGTCGCTCATTACGATCCAATACGGTACCCCCTTCTCTCCCCAATGTGATGGACCGCCCTCTTGAGTATCGCCAACGACCAACGAACTGATGCCCCTATAATTACAGATCCTGGGTGTTGCCCTCTCCTTGTCTTCCTTGATCCTCCGGGAGCAACCCATTCGTCGGCCTCGTCTTCTCCCCAGTCTTTAAGATGCTGTTGACAGGACGGTACTATGTTGTCCCCGTCGTCATCAAGACGGACGACATCCAACGTCCTCTCATCAACGTGGCAAATCTAACAGCGGAAGTTTCATGGTCGATTGAACATATGAATCAATCGTTCCCCACTGTTGGTCTGCTCAGGCGCACTCTAGACTCTTTTCACATTGAGTTTGAGAAGTTATTCAAAGATCTTAACAGCTTTCTGTCGGCTATGAGTGGTAGAGATGGAAGCCCGTTTCGGACTCGCCAGAAGCGAGGAGCCGTGGATTTCCTTGGCTCGGTAGCAAACCTCCTTTTCGGTACGGCCACTCAGGCCCAAATAGATGTGATACACGGGAAGCTCTCCCAGCTCTACACTCTGTCTACAGAAGAGACGTCAACTTAACCTCCATCAGGAAGTCCTCAACGCCACAGTTCGGGACCTCCGTCATATTCATTCTGCCATCTCCGTCTAGAGTCCGCCTCGGCTTTGGCCTCAGCTATTATCCGTCAGTTCTCACTAAAAACCTTGCAAATTGAAGGGAAATGCGTATTTTGGAGACTATCCTTCTCATTCAGTTGGCACTTAGTGACCTAAATCATGATACTCTGAATCTCAAGCTTGGCCTTCAGCAGCTGTCCCAAACGCAGGTTTCCCCTCTCCTCCTTCCAAATGATGTACTATTTCGTGTGCTCAGCAATGCGTCACTCCATTACCCAGGCTTACTTTCCCTGCAGCACATGAATATTTAGCATTGTATAGAGATGTCTCTAGGGTTATTTCTAAAGGTACGCTTTCCTCAGGAACCCTTCACTTCTACTTACAAATCCCCATGAAGGGATCCCTCTGACGTGTTCGATGTGTTTAAAATGGACGCGTTGCCTTTTCATCTTGATGGCACGCCATATTTTCTGCACACCGACACGCTTTCCACTTACCTTGCGGTTTCTGAAGACCGCACTCACTATATGCTCTTGGACTCCTTGGACCGCTGTACTAAACACCACCTGCTCTATGTATGTCCCCCTGTCGCCCCTGTCTACTCGACTTCTGTCCAGCGCTGCGAGATCGCTCTCTTTCTCGATCGCCCAGACGCCCTCTCGCTGTGTTCTAAGTCTCTCCTCAGAGTCTTCCCCCCGGTCTTCATCCCGTCTCCTGCGGGCTGGGTCTTCGCTACCGATACTCCCCAGATGGTCACCATGGTCTGCCCGGACAGCCCGGTCTCCAAATACAGGCAGACCATCAACGGGACGGGTCTCCTCAGCCTCGGTATGGGCTGTAGTGCCCACTCCGACGCCTTCAGCCTCCTGCCTCTGCTACTATGGACGGTGACGCCCGCTGACGGTTCATCGCGCCCCTTCCACATCGGACGTGACGTGGTCTCATCGCTCCTGGCCAAGACTCCCTTGGACCTTCCCCTCCCCGCCGCCGTCGCCCGGGTCGTCTCTGGCCCCCCCGCTGGACCTCCCTCCAGCACTTCACGCGCTCCAGGAATCCGTCTCTCCGGTCCCCGCCTTCGACCCCTTCCTCCCTTGGTGGGGGTGGCTGCTCCTCCTCGGCGTCGTCTTCGTCGCCGGTGGGGTGGCCTTCTTCTGTCTCTTCAGGTCCCGTCTCTCGCAGGACTCCTCCCCCACGATCCCGCCATCCCCGTCTGGGCCCTCCATGGTCGTCCGCCGGGCGGAACGCTTTGTGCCACGAGGACGTGGCGTGATTTTAACGGGGGGGGTATGTGGTGCCCCGAGGGCTGCGACACCACTCGTGTCATCATCATCTTCACCGGCAATATTTTCCGATGACAACAGCGGTATCGACCGCTAAAACACAACACGGACTCCAACACATGATTGTCCCCACTGTTCATTTACCAACCTATACACAATTGTAATTGCCCATTAACGCACCCGCTTATCTCTCTAAGCCAAAACACAATCACCGCGGCAAAAACAGGATCAGCCGCGGAACAAAATGTTATGAAAACAAAGCTGCGTCACCGCGTGAATTAAGCATGTCGGTTAGGTAGATTATTGTATGAGCTCGGTGTGAGTTTGATGTATGACTCACACGCCTGACGTATTACCCTCGCGATATCTGCCTATATACGAAGCATTTTCTCCAGGCTTGACCTCAGATTAACCAGCACTCTGTTCGTGGCTGGACACTCAGTTGTCCTTCCCTAGACAACATGGGTAGAACATTCATCGTTGCTACTGTGAGTATGGAGTAATGTGGTACCATAGAGGAAAGCGTATCTAACATATCTATTGTGTTCTATTATCTTAGTTTTACTTAGGATTATATTTCTATGATACTTTATTGTGTGAGTTTTTACTCAATATTATACCAGTGTTAACGTCAGTAACCAATAGTGAAAGAAAACCTGAAAACTCATTGAGTCTAGTAAGCCAGTCGCTGGTTTAAACAATATTTTTACCCTCTGTAATATTAAGTAGTATTAAGGTAGAATAAAATACATATAAGAAAGGCGACACCGTTTCATCACCCCATTTACGAACTCCTTTAAATACTCCTAAAAGTACCAGAATTTTAAGTCAAGTGTCACTAGTACAAACAGTGTGTCGTCTCCCCTGTGTGACCCGGATTACGGGTTACAACACTCCTCCTCCTCCTCCTCCTCTTCCTCTTCCTCTTCCTTTTCCTCCTCCTCCTCCTCCTCCTCTTCGCGTCTGTGTTCACGGTCGAGAATACCCAGTCCGTACCCGAGAGCCCTTCCCCACCGATGGGAATCACTCCCCTAGAAATTGGTACAATCGACGAACGGGATGTGAAAAAGTACCTAGACAAACTCGAGACAAACAAGTCTACCGGACCCGACGACTTGTCACCCAGGCTGCTCAAGGAACTCAAGCAGCAAATCCTCAAGCCACTCACCGCCATCTACAATCTGTCACTACAACAAAACAAAGTCCCGAAAGACTGGAAACAAGCGAACGTAACACCGATCTACAAAAAGGGAGACAAAAGTGTGGCCCTAAACTACAGACCAATCAGCTTGACCTCAGTGGCCGGAAAAATCCTCGAGAAGATCATCAGAGACAAACTCGTTAGGTTCCTTGAAGACAACAACATCATTTCCGATGCTCAGCACGGTTTCAGGAACAAGCGCTCATGCTTAACCAATTTATTGGACTTCTTCCAAGGTATCTATGAAAACTGGGATAATCATATCCCCAGTGATGTTATATATCTAGACTTTCAGAAAGCCTTTGACAAAGTGCCACATGAAAGACTCCTCAAGAAACTTAAGTCGGCGGGATTAGGCGACGATCTGACAATGTGGATCAAAGACTGGCTCACTGAAAGAAAACAACGAGTTGTACTCAACGGACAGGCCTCCGAGTGGCTCCCGGTCACAAGTGGAGTGCCACAGGGGTCAGTGCTGGGACCCATACTTTTCATCATATATATCAACGACCTAGAACTAGGATTAAAATCAAATCTTTCAAAATTTGCCGACGACACAAAGGTGGGTGGGAAGGCCCTCACGACGGCAGACTGCGAAATTATCCAGAGAGACCTGGACCAGATCACTCGGTGGTCAGAAAAATGGCAGATGTCCTTCAACACTACCAAATGTAAAGTAATGCATATCGGATCCAGAAACAGCAACCACATATACCACATGGGTGGCGAACCACTACATGTTGTGCAAGAGGAAAGAGACATCGGGGTCACCATCAGCAGTGACTTGAAACAAACAAAACACTGCAAGTCCGCCTGTAAGAAAGCCAATACAATGCTTGGGTTCATATCGAGGAACTTCGAATACAAGACGCCGGGAGTTATGTTATCCTTGTATAATTCGCTGGTAAGGCCCCACCTGGAATACGCCGTGCAATTCTGGTCTCCTAATTACAGGAAAGACATTGAATTACTTGAGAGAGTACAGCGCCGCGCCACGAAGATGATACCATCACTGAGGACGAAACCCTATGAAGAACGACTCGAGCGACTCAACCTCTTCACGTTGGAAAAGAGACGACTGCGGGGAGACATGATACAAGTCTTTAAGTACCTGAACAAGCTCAGCAACGTTGATCACTCCAAACTCTTCACGCTACAAACTAACCTGAGAACAAGAAACAACGGAAAAACAATTCAAGCAAAGCGATGCAATACCGACATCGGCAGGAGTTACTTCTCGAATAGAGTTGTTCGCCACTGGAACAGCCTTCCTGCAGAAGTGGTTAGCGCAGAGACCATCAACTCCTTCAAGAAACGCATTGATCGCCACTTTGCTGCAACAGGAGTGAACTGAACGTTCCCAAGAGTAGGTACACAAGTGCTTTAATCCTTCCCTGCAAGCCACTTCTGTGGCAAACGGATTGATTAAATCACT
>NC_066529.1:14319885-14329885 GCF_024679095.1 Eriocheir sinensis
CTTTAAGCCCTTAAGCACCAAGGCTCAGAGCACCTGTCATCTCACACATACCTTTCCCTCACCTCCCTCCCTCCCTCCCTCCCTCCCTCCCCCACTTTCACTGCCTAAACTGTCCTCCCTTCATTCCCTTTCTCCTGTGGTTTCCTTTTCTATCTTCCTTCGTTCGTTCGTTCGTTCCCCTCTTCCTTCCTTCCTTCTTTCCTTCCTTCCTTCCTTCTTTCCTTCCTTCCTTCCTTCTTTCCTTCCTTCCTTCTTCTTTCATTACATTAACTGTTCCCATTTTAATTCCTTTTCTCCTGCCACTCATTTTTCCATTTATTTTTTTTCTTTCCGTACTTTCCCTTCTAACTCTTCATTATCTGCTTCATTCCATTCCTTAATTCCTTCCTTCCTTCCTTCCTTCATTCATTCATTAATTCCCTTTTCTTCATTATCTTCGTTCCATCTCAATTCCTGTTTTGATTTCTTCTCTTAAGCCCTTCATTAAACTCTAAAGTCCTGTTTTCCGTTTGAATTTAAGGCCTCGTGGCGCAACGGATAACGCGTCTGACTACGGATCAGAAGATTCCAGGTTCGAATCCTGGCGAGGTCGAATGATTCGTTTTTTTCCAGTATTTATTCGTTTCTTTGTCTTAGTGGCTCATATTTCGTCCCTTATTTACTTACCTTACGCTACTGTTATTATATTTTAATTATTAACTGTCCTTAATTATTGTTTAAGGTGATACTAGTTCACCTACTTTTTCATTCTTACATTAGTGTTAATGTAGTGTGTTGATAGAGGGAGGGAGGGAGAGAGGGGGGTTAAAGGTGTTGGTGGTGGTGGTCGAGGTGGTAAAAGAGGTGCTAAACTAGATTACTCACGCACTCCGACACACATGGCTTCCCACACCAACAAAGAGCAGAGATTTGCCACCGGACAGAAATACCCGTACACGGAAAACACAGCAGCGCAACACCGCAGACTTGGAGTACAACTAGTCAGCACAAGGCTACGGGAGGCTGCCGGCAAGATATGGGAGAAACTAGACCAGCAAGACGACGTGAACTACACCCACGTCAAGGAGCTTGACGGCAGCACGGACATGGTCCATCCCTGGTTTCTGCGCAGCTTGAAGTCACTACGAGAACAACCGCCCACACATCACTTCACACATGTGACACCATAGCTTAGCTTAGCTCTCTACACACAAACAAATCAAACACACACCCCCAGCACGCCGGGGGTATACAAATAAGGTGCCTGATAAACAATAACTACACCTAAACAACTAACGAACCTACACCATACAACTGTACACTCCTACTGTCTTTCCTGTTCCCCACCTGTACCTTCACCACTAACCCACTTCCTCTTCCTACTATACCTTTAATTAACCCGGTAGCAGCGACGGGCAAAATTGTGGCTTTACCGTGTACCAGCGACGGGCCACATTTTTGCCATGATATAAACCCCCCAAAATAGATGATGCATAAACTGATCACAAGTGCGTTGAAATATATTATGAAATGGTTTGCGTGAGTGATGATTTTTTCTCATTTTTCTCGCTTAGAGGAGCCTTTAAGAAACATGATCCCCGCAGCTACCGGGTTAAAAAAAGAAAAAATGTGGTGGTGTTACTACTGGTGGTGGAGGCGCTGGCAGGCACTGGCAGAGGTGATAGTGGTGGTGGTGATGTACGCTTCGGTGGTCGTTCATGTGCTGCTCTACGTTTAGTAATTTATTCTTGTACTCTCTTGACGCTATTGTTGAAATATTGACAGATTGTAGTGGTAGCATGTGTGTGTAATAATAATAATAATAATAATAATAATAATAATAATAATAATAATAATAAACGGTTTATTTCATGAAGTACCAGGCAGCCCTAGAGCTGAAAATTTACATCAATGGAAGGTGAAATGAAATGAATGAGACAAATGAATAAAGTAGTATGATTGACAATAAAAAGGAAAATAGAAATAACAATAATAGCAATAATCATAGCAATAATAATCACGATAATAATAATGAGTGTGTGTGTGTGTGTGTGGGTGTGTGTGTGTGTGTGTGTGTGTGTGTGTGTGTGTGTGTGTGTGAACTCACTAACACACAAATAGACTCTTTCTTTCTCTCCGTTTATCTCTTTACACTCCGCGAGAGAGGATTAAATTATAAACTCTCTCTCTCTCTCTCTCTCTCTCTCTCTCTCTCTCTCTCTCTCTCTCTCTCTCTCTCTCTCTCTCTCTCTCTCTCTCTCTCTCTCTCTCTCTCTCTCTCTCTCTCTTTCTCTCCATCAATTTTTCTATATATCCTTATATCATTTTATCGCGTCAATACATTTTCCTGCCTACAACCTCCTCCTCCTCCTCCACCTCCTCCTCCTCCTTTTCCTTCCTATATAAATACCTTTACAAGTAAACGAACGGAGAGAGAGAGAGAGAGAGAGAGAGAGAAGAGACAATTACGAGTCGTGTTTGCCTTGCTCAGTCGTCCTCTCCTTAAAGGCTGTTTGTCAAGAAAATCCCCGCCTTGATTTCTCACTCGGGACTGCAATCATGTAGAATAAAGGGGAGGAGGAGGAGGATGAACACAAAGAAACACAAAGGAAAAACAATCAACAGCAGACCTGATGATCCTTACGAGGCTGTTTGTGACAAGCTACACTAACTATCTAATGAAAGGTGGAAGATGAAGTTCAGCAAAGGGGAAGGCTTCTCCCTACCCCCCCCCCTATCCCTCCAGCCAAACCTGGGAGGAAAGAAAAAAGAACAATGCAGCTTGGAAAAACTGCATGGAAATTATGTAGGAAAGAGGAAAGAACTATCATTACTACTACCACTAACCGGGCGATAAAAACGGACAAGGACACCAGTATTCCAAAGAAGTTAACGTTATTACGACAATGAGTAATATCTTAGTTGCTGGTTGGATTCAAAATACTTGTCAAATCTATTCTTGAAGGACGTAACTGTTGTACTATCAACGACATCATAGGGTAGAGAATTCCAAACATTAACGACTAGACTAAAGAAGAAGTGTTTGGCTTCGTGCGACGGGAATCTTTTACCACTTATCGTGATATTGTGATTTCTTCTTGTTCTATCTATCAATTGTAAAGTAATCTTCCGCATTAATATCACTGAATCCTTTAAACATTTTAAACACTTCTATTAGATCGTCTCGCATTCTTCGTTTTGATAGGCTGGATAAATTTACTTCTCTAAGCCTTTGTTCATAAGATAAATTTCTCAACCTAGGAATCATTTGGGTTACTCTCCGTTGAACCCGTTCTAACTTTTCTATTTTTTCTGTAATAGGGAGACCAAAACCAAGGTAAAGGGAGGCAAGCCAGGTATTCTCACGTGGGTGTGGGTGTGGGTGTGGGGTGCGCTGGACCAAAATTGGTATGGACTGCGCAGGTAGACCGTGGCGTCACAGGCTAGACGTGGAAAAGGTATGATTGCTGCGGAGACTTAAGTCTTGACCCAGCACCCGGCTAGAGGAGGTCTATCTGAGCGGTCCGCTTTCTGTGACATGGAAAACTCTTGTATAGTACGCCTTCGTGTTGCATTGTTCGTGGGTGCAAATCCCTGCATCGCAAAGAGACCACACTGCTTTTTCAGTCTCCCAAAAGATTAAGTTACAAATGATACACTTTTTGGCTTAGTTTTTTTTAATAGATCCTAAGCTAATTCAACAGTTTAGTATTGTGCATAATATCATTAGGCATATACTGTACATAAATAAATCATAAGGCTGTAGCCTCATTACATAGCACAACGGAAGCTGCCAAGCTGTAGAGGGAAGGAGCTCAATGAGCTTAGCTGCACTGGGCACCAAGGTTTATACCCAAGACTTATTATCGGTGAACAAATACTTTAAAGAGGAATGGAGACCCAGGATTATATGTGAATACACATGTCCTATAGTCATTCCTATTATTATATGAGTGAATTGTCCGAACACTCCAGGGAAAATTAATGCAGAGGGCACTAAAACAGTACTGAAAATTCATTCCAGGATCAGAACCGACTTAGACGTGCAACGGACTAGCCTACATTACATTAAGATACCTTTAAATTCTCACACTCTCTTTCTCTTTTTCTCTCTCTATCTATCTCTCGCTCTCGACTAGGCAGTGACGTCACTTAGAATGCGCAGAGAGAGGTGGGGTAGGGGGGATCGAGACTACCTGGTGTTTCTTCTACCAAAACTGTACACAGTCCTCTAGATGGGGTCGAACCAGGAAATTATACAGTTTTAATATTACTTTTTTCGATTTATTATTAAAGACTCGTCCGATAAAGCCAACAAATTTGCTTGCGGTTTTAACTACCATTGAACAATGCTGACCGGGCTTTAACTCGCTTGATATAGTGATTCCAAGATCATTTTCTTTACTTACTGCAGAAAGTTGTTGGCCATTCATTACGTACCGAACGCGATTGTTATTGTTTCCGATGTGTAACATTTTACATTTGTAAACGTTAAATTTCATTTGCCATTGATTGGCCCAACGTGCAAGTCGATCTAGATCTGATTGTAAAGCTTCTTCGTCGAGTGTCATAGTTACCTTACTAGCGATTTTTGTGTCATCAGCAAATTTTGATACATTGCAAGTGAGCCCATCATCGATATCATTAACATAAATTAAGAAAAGCATGGCACCAAGCACTGATCCTTGAGGTACGCCGCTTCTGACATCGAGCCAGTTAGATGTAACACCGTTTAGAACTACTCTCTGTTTCCCCTCAGAGAGCCAGTCCCCAAACCAATTGTGAATGTTACCCAAGATACCGTGCGCCAATAGTTTACTGAGCAACCGTTTGTGGGAGACCTTATAAAATGCCTTTTGAAAACCCAGATATATGATATATACAGATCTGCTTTCATTAAATACCTGAAAAATATAATGAAAAAAATCAATTAAGTTAGTTAAACACGAATTACTACAGAAGCCTTGTTGCGAATTATGTATTACATTATTTTCTTCGAAGAATTTCACCATATTGTCGCGAATGATAGTCTCCATTAACTTACAAACAATCGTTGTCAGGCTCATTGGTCGATACTTTTCTGGATGAGACTTTTTTGAAAATTGGTGTGACATTTGCTAGTTTCCAATCCGACGGAACTTTTTCAGCTGTTAATGATTTATTGAATAAGATAGAGAGCGGTTTACAAATTTGATGTTTGATTTTTATTTTATTTTAGGTGTAATTTTGTCTGGACCAGGAGCTTTGCTTGCTTTAATCTTTTCAATTGTGCGTAAAATGTCACTTTCTACGATGAGCACGCCATTTAAAATCTTTTCGGTCCTTCTAACCTCCGGCGGTTGAGGTGATAAACAATATTCGTAACAGCAGTCGTGATGGATTATACCTGCCCGTGTGTCACCTGTCGTGTGCATATTCGCGGAGGGGAGAGGTGGAGGTAATCTCTGCACACACACACACACACACACACACACACACACACACACTCACAAACGAGTTGACTTGTGAAAAAGTTAAGGGATAGTTGCTTACTACTTCACGAAGATAATAATGTAAACGTGATACGAAAAATTAGAGGCAAAACAAATTGAGATCACAAAGAAAGAAACCCTAAAATAAATAAACTGAAACTAAAGCTCATGTGTGTGTGTGTGTGTGTGTGTGTGTGTGTGTGTGTGTGTGTGTGTGTGTGTGTGTGTGTGTGTGTGTGTCTTCATTTATCTCCATCGCTTCTTACCCATTACCCTTCGTCATAAGTTCTCTCTTGCTTTCTCTCCTATCATCTCCCTTTTTTCCCTCCTCCCTCCCTCCCAAATGGCCATCCAGCGTCTCATTAGCGCCTGCTTTTCCTCCTTAACTCATATTTATTCTCATTTCGTAGGGCAGGCTATAATTTCAGCCGTCCTCTCCTCCTCCTTTTCCTCCACCGTCTTCTCCTCCTCCTTCGCTTCCTACTCTCTCCTTCCCCCTCTCTCCTCTCTTCTCTCTTTCATCACACTATCTTTCTTTTTTTTTCTCCTTTGTCCCCGTCTTTAGCCACCTTCACTTCCTCCTTCAGCTTCTCATCCTTTCCCTGTTACTACTACTACTACTACTACTACTACTACTGTTACTACTACTACTGTTACTACTACTACTGTTACTACTACTACTACTACTACTACTACTACTAATAATAATAATAATAATAATGTCAGTGAGAGCGCGTCGGCAACACCCGAGGGTTCGAACGAGTGGTTGCGTCGATGAATCGGAGCCGCGGACGAAGCTTCGGACTCTGCCTCACCTCTACTCAACCACTTGCCCGCTCGCATGATCAACGAACGCGATTTCTCGGCGTTTATGTAATGTAAATAATGCATAACAAACAAGCGAACCTGCAAACAAACCTAACCAACTAACAAACTAACCAACTAACTAAATGAATAACTGACTAATTATCTTACTATCTAACCAACTAGTTAAGAAAGTAACTAACTAGCTAAAAAACCAACAAACTATAACGGTAACGAAGTGAGGACATTAGGAAAGGAAGCTGTATATGAAGGGAGGCAAGGCTAGGATGTAATGCTTTTGATCTATATACGATTTATATTTCCATCTCCTGAGGCCTCGAGAAGTTCACTTCTATAAAATGGCAACACTGAGGCAAGGAAACTGGTGCCATTTTGAGCTTTTAAACTTGATTTTTCGTTTATGTCCACACAGTAGGTTACGCTGTATAATCTCCTACAACCTCTAGGAATGGATCTGACGTAGAGTTCAAAACGTTTCTTTCTGTGGAGGTCATTCAAATATTACATCTTTATACGCTGGAGAAAACAATGAAAGTGACATCTGACATCCATACAGCTTCGCCACGTATGGAGAGCTACGTGTTGCCTCCTTTTGCCGGTGAGGCGGTGACTGGCAACCCGTCTGTCTGTCTCAGCGGTGTGTGGGTGAAGGTCAAGCCCGTATTCGTATTGGCACCTCAGTCCGCTTGTTTGAAAAGCCTCTCGTAGAAGCTCCTGGGATTTAAATGGACTGTTTCGTGATCCTGGTGATAGTTTTACACCACTTCTGTACCTTGAACGGGAAAATCTTCCAAGAAAATCGGGTTAATCTTCTTCGTTGCCTCAAAAAACAATCGTAATAGGAGCCCGATACGTTTGAGATTATGGACCTCAAACACTTTCCTAGTATTACGATAAGTTTGTGCGGTGTGTCGCGGCCTCCAGGAAGACCAAGGTCGGTGCAGTGAGGGAGTCCGGGAGTGCCTCAAGGTTGGTGTTTTGGGCTTCGTTGTTTGTTCATTGAAAACTTTAGTCGAGGTTGTTATGTCATTACCGAATAGATATTTTTCCCTTTTTCGCGCCTCCCCTCTCCTCCATCCTCTCCTCTTCCATCTCTTCCTTCTCTCCTCACTACCTTTATATCGTCTTTTTTGTCTCATTGTTTTGCTTTATCCTCTTCCTCCTGTTTTTTTTTCTCTTCCTCCTTCGCTTTGTTCTTATTCTACTCTTAACCACTTGTTATCTCTCTTTCTCCTTCTCAATCTTCCTCCTCCTCCTACCTTCCCCTTCCTTGTTTCTACTCTATCACAGTTGCTTTAGATATGTCCTTCACCACCCGCGTCTTGAGCCTCCTCCTCCTACTCCTCTTCTTCCTAATCCTAATATAACTATTTCCTGCCGGCACGTTGCCGGAGGGAGAGGTGGGTGGGGAGGTGCCTTCATCTATTCTATCCTGTCCTACCACACGTAGATTACTAGTAGTAGCGGTAGTAGACAGACACCCTCGCCATAGACCGCCAGGTCTTCTGGTGTCTGTTCTTCCTATGTATTCCTATGTATTCCTCCTCCTTCTCCTCCTCTTCCTCCTCCTATTCTCTTCCTTTAACATCTTCCTCCTCTCCTATTCCTACACTTTAGTACTACATTTTGGTTTCCCCTTTCCCTCCCATTTTCTTTCCTTGCCTTTCTCTTATGGCACATTCCCCATCTCTCTCTCTCTCTCTCTCTCTCTCTCTCTCTCTCTCTCTCTCTCTCTCTCTCTCTCTCTCTCTCTCTCTCTCTCTCTTCCACTCCACTTCCCACGCCACCAAACTTGGAGAGAGAGAGAGAGAATAATTATTGTTAAAGTAAATGAAGCGAGATGAAAGCGTGAAGAGGAAAGCCAGAAGGAAGAAGAGGAAGAGGAGGAGGAGGAAACATAAGTGGAATCCTTTAGGTTGCCTCTTTTGATATTATGATGAATCTTCCTCCTCACCCTCCATCCCCTTCATCCCCCTCTCTCTTAACCTTCCCCCCCCACCCCACCCCACGTCTCTCTTCCATCTCTCACCCCCTTGCCATCGCATTCTCCCCTTGCTCCCCTACCGCCACATCATACCCACCCCACCACCTCCCCCTCCCTCATATATCACATCCATCCATCCCTTCACCTTGCCGTACCATCCCACTGCCTCTCCACAAGCGTCTTCCAACTCCATTTTCTAATTCCTCCCCTCACCTCTCTCCCCTTTATCTCTTCCCCCAATGTCTCTCCCACGAACCCTACCATAGCTCTCCTCCATCTCTCCTCCCACACATCCTAATTTTTCCACTTATCTTCCTCCTCCACCACCTTCTTCTCCTTCTTCTCCTCCCCTAGCAGAAAAATGCTTCAAATCGCTCACACAAAAAAAGGAGAAAAGGGAAAGATCGTGTTTGTTCCTCGTGTACATATATAGAAGTTTGCTCATATATCAGTGTGTATGTGTGTGTGTGTGTGTGTGTGTGTGTGTGTGTGTGTGTGTGTGTGTGTGTGTGTGAGTGTCAGTTATCTGTGCCTGCCTCTTTATGTTTGTCTGTCTGGCCTTGTTTGTCTATTTTGTTTGCCAGTTTGTCTATCCTTCTAAGGTGATGGATGGATGGATGAATGGATGATGATGATGATGATGAGAGGGAGGAGGAGTTGAAAAAGAGTAGAACGAGAAACAGAAAAAAAATACTATATAAATATAACCAAAAAAGATCAAACGTTTTCAGAAAAGGAGAGAAAAAATATCCATTTGAAAGAGGAAGGAAAGGAGAATGAAACGAACACACACACACACACACACACACACACACACACACACACACACACACACACACACACACACACTTCATTCATCGCCTCCTCCATTTAAACCTTTACCGGGAATTTATATTTTTTTTCACTTTTCCTCCTCCTCCTCCTCCTCCTCCTCTTGTTTCTCCTCCTCCTCCTCCTATATTATTTTCTTTTTCCTTTTGCCTGCTTCCGCCTCACACCTTACTATATTCCTCCTCCTCTTCCTCCTCCTCCTTCGTCTCTTCCTCCTCTTCCTCATCCTCCTTCGTCTCTTCCTCCTATACTTTTTTTTTTCCTTTTGGCTGCTTCCGCCTCACACCTTCCTTCTATTTTTCCTCCTCCTCCTCCTCCTCCTCGTCAATGTTAGTTTATGCTTCCAGTCACGTTTGGAGCATTTCCTCATTTTCTCTCCCTTCTCAACTTCCCTCCTCAACTTCCCTCCTCCCCCTCTCTCCCAATATCCTTCTCACCCCCTCCCCACCATGCTTCCCTCCCCTCCCCTCTGATTCCCTCTCCCTTTACCTCCACTAATCGCTTTGGAGGAGAAAAAGGGGAATGGATATCACGCTTCTTTCCTCGATTAGCCAGCCTCCCTTTTTTTGTTTTCTTCCTCCTTTTCCTCCGCTCTTTCTTTGTTTCTTCCTCTTCATCCTTTTCGTTCGACTTCATCTACTACTCTTCTCGCATTCTCTTATTTGCTGTCCTAATCCTCCTCCTCCTCTCCCTCCTCCTCCTCTTCTTTTTTTTCCATATTCTTTTTCTTCTTTTTTTCTTTTTCTTTTTTCTTCCTTTTCTTCCTTCGTTTTCTTTCTTCTTCTTTCCTATTTTTCTCTTCTCCTTCTTCCTTTTCCTTATATACTTCTTCATCATCAGCATTATCATCGTCTTGTTCTTGTTGTTGCTGTACTTCATTTTTTTTCGTCGTGTTCTCCTACTCCTCCTC
>NC_066529.1:14332385-14349885 GCF_024679095.1 Eriocheir sinensis
TTTACTCTTCCTTCCTACCTCCTCCTGCAATCCCCCCCGCCCCCCAGCCCATAGCAGTTGTTTTTTATTTCCCATGCTTGCTTTGCACACTTCCTGATGTGTTCCTCCTTTAACTATTAATCCTCACTCCCCTCTCTCGCTTAGTTCCAACGCTCTTCTGTCACCTCTCTTTCCTTCCCGGCTTATTTCCACTTTATAACGTTCTCCTGCTTATTTTTTTCACCCCACCCCGGCTCAAGGGCTAGTGTGACAGAGAAGAGCACCGAAGCAACGCGCAGCTTTAGCATATGCACCAAAATTTACCTTTACCTGCCTACATCTGCTACATCTCTCCCTCCTGTTTATTTCCAGCATTCCCCTCTTTTTCTATTTCTTCTTCTCCTGTGTTCTAATTTGCTCTCTGCTTTTCTTTGTCCTGTCACCTTTCTCCTCTCACTAATATTTCCAACACTCCTCTGCTTTTCTGGGACTCTTATTTCCCTCGTCTCACATGTGTTTTCTTTCCTATCACGCTTGTATCTTTCCCTGTCTAACCTTTGCCAATTTATGCCTTTCTATTATTTTGTTTCCTTGTTCCTCCATTTTTCTTTTGGTAGCTGGGTTTTTTTCTTTTCCCTTGGCTTCATTTTTATCCACCTCCACCTTCTTACTTTCTGATTCATTTTTATCTCCTTTTTAATCGTTTCTACCCGTTATCTATTATCTCCTATTCAGCTGCAGTTTTTCTTTTACCCATCTCCCCTCTCTCTCTCATTCTTCTTTCTTCACAAGTCCTCGTCCCCTTCCCCGATCCACTTCCTTCTCTCCTTATTTCTCTTTTCTTTCTCCTATTTCCACCTTATTCTTAATCCTTCCTATTTTCCTATTTTACCTACTACCTTTTATTTATTTTTTTACATCAGAGGACACGGCTCAAGGGCAATAAAAAGAGTACAAAAAAAAAAAGCCCGCTACTCGCCGCTCCTAGAAAAGATAAAAGTAAAGAGTAACCAACGCACACATATATTGTCCCCTAATTTATGTTATCCTCTTCCTCTCCCCTTTGTTCCTATTTGCCTGTTACTGCATTTTTATTTCGTGTTTCCCTCCCTCCTTTCCTCCCTCTCTGCCTCCCTTTTCCTGCTCCTTCTTCTCCGTCCTCCTGATGCCATGCTCGCCCTCACAAGGTAATAAAACATAAGCAATAATTTATAGTGTTTGTGTGTGCATGGTGTGTGTGTGTGTGTGTGTGTGTGTGTGTGTGTGTGTGTGTGTGTGTGTGTGTGTAGCTTGAAAGTAAAGTTTGTGGTGCAATTAAAGTTATATCACTCTTGTCGATCATGTATTCAGGTTAGAGAGAGAGGTAATTCTTTTTTTTTTTTGTCATGTTTGATTTGTTTTTTACGTTTCTGTCATTTTCATCTTTTTTCTCTTCTTTATCTTCGTCTTTTTCTTAGTTTTTTCTTCCTCTTCTGCTGCTTCTTCTTCTTCTTCTTCTTCTTTTGTTTTTTCTTCTTCTTCTTTTGTTTTTTCTTCTTTTTTTTCTATTTTTTCTCCATCTTCTTTTTCTTCTTTTTCTTCTTTTTCTTCTTCTTCCTTTTCCTCTTTTTCGTTATCTTGGCTGTTGTATTTCTTATCAGTTTCTCTCCGTCAATTAATTCTTTGCAAGCGAAACCTTTCTCGGGAAATCCTTTGTGTCATGCAGACGGTAATAAATCGTGGTGTGTGTGTGTGTGTGTGTGTGTGTGTGTGTGTGTGTGTGTGTGTGTGTGTGTGTGTGTGTGTGTGTGTCATTAGTGTAATCATTCTATCATTGCTATTACATTTCTGTGTATTTTCTCTCTCTCTCTCTCTCTCTCTCTCTCTCTCTCTCTCTCTCTCTCTCTCTCTCTCTCTCTCTCTCTCTCTCTCTCTCTCTCTCTCTCTCTCTCTCTCTCTCTCTCTCTCTCTCTCTCTCTCTCTCTCTCTCTCTATATCAAAACACACACACACACACACACACACACACACACACACACACACACGTTATCCCTGTTTTCATGTCTGGTCTCAAGGAATTTTATCGTCTCCAATTTTTACGTAATCGCCAATTCGGAATTTATTGAACGGCGATACACACATCAAGCTCTCCCCCTCCTCCTCCTCCTCCTCCTCCTCCTCTTGAATAATAAATGTCGTGTTGTGTACGGGTATCAACAACAAGCAGAATCAGCAATATAGTACGATTTATTGGTCTGCGTAGAAATTGTCGAATTTGTTTTCGATGTTGTCTCTTTTATTATTATATTTGACATTATTATTGTTACATTTTATTATTTTATTTAATTATGGTTTTCAATTTATTTTTGTTTTCCCTATTATTATTTTTTTTTTGTTATCATTATTATTTTTATTATTATTATTATTATTATTATTATTATTATTATTATTATTATTATTATTATTATTATTATTATTATTATTATTATTATTATTATTATTATTTCATATTTCATTTTCATCATTATTTATTATTATTATTATTATTATTATTATTATTATTATTATTATTATTATTATTATTATTATTATTATTAGTAGTAGTAGTAGTAGTAGTAGTAGTAGTAGTAGTAGTAGTAGTAGTAATAGTAGTAGAAGTAGTAGTATAGTAGTAGTAGAGTAATAACAGTACTAGTAGTAGTAACAGTAATAGCAGTAGTAGTATTCCTAATATAATTATTATATCTTGCCTTCTCTGTTTCCTTCGTTACCTCCTCTAGCGTGTTAACATTCTAGGCGGTGCTAGCGTCAAGGAGCAGACAGCTCCCGCCGTGTACACCTGGCGGCGGGAAAACACTCCAGGCACTTCCGGAACTTGGAGTCACGACATTTCGCTGGCTGGGAATTATAGTTCGGATTGTCTCTATTTACGTTTGAACTGATCTTTCTCTATATGATATTATTTCTCGATTTTTCAGTCTATTGCATGTATTTTTATTTACTGTCTCTTGTAAAAATAATTCTTTTTTTTTTACGAAAGAGAGAACAGAGCAGCAGACCTGCCCTCTACCTTCCTACACGCAAGTTTTGAAAGATGCAAATCAGTGCAGTCAGTCAGTCCCTATGTTACATTATCTCACTACGACACCCGATTTTACCTTCTCGCATTATTTTCTTCTTTCCTCGTGGCCTTCAGCGGGTTTTACTGCGCTTGAAAATATAATAGCTACGGAGACCATTATTCTTCCCTGCTCTCACCTCCTCTTTCCTCCTCCTCCTCCTCCTCCCTCTTCTTTCTCTTCCTCCTCTTCCTTGTCATCTTCCTCCTCCTCGTCCTTATCTTTGCATTCTTATGTTTTCTATTCTTTATTTCATAGTTTCTTACCATCCCTCCTCTTCCATCTCCTCCTTTCCTCTCCTCCTTTTCTTCTTCCCTCTCCTTTCCCTTCTTCCCTCTCCTTTCCCCCTTCCCTCTCCTTTCCCTCCTTCCCTCTCCTTTCCTCCTTCCCTCATCTTTCCCTCCTTCCCTCTCCTTTCCTCCTTCCCTTCCCTTTCCTCCTTCCCTCACCTTTCCTCTTTCCCTCTCCTTTCCTCTCTCCCTCTTTTCCTTCCTCCTTCCTTCTCCTTTCCTCCTTCCCTTCCCTTTCCTCCTTCCCTTTCCTTCCTCCTTCCTTCTCCTCTCCTCTTTCCTTCCCAAAATGCTCCTTGAGAAAACCACGCCTCACATATTTCCTCGAAACTTCTCATCTTAACCTCCTCCTCCTCCTCCTCCTCCTCCTTTTTCCCCTCCTCCTCTTCCTCGTTCTCCTCCTCCTCCTCTTCCTCGTTTTCCTCCTCCTCCTACTCTTGTTCCTCCTCCTCCTCTTTTTGTTTCTCCTTCTCCTCTTCCATTGTTTTGCTTTTCTTCTCTTTCCAACATTTCCTTAGTATCATTATCATTATCATCATCGCCTTCCTCCTTGTTGTTGTTGCTGCTTCTGTTTTGTTGTTGTTATTATTGTTGTGGTTTTTTATATTTTACCTCTGCACTGTTCTCATTTTCCTCTTCTCTGTTTATTATGTATTTTTATAGTTACTGGTATTTGTGTTTTGATCTACATATTCGTATTTCCTCCACCTCCTCCTTCGTCTTTATGCATTCTGTCTTTCACTTTTACTCTCTTCTATCCATTCATTCATCCCCCCTCTCCTCCCCCTTCCCCCCATTCCCCATCCATCTGTCTCCCTATCTCCCCCATTCCAACCTTCTTACCTGTCCATTTAATCTTCCCACTCAGCCTCTTTACCTTACTCCTATTCTTTATTTTCTTCTTCCCATATTTTCTCTTTCTTCATCTCCCTTCTCCTTCTCCTCCTCCTCCTCCTCCTCCTCCTCCTCCTTCATAAAGCAAACACTCTGATACGCCATGACAAGAGTGTTTTTCCTTTTATCTTTTCTTCCTGTTTTTCCTCCCTACCTCCGATATGATGTGGATGGTGCTACTCTCCTTTCCTTCCCCTTCCCTCCTCCTCTCCCTCCTCTTCCTCCTCCTCCTCCTCCTCCTCCTTCTCCTCCTCCGCCTCCTCCTCCTCCTCCTCCTCCTCCGCCTCCTCCTCCTCCTCTTCTTCCTCCTTCTCCTCCTTCGCTTCGTCTTTGCTATATCAACCCTTTTCTTATTTTTCCTGCTCCGTTTTCTCTCGTGTATTATTTTTTTCCCTCCTTGTTTGTTATTTTTTTTCATATATTCATTAACTAAAAACTCTTCATCTCGTTCCATCATTTTATATTATTTGTTTTAAGACAGCTTTCATCGTCTTATTGTCTTTTCAAATGGTTTCTTTTCTATCTCACGTTTTCTTTTGATTTACCATTTCATTGTTTCTTGATTTTGAGGGGTAACTTTATTCTTACTCTGTTTTGGTGTCTGGTTACTCTTTATCGTCGATCTTCCTCTTTGGCTATTTCATTATTCCACAGCATCTTTTCATTTTTTTTTATAATTTTTTACTCCTCGTTATTTTACACTGTGGCAGAATTCAGATGATCCTTGTTTTTTTATCTTTCTCACTTCGTCCTGTCCTTCTCCCCCTCCTCGCTCCTCTATCTTCCTCTTTCCCCCCATGAACACCCCACCCCTCCCACTCCTGCCAAAATCCTCAAATCCTTCATCATGTGTCAGTATTACATTCAACATTCTCTTTTTCCTACAGCTATTTTTCTTCTCTCCACCGTACTTCCTGCCCTTCACACAGCCCTCTAACCTTTCTTCTTTCCTCTTTTTTTTCACTTTCTCTCTCTCTCTCTCTCTCTCTCTCTCTCTCTCTCTCTCTCTCTCTCTCTCTCTCTCTCTCTCTCTCTCTCTCTCTCTCTCTCTCTCTCTCTCTCTCTCTCTCTCTCTCTCTCTCTCTCTCTCTCTCTCTCTCTCTCTCTCTCTCTCTCTCTCTCTCTCTCTCTCTCTCTCTCTCTCTCTCTCTCTCTCTCTCTCTCTCTCTCTCCTCACACACAATCTCCTTTATGCCATACCTCCTCCTTTCCTCCATCTCTGCCTATCCAACGCCATCTGCCTCGCCTCCTTCCCTCCTCCATCTCTCCTTCCTCCTCCTCCCTATCTCCTCCTCCTTCCTCCTGCACCATCTGTCCCTCCACACTCAGCAACTTCCTCCCTGCGTCTCTCCAGCTGTGACCGACATGACTACTGCTACCGGTACACACACACACACACACACACACACACACAGGCGGGGATTGTATAGAGAGAGAGAGAGAGAGAGAGAGAGAGAGAGAGAGAGAGGAAAGGGGAGGAAAGGGGGGGTGACTGTTATGATTATGTTAGTTCGTACATCATCTTTTTTTCCCGTTTCCCGCAAGGTCTCTCGCTTTCACTTTCTTATCTAAAGGAGAAAAAAAAATCCAGCTATGTATAACCACTTTGATCTCGGGTCACCCGTTGAAAAATACGACACCCATTAAAGACATAAACATCCAAAACTATGTAACAACAACAACAACAACAACAGTGAAAATAATAATGATAGTGATGATGATAATAATAAACCAAACTTTGACTATCGGTCCAGTTTAAAGCCGGTATTTCACGGGAACGAATTTGCTCGGTACCCGGACCTTCGGACGGTAACTTTCGCTGAGCTGCTGAGGGAACATGACATACACTAATTACACAGGGATGCTGCGTTTGATGGGCTTTAGGCAAACTTGGTCTTGATCTTGACTTTCAGGGACCGTATACCTATTTTCAAGAAGAAATAGATGTTGATTAATTTCTCTCAGTCATATTATGTTTTAATATAGTTATTTTTACACCGCAAAACAAAAATGCATTTTCAATAAATACACACCTCACCCTTCCTCCCTCCCTTCTTCACCTCACCTGGATGAATGAGTTGTTCAGTTGATACAAATACGGTTGGAGGCTTAAATGTAATGTTAAACAGTTTTAAAGACAGGGAAGGCAGAAGCTGAATGAATAACAAGTGTTCATGAGTAGTATTGTGGAGCGAAAACATTGGATTGCAAAAGACTTAGTCAGAACCCAACCAGGATTAAATAAGATGTATGCAAAGTCCCTACCTATAAATATTCAAAGTAGTAGAGAGAGAGAGAGAGAGAGAGAGAGAGAGAGCGAGAGCGAGCGAGAGCTATCTATAAACTACTATAAATAAACTATCAATGAAGCTATTAATATTTTTTAACTCAAAATCGACTATAATTGACGGTATGTGTTATTACTGCCTGCATATTATTGACACTAACTACTGTTTTCTACGCGTAGGCTAGTATACAGTATCCACGAAATCGGACACGCCGTGTGACAGCACGTTGCCAGCGCACGATAATGCTCACTTCAGACTTGGGTGAACAGACTATAGTACCCCCTATGGTCCATGAGCAGAGTTCCGTCTGTCAGCATTTGCTTACGAACGGGGCCTGCTCAACCAAAATCGTTCTCGTGAAATACCCGCTTTACGCCTGCCTCTTGGAGTTTCCCTTTCCCGTGTGGCATGTAATGAAAACGGTGAACCTGAACCCATATTGGAGACTGTGACCACTGCTGATGAGACGGAGGGGGGACGAAGGGAGGGAGAGGGAGTAGGAAGAATGGGGCCTTATGGTACGTTAGGTCCTATTTGGAACATTCTCTCTCTCTCTCTCTCTCTCTCTCTCTCTCTCTCTCTCTCTCTCTCTCTCTCTCTCTCTCTCTCTCTCTCTCTCTCTCTCTCTCTCTCTCTCTCTCTCTCTCTCTCTCTCTCTCTCTCTCTCTCTCTCTCTCTCTCTCTCTCTCTCTCTCTCTCTCTCTCTCTCTCTCTCTCTCTCTCTCTCTCTCTCTCTCCTCTTTGGTATAGCCGGCAAAAGAAGTATTTCACCGTATAAGTATATTTTCCCTATTTCCTCTCTTTCTCCCTCCTTTTCCTCCCTCCTCCTTATTCCTCTTCCTCCTCCTTCCTCTTCCTCCTTCCTAGTCTGTGAACTCTCCTTTTCCACGTCCTCCTCGGTCCATTCCGTCATATATTTCTCCTTCTCCTCCTCCTCATTCTCCTTCTCGTCATCATCCCTTCCTCCCTCCCACTCCTACCTTCCCATTACCTTTCATTCTCACTCACAAGACTAATTTCCCGTCATTTCACTTCCAAGAAAGTGGGTTCTCCGTAGCAGCAAAGCACAGGCCTCGCCGTTACGTCATCCTTCCAGCTCATTACCGACGCAAACACGCATATTTTAACTCCCTTTGCCGCCACCTGAGACCAAGGCTGCTCATTAGACTTCCTCGGAGCCATGATGGTTACTTCTTTTATTTATTGAGACCCAGAAGCTCGTTTACATTATTTTGTTGTTATTTGTATGATTATAATGACTTGTTTCTTGGCTTTGTTGCGAACCCTGGTAGTTATTTCAAAATTATTACATCGTAGCCTACCAAGAACCTCAGTTGGGATGTCTGAAACTGATATTTACGTGTTTCAAGTTCTATTGAACCTAATAATTGCTGTACATCAGTTGTTTGTTTACTCCCTGGAGTTTCCCAGTAGCTGCCTGAGCCTCAGGTGAGCTTCCAGGTAATCATTGTGGTTTAACAGTTCACTTGATGGTAATGGGAGTTGGCTTTCCTCGTGTGTTGTCCCGTGCAACGCAGTTTACCTTTCCTGGATGTTTCACCCATTCGCGGTATTCCTCGTTCTCTTTGTGGGTGTGTTTGTTTGTTTGCTTGCATGTTTGTTTGTGTTTCTGTGTGTCTGTGTGTGTAATTCAGTGTATATAAGTGTGCGTGCTGATGTGGATGTGTGCGTGCGAGAGTACACGTTTAAGACTTTAATTAAAAGTTCATTTGATCCTCGACAGGCTCTAGAGTCACTCATTTTTATTTCTTTACTCACCTCGACATCTCGACCTCGACCGCTGCTTATCGCCCAGGTATTCCTCCGCCCCGCCGCCTTGCCGGCAGGGCGCGCCAGGCCGCCGCTACACACGCTCTGCCTTCATGATTTGAAACTTTAACTCTTCAACGTGCATTATATACACGCACACATTTTTTGTGTAAATGGCGCCGTTGCCACGGTGAGTAATTTATTCACGTGTCCGTCTCATTTCACTCTCATGTCCATGGCGGGGAAGGCCGCCGCAGCTAACAGTCCTCTCCATTATAAATTTATTTGTTGTTGTTGTTTACCTCAACAATTCATTTAACTCTCCAAAACGGAGAATTTGTCGGGTGCCTTCATTCTATTGTTTTCTTAAGCAGCTCTTTCGAATTGTGGAGCCGCCTTTATCTCCTGAATTTGCTATGAATATATATATATATATATATATATCTATATATATATATATATATATATATATATATATATATATATATATATATATATATATCGCTAAATCAGCTTCCTCGAGGTTGGGCGTTCTGTATCGTCTCCGCCAGTTCTTCTCTCCCACGCAGTTGCGAGTATGCATCTCACGTGTGGGGGGCTCCACTCACGCAGCTCTTCTGGACGGAGTGGAGTCTTAAAGGCTCTTCGTCTCATCAGCTCTCCTCCTCCTACTGATAGTTTTCTACCTCTTAAATTCCGTCGCGATGATGCCTCTCTTTCTATCTTCTATCGCTATTTTCACGCTGACTGCTCCTCTGAACTTGCTAACTTCATGCCTCCCCCTCTCCCGCGTCCCCGCTGCACACGACTTTCTACTCATGCTCATCCCTATACTGTCCAAACCCCGTATGCAAGAGTTAACCAGCATCTTCACTCTTTCATTCCTCACGCTGGTAAACTCTGGAGCAATCTTCCTTCATATGTATTTCCTCCTGCCTACGACTTGAACTCATTCAAGAGGAGGGTATCAGGACACCTCTCCTCCCGAAATTGACCTCTCTTTCGGTCATCTCTTTTGATTCTTTTTTGTAGGAGCAGCGAGTAGCGGGCTTTTTTATTACTGTTTCCTTTTTTTGTGCCCTTGAGCTGTCCCCTTTGTTGTAAATAAATAAAAAATAGCGAACAGACCTGGGGCTAATGGCCTCCATTTTATGGAGCCCTACATGATTATGTGTCGGGAAAATAAACATGGGAGGAAGTATCTTGTTTGTAGTAGTGGTAGTAGTAGTAGTAATAGTAGTAGAAGTGGGAGAAGTGGCAACTGTGCCAGTATATTTTGGGATATGAGTAGTAGTAGTAGTAGTAGTAGTAATTGTAATAGTAGTAAAAGTAGAAGTAGTAGTAGTAGTAGTAGTAGTAGTAGTGGCCGAAGTGATAGCGTACTGGACCCACATTCGCCGCGTGATGGACGACGCGGGTTCGAATCCTCACGCTACCACTCGGATTTTTCGGTCACCGCCGAGTGGCTTAAAACTACCCACATGCTGTCCTGAAGACCACCCATCAACCCGGACTCTAGAGGAAGCCGTCCAAGCGAATCAAGTACGAGTTCCGGGGGGCAGCATGAGCCAATGCAAGATGGCGCCACTATAAACACTCGCCTGCGCCAGAACGGGCTGGGCCGACCATCAGACCCCACCTGGAAGAAGCCTTGGGCCGACCATCAGGCCCCACCGGGAAGATGCCTACCGGCGCAATAGGCAGCAACGTAAAAAAAAAAAAAAAAAAAAAATAGTAGCAGCAATTGTTGAAGCAGTACTAGTAGTAGTAGTAGTTGCAGTAGAAGTACTAGTGGTAGTAGTAGTAGTAGTAGTAGGAGTAGTAGGAGTAGTAGTAGTAGTAGCAATAGTAGAAGCAGTAGTAGTAGTAATAGTTGTAGTAGTAGTAGTAGTAGTAGTAGTAATAGTAAAATTAGTTATCATATTTCAAATATTAATGGAATATGTTAACAATCTATGTCAATTAACTTTTTTCATCATGCCTTTGGAAAGTTAAAAAGCAGTAGCCACCTTTCCATCTGTGTTCACTAGGCGGGTGCCAAATTTGGTAGTAAAATTCATATATGATGGAACTTTGCAAAACATATATCGGTCATCAATCAGGTGTAGATGAATGTGTGGCTTTTAACAACTGTCCCGGGAGTGAAAGTTCGGGATGGGTGATGGGATGAGGGAGGCCGTGTGATTGAATGGGTGTGTTTTGCGACCAAAGCAGGAGATTGTAAATGTTGCCCCAGCCTTTGTGTGTAGGGATGGATGTGAGTGTATGTGAATGTGTGCGTGTGTGTGTGTGCGTGTGTGTGTGTGTGTGTGTGTGTGTGTGTGTGTGTGTGTGTGTGTGTGTGTGTGTGTGTGCTATATTTTTTTTCTTAAACACGCGCAATTTATTTTATTTTTATCACATTTTAATCTTTTCGCACTATTGCTCATTTCTCTCATATGTCATACTAAATTCCAGTCTCCATTTTCTTTTTTCATTTATCTTCGTCTCCTTTTGTTTCTTTTATCTGGCGCAAGATTTATGGAGGAAACAGCAGACAAATATTCCCTTTTTTTCCTCTCTGCCTCCAGTCCGGCTTTCGTCATTCTCTCTCTCGCTGACTCTCTTTCAATTTTCTTTATTCTTTCTTTAACACCACCGCGACCTCCTCACCCCAACCACCACCACCCACCACCATTACCTTGCCCAACATATCCCTCCCACCACCACCATCACCATTTTTTCATCCTCTGCTTCCTCCTCCTTCCACTCTTGCTTTTTCTTTTCTTCGTCTCCTCCTCCTCCTCCTTCACTTGTTTTCGCCTCATCTCCCCATCCCTCGTCCTTGTGCCTTTATCTCCCTCTCTTTTCTTTCTTCCTTCATTTCCTTCATCCATTTTTCCCCCAGAATCAGTATCATTTGCACACGTCGCCGCCACACCTTCGTTGCCTTACAAACCTTTCGCGCCGGATTGTCTCGGATTTTCTATTTCTACTCACCCGCGAACGAAGCTCATTCATTCACGTCTGATGTTTTTCCATCACCTGATTCATCTCGGTAAGTTTGGCTGTTAAGTAAATGGAAAAGATGTTTGTGTGCATTTCTTGGCTTTCTCCGTGTTTTGTTCGCATGTTGTTTGTTTTCTTTCTTGTTCTAGTTCTCCTTTCATAAATAGGCTAAAAGCTAATTATATATATATTTTACGTTTTGTGTTAGCAGCAATATATATACAGTTATTTTCCTATTTACAGGTGCGTCAACTCTGCATCATGCATGGGCGGGGTAAGTGTGGAATTTACCATTTTTTATTTATATCTTTATTCTGTACATAATTTTCGAGAATCTTCAGTCATGAGGCACTCACCATTTATCCTTCATCTATCTTTAATCGTGCGGAGGTCACGGGTCGCCACCTTACCTTCTCACTTACGCCACGTCCTGAGGTTATGTTAGGTTAAGTTAGGTAAGATTCGGCCAGGTAGTTAACTCACTTATTCACTTGCTGTACTCGTTCTTGCCCAACAATTGAATGTAATACGACAAAAAAGTTATGTGCCAGTCGGTTCCCATCGGCAGAAGTGAATTGGCCGTTCCCGTTCCCTTGCAAATCACAACATCGGATCCATCAGTTATGCCACGTAATCTCATCTGCAGGGTACTGGAGGGAGGGATGTCAGGATGGATTAGATCAGTGAAGGAGGTAGCCTCGTTGAGGGTAACCGCATACTGTTACCTGCCGTCCCTATTTCTATGCATTATTCTCTTGATTTTTGCTTGAAGAGAGAGAGAGGTGGATGGAAGGAAAATAGAAGAGGAACTGATACGAAGAATGATGAGAGGAAGAAGGAAATGAGATGAGAAGATAAGAATGAAAGGGAAGAAGGAGATGGATGAGATAAATTTGGAGAGAGAGAGAGAGACTACCGACCCGCAGCACTAGCCCTGCCCTATTTAACTTTTAATCAATGATTAGATATGTCTTCAAGGCTTCTACACACCCAAGCTACTTCAGATATATATCTTAATGAATTCTGGGATTTCTATAACCTTGTTTTACGAGCTAAATTTTGTTATTGGAACATTAGTCATAAAAGTGCGTTCGAGAAGACAAAAATCAGGGTTATGATCCTCCCACACCCAAAACAAGTGTTAATAGCTCACAAACTGTGCTAGATCGGCGTCGCATGACCCTCCAACACACCCCCAACAATTTATATTATGCAACTAGGGATCTAGAATGGAAAATGCTGAAAAGTAAAGATGGCGCCACTATAAACACTTGCCTGCGCCACAACGGGCTAGGGCCAACCATCAGGCCCTACTTTGAAGGCCTACCGGCGCCACAGGCCAAGACGTAAAAAAAAAAAAAAAACTTATGCCATGTTTAGGGTTCATCACGGCTAACAAATATTATTATACAATGTCATGTCTACAGTGCATGGGTAAGCCAGGAAAACAACTTGAAGAGAGCAAGAAGATGGACAATCTGTTGATCGGCGTCTGCGACGCCGATAAAAATTCTAACTATAAATCTACGGCAACAGCTTGCCACTGTTCATTAGTACTTCCTCACTGAGACATGGAAACATGGAAACATGGACGAGCAAGCAGCAGAAAGCCAATTAGCTCATTGTGAGGCTGCCTGCTTTTATAGATTTAATTAATCCGTCATCCACAGGAGTGGCTTGCGGAAAGATTAAAGCACTACTGAACGTACTCGTGGATACGTTTAGTTCAAGAGAAGATGGCGCCACTATAAACACTTTGCGCCATGACGGACTGGGGCCAAAAACCATACAGGCCCACAAGCAAGCCTACCGGCGCTATATGCATAAACGGAAAAAAAAAAAAGTTCACTCCCGACCCAGCAAAGTGACGGTCAATGCGATTTTTAAAGGAGTTGATTGTTTCCGCACTAACCACTCCTGCAGGAAGGTTGTTCCAGTGGCGGACGACTCTGCTCGAAAAATAACTCCTGCCAATATCCGTAAAGCATCGTTTGGCTTGAAATGTTTTACTTTTGTTTCTTGTTCGCGGGTTAGTTCGTAGGGTGAAGAGTTTGGAGTGATCAACATTGCTGAACTTGTTCAGGTACTTGAACTTATCATATCTCCCCGCAGTCGTCTCTTCCACGTGAAGAGGTTGAGACGCTTGAGTCGTTCTTCATAAGGTTGCGTTCTCAATAATGGTATCTTTTTCGTAGCGCGTCGCTGTACTCTCTCGAGTAATTCAATGTTTTTCTTGTAGTTAGGAAACCAGAAGTGCACGGCGTATTTCAGGTGGGGCCTTACCAGAGAATTGTACAAGGTTAACACAACTCCCGGCCGTCTTGTATTCGAAGTTCCTCGCTATGACCCCGAGCATAGTATTGGTTTTCTTACAGGCGGATTTGCAGTGTTTTGCGTGTTTCAGGTCACTGCTGATAGTGACCCCGAAGTCTTTTTCCACCTGCGCTGCCTGTAATGGTTCGCCACCCATGTAGTATATGTGGTTGCTATTTCTGGACCCGATATGCATTACTTTACATTTGGTTGTGTTGAAGGACATCTGCCACTTTTCCGACCACTGAGTGATCTGGTCCAAATGTCCCTGGATGATTTCGCAGCCTGCTGTCGTGAGGGCCTTCCCTCCCACCTTGGTGTCGTCAGCAAATTTAGAATGTGTGGATTTTTTTATCCTAGTTCTAGGTCCTTGATATAAATAATAAAGTGTATGGGGCCCGGCACTGTACCCTGTGGCACTCCACTTGTCACCGTGAGCCACTCGGAGGCCTGCCCGTTAATTATAACTCGTTGTATTCTTCCAGTGAGCCAATCTTTCTTCCAGTGAGCCAATTACATTACAGTGGTTCCCAAAGTGGGTGGAACCGCTCACTTGAAAGCGGATGAAAGATCTCGGGGGACGTTGAGGAAAATGACGGCTGTAGGATTGTGGCAGGAGGGAGCATTAGGAATAAGTAATAACTTGTTTTTAGAAAATCTGAATGACAAAAATTATGCCACAAACAGTTAGGCCAAAATAAAATACATTTTAATTACATGCTTGTGTTTATTCTTCTTTTCAATCTGCAGTATACCATATACCAAGAAAGTGGTGTGTTCGCATGTAGGTGTGTGTGGAGGTAATCGCTAGGAACTCGCCTGGGAGCCAAGAGGGCGCCAGCCTGGAAAGGTTTGGAAGCCATTGGCGAAGAAAATGCATCAAATATAGTTTATAATGGTATGGTTAATGCTCCTGATAATGATTACAGTGATATTATATATGAAAATACGTAGATATAATAGTCATGGTAATCATAATAATAATGATAATAATAATAATAATAATAATAATAATAATAATAATAATAATAATAATAATAATAATAAAAATGGCACCAGCAACATTAAGTTCCGCAGTAAGAGTCTAGCACAAGCAACAAATATTTAAAAAAAAAATATCGCTGAAAAAAATAGTAAATCCTGTAAAGGACGAAGTGTTTTCATCCTCACTCTTAACTTCCTTTCATCTTCCTCTTCCCTTTAACGTCATCCTCACCCCTCCTTTGACCTCTCGCCCTCGTCTCTCCCTCCAGAAAAAGGCCTAGTGTTTCACGTGTGTGTGTGTGTGTGTGTGTGTGTGTGTGTGTGTGTGTGTGTGTGTGTCCCTCCCTCCCCCTTCCTCCCATCGTACTCCCTCTCCTTCCTCACTCTCTCTCTATTCAATTAATCATGCTCCCCTTCTTCCTCCCATCGGACTTTCCCTTTTATTTTTAAATCTCTGTCGTCTTCCCCTTCTCGAAACTTTTCTCTCCCATTTCTCCCTCCTCCCATGTTTCATTTATATTCGTTTCTCTCCTTCGTATCCTTCCCTTTACGTGTGTCCTCCCCATACCACCCATCGTTCATGCTCTCATCACCTCATGTTCCACCCTTTCCGCCTCCCCCCCTTCAACCCCTCCTCCTACGATGTGATTCCTTCCTCCTTTAAGGCGAGAATGCTGTAGGTGTGACGGAGGCAAAAAAGGTGTTGGGGTGAGGAAGGGGGTAGGGGAGAGGTTGGTAGTAGTGATGGTGGTGGCGGTAGTGGTGGTAGGGGTGGTGGGGTTGAGTGGGAGGTTAGTAGCGGTGGTGTTATTCTTTTCAATGGGGAGAGAAAAAAGGTAGAATAGGATATGTTACGGAAGGGAAAGAGAGTGTGGGCAGTGAAGGAAGAGAGAGAGAGAGAGAGAGAGAGAGAGTGTGTGTGTGAGTGTGTTCTCGCGCGTACAGGCATTTTCGCTTTTTCGCTAAACAACTCCAACAATTCCACCCTGAGGGAAGAATGAGTAAGAGCAAGAGTGGGAGGAAAAGAAGAGCTAATCTCACTCAAAAAAAGTTCGTTCAAAAATGTATTTCCAAACCCACAATTCTGAAAAGAAAGAAAATAGTTTTAATCCCTTTGAGCGAAAACAAAACTACCAGTTTTAAGATTGATATAAAATGGCTGAAAAGAAGAATATAAAACATCTTGTCCGTGCGCCTGACATTTAGAAATTCCTTTGTGTGGCATGAAAGCCGATACATCTTTTTAATGAAATATAAAGTTGGCAGTTATTACATCACTCAGATTTTTAGTGGTGCTCCTCCATCCCTCCTGTTCTCCTCTTTCCTCCCCTTCGTCTATAGCACATTATCTTCTCCCTAGATTTTAAAGATATTTACTCGTAAGACATGAATACTGCAAGTTTGACCGAAGAATAGAAAGAGGAAGAAGAATAGGAAGAGGTGAAAGAGGAGGAGAAGTAGGAGGAGAAGAAGAAGAAAAAGAAGAAGAAAAAGAAGAAAAAGAAGAAGAAGAAGAAAAATAAGAAGAAGAAGAAAGAGAAGAAGAAGGATCAAAATAATGATTCCCTGACAACGAAAAGTAAGGCAGGGAAAAGATTGCTCGTTATTAAATAAAAACAGCTATCAAAGAAAATATAGGAAGCCTCACGCGGCGGCAGAAGACAAACAGGAATGCCTTTGTTTGGCCTGAAATCTGAAAAATGTTTGAAGACACTAAAAAAATACAACAAATTACGGATTTTTCACGCGACCCAAATTTCTCCCCGAGCTGCTGCATTCCTCACGGCTCTGCTCCCCTTCCCTCCTCCTCCCCTTCTTCCCCCTCTCTTCTTCGCCACCCCACATGCCTCCACCTTTCCCCTGCCTACCCTCACCCTTCCAAACCTCCCAAATATCTTCCAACTACCCCAAAGTTCCCTTTCCATTACCCTTTCCCTTCCCCTTCCCTCCCTTCAAGTCCCTTCTTTCTGCTCGATTTCTTCACCCAGCTCTCCTTTCTCCTCGTCATCCCTTTCCTTTATCTTCTTTTCATATCCACATCCCTCATTTTTCTTCCTTCCCTTTCCCTATCCATATCATCTACCACCCTTCCTGCAGTCGACTCCCATTCCTTGCTCTTTCCTCACCTAACATATTTCCTCCCTATTTCTCTTTTCTCCCTGTCTACCCCATTATCACTCTGCCAATGACATCACCAGGGCTGGGTTGAAGAAGGGATGGGGTGAAAAGATGAAAGAAAGAGGTCCGGTAAAAGGATGCAGGGAGGAGTCAGTGAAGGGCAGAAGCAAAGTGGCAAGGACGAAAGGTAAAGGGGAGGGGAGAGCAAGGAAGGGAAGGAAGGGGGAAAGGGGGGAGGGGAGGCTGCAAGGTGGGAGAAAAGAATGACAGGCAGGTGAGTGCTCTCAGAAACAGCCCAGCCAGGCTTTGTGTGTGTTTGTGTGTGTGCGCGTGTATTTTTTTGTGTGTGTGTGTATTTGATAACTACTTTTATTTTCATGTACGTTTATATTCTGCACGCCTATTCTGTACTTCTTTTCTTTATATTATCCATGTTTCATAATGCATTTTAGTTACATGAGAGAGAGAGAGAGAGCTGCCTGCCTGAGGCTCGGCTTCCAGATGTCACCACGAAAAAGCAGTGATCCCAGCTGTTGTTGTTGTTGTTGTTGTTGGCCTCTTTTACGTCAACAGGATTCGTTATTATTATTTTTTTTTTTTTTAGTTCTGCTTCTTTGTATTTTACTGATGCCGTGGTTTCACTGTTGTCTTCCTTGTTTCGTGTTGTTTA
Organism: Eriocheir sinensis; assembly: GCF_024679095.1. NCBI lineage: Eukaryota > Metazoa > Arthropoda > Malacostraca > Decapoda > Varunidae > Eriocheir > Eriocheir sinensis. Next base: position 14,349,778 of record NC_066529.1, read on the forward strand.
TTGTTGTTTTCATAGCTTTTTTTTAACTAGTGTTCCTGCGCTTCCCGTGTTTGCGTCGTGTCAGCATTCCACGCTCCACAGTACAAGCAACGACCGTGAGACTATCGT